>NC_061870.1:17345514-17947927 GCF_907164915.1 Impatiens glandulifera | reverse complement strand
CTCATCTCATCTCATCTCATCTCATCTCATCTCATCATCATCTCATCTCATCTCATCTCATCTCTCATCTCTCTCTCATCTCATCTCATCTCTATCTCTCATCTCATCTCATCTCATCTCATCTCATCATCTCATCTCTCATCTCTCATCTCATCTCACATCTCATCTCATCTCATCTCATCTCATCTCATCCATCTCATCTCATCCTCATCTCATCTCATCTCATCTCATCTATCTCATCTCATCTCATCTCATCTCCTCATCTCATCTCATCTCATCTCATCTCATCTCATCTCACTCATCTCATCTCATCTCATCTCATCTCATCTCATCTCATCTCATCTCTCATCTCATCTCATCTCATCTCATCTCATCTCACATCTCATCTCATCTCATCTCATCTCATCTCATCTCATCTCATCTCATCTCCTCTCATCTCATCTCATCTCATCTCTCATCTCATCTCATCTCATCTCATCTCATCTCATCTCATCTCATCTCATCTCATCTCATCTCATCTCATCTCATCTCATCTCATCCATCTCATCTCATCTCATCTCATCTCATCTCATCTCATCTCATCTCATCTCATCTCATCTCATCTCATCTCATCTCATCTCATCTCATCTCATCTCATCTCATCTCATCTCCTCTCATCTCATCTCATCTCCTCTCATCTCATCTCATCTCATCTCTCTCATCTCATCTCATATCTCCATCTCGATCTCATCTCATCTCATCTCATCTCATCTCTCTCTCATCTCATCTCATCTCATCTCATCTCATCCATCTCATCTCATCTCATCTCATCTCATCTCATCTCATCTCATCTCTCTATCTCATCTCATTCATATCTCATCTCATCTCATCTCATCTCATCTCATCTCATCTCATCTCATCTCATCTCATCTCATCTCATCTCATCTCATCTCATCTCATCTCATCTCATCTCCTCAGCTCATCTCATCTCATCTCATCCTCATCTCAGCTCATCTCATCTCATCTCATCTCATCTCATCTCACTCATCATCATCTCATCTCAGCTCAATCTTCATCTCATCTCATCTCATCTCATCTCATCTCCTCTCATCTCATCTCATCTCAGCTCATCTCATCTCATCTCATCTCATCTCATCTCATCTCATCTCATCTCATCTCATCTCATCTCATCTCATCTCATCTCATCTCATCCATCTCATCTCATCTCATCTCATTCATCTCATCTCATCTCATCACTTACACACACTTCACACACCTCTTATCCCTCTTCAAATCAAACATAAATCCTCCTCAATCAAGTTATAATCTTGTGATTTACACTTTTTCATTATGTCTCTTTATTCACTCAGTAAAACCACCCACCAAATCTTAGTCGATCTCTTGTGATTCACATTTTTTCATATGCCTCTTTATTCTCTTGGCAAACCACCCACCAATCTAGTCGACCTCTTTTACCCCCACTTTAACAAATTAACAACCAATTACAATCGAATCACACACCTCTTATCCCTCAGCAATTAACCCTCATCTTGTGACTCACACTTTTTCATATGCCTCATATGTCTCTTACCCCCTTTTGGCCAAATACCCATCAATCTTAGACGGACATCTTATACCTCTTTTAAAAAAATCAACAACCAATACCACCAATTATCCCATCGACACACCTCTGTATACCTCTTCACCAAACTAACCCATCAATTGACCATCATCTTGTAGATATATTATAAATAATATTTAATAATATATTAGTTAGTATTTTAAATTTTAAATTTTAAATTATAATAGGTATAAAATTGTTTTAAAAAAAATTGAATGTATATGATTATTAGTTTAAAATGGAAACTTTGAAATCAGTGTATTGTTATAATATATTATAATATATTTTTAAATATATATATGAAAATATAATATAATATATTTTAACAATAATATATATAAATATTATATATATATATATAAAATTAAAAACACCATAATAAAATAAGCACAAACAAGGATTTGAAAAACAAAATCATTTAATATATTAAATACTTAATTTAAAATTTTTGAATTAATCGTGTTCACGGTTAAACCTGTTTAATCGACCGGAATCAGTAAAACAAAAATCGGTAAATCGATATAATACTGGTCGGTTAATCGATTTATAAAATAAAAGATAAAATCAGACTTAACCAAACCTGAACCGTTTAACCCCGGTTGAACACCCTATCTAAAATAAAAATAAAAATTAAGATTTAATCAAAATTTTGGGATATAAGACTCCAAATGGGTCAATCAAGGTGTTTTAAAATCTCTTAAAACTTGTAAGAACCTTAGGGCTTGTTTGATCAATAGGTTATTTGTATAAAGTTTATTTTTTTTTCAAACTTTTCATATGCGTCTTTATCCCCTAGCTGACAAATCACCCGACTTCCATCTCCTGACCTACACTTGACGTCAAACCAATCATAATTCTGACCTCACACTTTCATATGCCTCGTATCCCTTTGTTAAAAGTTGTGCCACATATATTATACTTAAGAATGCATTTTTTTACATCGATCTTTCAAATATTTATAATATTCGGTTTTAAATTTGTAGTTTTTGGAATTTGAACCTAGGTATTAAACATGAAATGTGAACACCTTAACCGTTGGATCACTTGAGATTGTTGAAATAATTTTATAATTTTGTGTATGTATATTTTGTATTTAATATTTATTACTAATTAGTTAATTAATCGACATCTTGTAACTCACTTTTTTATATGTCCTCTTATCATATTTTCACATATATCTTATCCCTTGGTAAACTAACTACAAATCTCAATTACATTTTCAAACGCCTATTATTCCTCAGAAAATCAACCACCAATCTCAATCACAGTTTCACACGCATTTTATTCTTCAGCAAACTAACCAATATTTCAATCGACCTCTAATATTGTGAAATCACGATACCTTTTGTTACCCACCTCTTATCCTTTGACAACCCATATCCCAATCACACTTTCCACACGTCTCTTATCTCTAGAAAAAATAAACTACGAATCTCAATCGACATTTTAACCCTCGTGACTTCACACTTTGTTCATCAAATATTTGATTCATATTTTTAACTACTCTCATTTGTTACCGACCTATTATCCTTAAAAAACACACCCCAATCACACTTGGTTAAAGGGTTGTACTTGTTTTATTAGGTTGCAAGTTTGAAACATACATATACTATTTTTATTTTTATTTTTAACCGTTTCAATTTATGTGCGGGTCAACTCACGATCCGACCCAAAGTATTTATTTACTCTCACATATATATATTCAAATTAACCACACTCTGACCCGACAAACCAAGCAAATTCAAATAAGTGTTATTATATATAATAGTTAGTTAAAAAGTTAAACTTATATAATTAAAAATGTTTGTGCATTCATCAAATTTGATGTTGAATTTAAAATATATAATTTTATTAAATTTGTTGGTTAAAGGATGTGTATTATTTTTTGTTATGTTGCAAATTTAAAACATACATATCACATTTTTAATTTTATTTTTAAACTGTTTCATGTTTTTATGGGCGGTCAACTCACGATCCGATTCAAGTATTCATTTGTCTCACATATATAACCAAATAATTCCAGTACTCCACCCAACAATCCAAGCAAATCTCAAATTAAGAATTATTATTATTATTATATATAAATTTGAAATCCACCAAGTATCTATTTTCTTATATATATATATATATATATATTAAAATTATTAAAATTATTAAAACTATTATTCTTTTTTATTTTCAAAACATTTTAATTTTCCTAGATGCACCTTCTTCATTTAAACAAAAGAATTCATTTCAATATATATATTTTTCTACCAAAACAAGATATTGATTATAATTTTTTATTTTATTTGATCCATTACCAAATAGTATTGATCGAAGGATCCTTATTTAGGCCTATCAATTCAAAATATATATTGTATTTCATGATCCAAAAGTATTGATCTCAACATTTAATTAAGGTAATCTGATTTAGCAATCAATTAACAATATATTGTATTTTCATAATCCAAATGAAATATTCATTTCTCACATTTGACCAAAAACTAATTAGAATATATTGTATTTTTCCAGTCCCAATTATTCATATCTCACATTTATTGAAGATAATATGGTTTATAGGCAATCAATTAAAAAATATATTGTATTTTCATTTCCAAAGTATTCAATATCTCATACTGAATGATGGTAATCTGATTTAGGAAATCAATTGAAAAAATATTTATAATATTTATGCCTTCAATTTTTTATTAATTTTTGTATTAGATTATTGAGATAAGTTGCCTTACTTACCAGCACTATTTTTAGACGGTTTTTAATTATTATTTTTTTGAGGAAAAAAGATAATTAGTTATACTTTTTTAATGGGTTTTTAATTATCCCTATTAATTAAAAAAATTTAAATGAAAAACCTAACAAGAATTTTTTTAGTAAATACTCAACTTACATATTGAATTTTTGTATTATTTGCTTCCTTTTTTTTTTCCAATACGTATTTTATAAATGTTAAACATTTTCTAGTTTTTTTATAAAGTAAATTTAAATTATACATTTTTAAAATCATGATATAATTAACAAGAGCCATTCTAATATTACAAAAAAAAATATGTTTGATGATAACATAATTATTATTGAACAATTTAATTAAATATAAAGAGGAAAAAATACACTTGTTAATAAAACTACAAACTTACTTATAAACTTATTAATAAGTTATAAAATTAATTACCCATTAAATAGTAACAAATTTGTCATGTATACCCATAATATTTCCATTTACTTGCTTACTTGAATCCACGCCATGAACATTTCGTAAAGATGAAAAAATTAGCCATGCATAATATTTGACCTATTAAAATTATAATTATCACACATTCGAGTTTTAACTTGTATATTTTTATAATTTAATCATTGTATATATTTATTATTTAATTACGGATAATGATTAAACACCTGCAACACGATTTGTTATATATTTATTCTTCAATTACGAATAATGATTAAACTACTTGAGAGTCGTATAACCAAACAAAGGTCCCTACAAAAATATGTATGAAGATTGATATAATATTACTCAATTAATTAATCAAAATATTAAAATATTTTTTTATTTTAAATTACTTTTTATTATATTTATATATATTATATTCTTTAAATCATTTTACAATAAAAAAAGCATTACCTTCTCAAAATTATCCTAATTATTTATTATTTTATTTTTAAAATAATCCAATGCCGAAGAAGCCCATAATTAAATAAAATTAATCATGCATGTCAAATTAATTAAAAAAAAATTATCATCATCATAAATTTATATATTAAATTTATTAGAATATGCCCGGCCACATTCTATATGTATAATACATATGATATTATTCAAATTGATATGAACAGATAAACTGTTACACCGATCCAATTTGAACCGAAAACATCTTATATGACGTCGGTTATATGATCGAATGTAGGGTCTTGAATAAGTATAAAGGCCCGATAGAAACAAATCAATCTTATCCACACTTATAATATATTAAATTATTAATTAATTCACTTTCTTTGACGTTTTTGTTTAATAAGAAAACATTGTTATTATATTGATGATTTTTTAATTTATTTTTGTTTAATTATTTATTTAAAATTAATTTAAAATATGTTGAATATAAATTATTTAATATAAAACATTGATGAAACCGAATAATCCTCCGAATATATGATCTGATGTAGGGTTTTGATCGAATATAAACGACAAATAAGAATATTTAAATTTATCAAAAAAACGACTAACTAAATCCTATCCATGAATTAAAAGTTGTGATATATGAGAAATCTTATAAAGTGATTGAGAAAATATGATGAATAATATAATTGCGACATGTATGCCTCAATTAGAGCAATATTTTGCAAATCAAAAAAATTAGAAAGTCAATAAAGAGACAATTATAAATTAAAAAGGGAACTAGTAAAGTTGGAACGCAATACATGTAAGATTTGACCACAAGTGTCAAATTCATCTTCTCTATCACTCATAATTCCTCCTTAAATACCTCCTTCCTGTCAATATTACCGATCAAAATATAATACAAATACTTCACCGGCACCGGTTTAGCTTCAATAATACCAGATACCTACCAAAGGGTAAGTTCATATTTTACTCATCTTCTTGTCTTTCTTCACCACTTTGCCTACAATTCATTTTAACATTTTTTGTTTATTAAACACAAATTGACAAATAAATTGATAATCGAATCTGTTTTGAGTAATGGGTAAATTTCTAAATGAGATCCAACCATGTTATATATATATATATATATATATATATATATATATATAATAAAAGTGGAAACAAACAAGGCTTTAAACTTTGGCTTTGTAAGGGGCGATGGGATGAGAAAAGTCCTGCAAAAGTAACTTGTTGTTTGTCTCATGCACCGTCGTCTCAAACAAAGCCGAGCTCATGGCCAGCCAAAACAATTCTTCAAATTTAATTCTCTTTTTATTTTTGATAAAATATTAACATTTTTATAATTTCTCATTAATTTGTTATATATTCTCTCCTTCTGCCGTCTGGTTTTAATCCATTCTCTCTCATTTCTTTCTATGGATCTTTCGTCCAATCCTAATATAAATAAACCCTACTTCTTCATCACTTTCTCACTCTAAATGTGAAAAAGAGAGGAGTGAAAGAAGAAGAAATAATTTCATTCTTGGGCAAATTAAAGGTACATTGTAAGTTATTTAAAAATAAAACATAAAAATATTAACTTTATGGGAATTTATGTTTGGGAATAAACACAATGATCTAATTATGTGCAATTATTTATTTGTAATTATAATATTTATGTTGTTATTGTTATGATGCAGGTTAGATTAAAATACTTGAAGGGTGAAAATGAAGGAATGGAATGAAAGATTTGTTTGCCTGGCTCCCTGGATGCCAATTAGAAAGTTTTTGTCACTAATTTTTGTTTGACGATGTTCCTAATTGGCCCCAGAGGAGTCATGCAAACAGTTGATCTTCATTTCTTTCTTTCTATTTTCGAACTATTTATTCTCAAAATATGTCGGTCTTGGTACCAAGGTAATAACTTTGTTTGTTCTATATCTTTATTTTTATTTTATTTTTAAATTGATACTCGATTTCATTAATTCACTTTTCTATTTGAATATGACAGGTATTGTGATCTAATAAAGTCAATCAATACAAACCAAGATTGTAGTTAGTCAAGCTTTATCAAAATGAATTATATAAAAAAATATTACAATAACAAAACTATTTAGTATATATATATATAGTAGTTTGAGATTTATTACCTAGTAAATTTATTTTTTGAGATTTAAGTAGCTTAAATTTTAATTATTTATTTTATGCTATATATTTAGTATATTTTATAAGTTTGATGTGAATATATAAAATAATATTGAGAAAAGTTCTGTTTTTTTAGGCATACATGTATATATCATTATTTACTAAAATAATGAAAGAATTAAGATATTGAATTAGTAAATTAAGTTTTTTGAGATTTATGTACTTTATTATTAAAAATAAGTTAATTTAAACCAGGGTTAACATGTAAACTCTTCTGTGATTGTTGATTTGTTATGAAAAATGATATATAATAGGTTTTTGTAATTAATGTCATATTATATTGCCTTTGTTTATCTTTGTTAATATTGCTTTACCCAATTACATAGTTATAAATAATATGTGACCAATATTCAGTTTTTTTTTGTTAATATTGTTTTACCCAGTTATATAGTTATAAATAATATGTGACCAATATTCAGTTTTTTATGTGAATAATATTTTGGTTCAAAGATAAATGTATAGTTAGACATTGTTAGTATTTGACTACTAAATAAAAATATAATTTACAAGTTAATAAAATTTCTCTAAAATATAGTAATCTTATTTGAATAAAAATGTGTTTATGATTTCTTTTGTTTGGAATACTAATAAACTAAGTGGTGGATTTATTTTTTTCTTTGTATACATTATGGAGCGCTGGAACTCATCCAAAATGTCGTTCTTTGATGGTGTGTTATTCATGGGGCATCCTTGTCGATGATCGGCTTCGTACTAAAGAGATTAATTCAGTTATCTGATGTTATTTTTGTTTGAAGTGCGAGAAGAATGCATCACACATTCTCCTTCAATGTGACTAGGTGAGACCTATTTGAGATTGTATGGGTTATGTTGAAGATAATTGCGAGCTTTTGGGAACTTAATACAAATTTGTGTAACTAGTAACTTTTGATAAGATGTGGTTTCCTTTGTCGGTCACTATTAGATAGATTGATTGGAATGAGAGAAATTAGAGAGTGTTCAACAAAAGTTTGTTTAATGAAACTTTTCCAAGTTTTTTTTATCCCCATCTTAGCGGAGATTCAAAATGAAAAACCCATTGTTTTAGTGGGGTGCATTGTTGAACTTTTGGACGATCTTAAGAAGGGATAATGTGTGAATATGGTTTGAGAGTTCTTATTTTGTGTCATTTACCTCTTATACATTTGTTTATCTTTGTTATCATGTTTCTCGGGTTAGTCTCTTGTTGTTTTGTTGTTATTTTTCTTTATTATTATTATTTTTTTTGTATCTTTTGTTACTTTGCTTAAACGATTTTAATGTTAATGTGACTAGCATAATGTCCTTGCGTTATAAAGATTAATAAAATATACGTCTTCTTCATTCTCGTTGTCATCATCTTTATTATCATTGACATTAGTCTTGTGATCGTCTATCGTCCATCTAAAAATGCTCAAAAATAAACAATCTCAGTTTTAATGTAACTCTAAAGTGTTTTTACTTTAAAAACAAATTGACATACATAACAAATATAATATATACTAAGTTGAAGTAGACGCTCTTCTATCTATTGTCGTTATCGTCATCATCATTGTTGTTTCTATCGCATTCATCATCTTATTCGTCGTTGATATCTACGGTATAAATATAAGGGGCTTGATTGGTTGGGGTAGCCTAGTGGTTGTCTTTATCCTCTCATTTATCATTATTTTTGTTATTCATGAAAAGATAAAGAAATGATAACAAAATTAATAAAGAGACCTTAATTTCATTTTTTTTTCATCAGCTCACCGACATCTTCATCTTCGACCTCATTTCTCGGTCAAAACCAACAATCTCATTTAATCAACAATATTGTTTCTTCCCTAATAAACCTCTTATATTACTAATCGCGTAACCTCACTTCTGCACCGAACCATCTCAATAGTACCAACATCTTTTATCCTCACTTTTGGAACACCAACCAACTCATAATTATCGAACTCTTTACTCTCATTTCTTCGGTCAACCAACAATCTCATTCACACATTTAACCACTAATAGTTCTTTATTCTTTAATGGGTATTTCATTACTAATCGTGTGACCTCACTTCGAGTATTTTGTATCTCATTGATTACTGTGACTTCTTTACCCTCACTTTTACAAACCAACCACCAATCCAATCGACCTCTAATCTCGTGACCTCACTTTCACACTTTGGTCAACAAACCGTCTCATTCACATATTTAACCACCAATATTCTTTTTTCCTAATAGACCTCTCATATTAATAATACCGAGATCTCACTTCAAGTATTTTGCACCACAACCATCTCATATCATTATCGCAACCTCTTACTCCATTTTGACAAACCACCACAATCTAAATGATCTCTCATCACGTAACCTCACACTTTCATACTTAGGTCAAATTAACATCTCAATTCATATATTATTATATTTTTAACCACCAATTTCACTTTAGAGCACCACGAAGACTATATAATATCACCATGTCATAAGCTTTCAAGATCTCAAATATTGACATTTGCATCTTATCTTTATCTTTGTGTAGTTTCTCACTAACTCATTTAAAAAAAAGAGATATATTTTATGCTTCTTCCATAAAGAAAAACACATTTCTTCTTAATAAGAATCAATATTTTTATACACTATTTGTTGTCATCCTCTTTTTTATCCTCAATTTGGTAAATCAACCACCAATCTTCAATCGATATCTCATTTCGTAACCTCACACACTTTCAAACTTTATCCATCGCTGTAAACACTAAAAATCTACATACCAAATTTATAAATTTAAAAATAATTATTTTGATTATTTTTTAAAATTGAAATTAAAATAATTAACCCAAAGGCTAAAACCTAATTAAATAACTAATTGGATTAATTATTGTAATAATCAAATACTAAGTTAATTAAAAATAATGGCTAGAGAAAATAAATTAAATAATTTGGGATAAATGTTCTATTAACATTGTCTCAAATTAATTTAAAAAAAAATTAAAGGGGATTAAAATAAATAATTTAGGATAAATGTTGTATCCATTTTATCCCAAATAAATTATATATGTAACCCAAAAATATACAAAAAATAAAATAAATTGAAAAAATATATGTCATATTTATTTTAAATATTTTTGTATATTTTTACAAATTTAAAAACAAAACCAAAAGGGTAAAAGAAATATTAATTGCAAATAAACTCTTAAGGTTAAAATAAATAAAAATTGTAATCGGGTGTAGCCGAAGTCTAGACGGATCGCTACAGCTAGGGGTGTAAACGAGTCAAGCTGCTCGTTAGTAGCTCGGTCAAAGTTCGGCTCGAACTCGGTTTGACCGAGCTCGAATCGAGTTCGAGTAGCTCGATTTTAAAATCAAGCTTGACTTTATATTTGTTGTTCGAGTACCTAGCGAGTATCTTGTTATATATATATATATATATATTATAATATATATATAACAAATCAAACCCTAATTTCTTTGCATCGCCCACCATTTTCATTCTCAAACCCTCTATCTCTCCCCTCCTTTCATTCCCAAACAACCAAATTCATTTGTCTTTCTTTTCCTTTCATTCCTGTTTTCTCCTCATTCCATTCCCAAGCCAAACTTATTTTACGTCTATTTCCAAACGGCCAAATCCCTCTCTCTTCTCCTTCCATTTTCAAATGGCCAAACCCCTCTTTCTCTTCTCCTTCCTCCATCTTTCAAATTCTTTCTTCATTAAAAGATCTCGAAGTATCTAATTTTTGGATACTACTATTAACGGAATAGTTTGTTCATTGTCTTACTATTTCATATTTTGAATCTTGTAAAATTTGAAGAGCATTATATGACTAGTGTATCATATTGTCAAACTTTTAATATTTGTGATGAACATATTTTAAATATTTAATTTCATTTATAATTTATAAATGAGATATTTGTGATTGAATGATTATCTTTAAATTATGTGACTGTATTTATATTTCTTATTCTTAAATAATATTGTGATTATATATGTGTAACTCCCGAGAAAAAATCCTTTTGGTCCTGTAAAAAGCTCGAGGTTCGAGAATTTCAACATAGGTTTGCGTGTCAGGAATCCTTTTAAAAAATATTATTTTAAAATATTTTAAATAATTTCTTATAGCTTTTAAAATTAATTAACAATAATTAATTTGGGGTTCATTTTTAACTAATCTTGGGAATTATAGAAATCACATTACAATTTGATTTTTTAGAAATATGTTGTTTAAATTAATTTAAAAGATTATTTATTTGAAACAGAGTCGCCAATTGATTTTTGAAAATCAATAAAAATGGCATACGTATACAAATCTATTGGTCATAGTTTCTTTTAGTTCGTAGTTTGTTGATACTCGAGAAAGACTTTCGCGTTTCATCCTCCGTACCCATTTTGAAAACGGTCTCTACATATATATTTGTCTTTTGAAAATCGGTTGTATAAGGTTTTATATTATCTGATTATTCTTTCGGTCCTAATAATTCATATATTTTAGCATCATTTAAAGAATTTTAACAATAATTATTTAAATGTTAATATTTATTGCTAATAACGATTATGGAGGAAAATACCTGAAAAATATCAATTTAGAAGGCATTATGGTTTTTAAAATAAATCTTAAACAAGCCGTTGTCAAAATATTTTTGTGGAAATATCCCAAAAATATTTTGAAATCGTATTCTAATTATTTGAGATTTTTAGAAAATGGTTTGAGTTTCTAAAATTACAAAAATAATTTTGGTGTTTGAAAATGGGAACCAAATAGGCCTTAAGACTGATGTCATAGGTCATGGGTTCGTTTTATCGGTCGGGAGCAAAGTTCCCTCGGTCCTAAGTCGGGAGCCTCTAAGTTGGGGCTTAGGTTCCTCGGTCGGACCTACCGGTCCTAGTTGTAAAGCTTTGGTGTGGGTGCTAAGGACCCTTAGTCCTAAGCTAGAACTATCAGCGAGTGCCAGAATTCTTGGTGGGGCCTCTTGATTATATACTAGGTGGAAGTCATCAGTCATGGGTTTGGGAGCTCTCGGTAGGGTGCAAGAATCTTCGGTCATAGGTCTAACTTCTCGTCGGACCTCTCGATCCTGGGTGGAAGTCATCGGTCATGGGTTTAGGAGTTCTCAGTTGGGTGCGAGACTCCTCGGTCCTAGGTCTGACTTTTCGGACGGATGTAAAAATCATCAGTCGAACCTCTGGGTCCTAGATGAAGAACATCGGTTGGACCTCTCGGTCCTAGCTGAAAAGACTTGATTGAATTTCTCAGTCCTCGGTCGGACCTATCGATCCTCAACAACATGAAAATTGCAAGTTTTGCAATTTTGTTGGAGGCTTGGATTCTTTGATCCAAGGGGTTGGGTAGCTTCACAAAGCTCCCAATAATATTTTAAACATCATCCCAAAGTATCAATCGACCTGGGGGATTATCAATTCGTTCAAAATAGTTTATAACCAAAAATCGATTTTTTGGTTTTAAAGCTATTTTGAAGTGTAAGGAACTAGCCAATAGCATCCTTATACTTCATATACTTGATTGGTACCTAAACAAGAACAATGTATGTTCGTTTGGACCAATTCAAGAACTCAAAATTTTTAATTATTTTGAAAATTTTAATTTTGATTAAACATTATCCAAATAGTTTCCCAACATCATTAGAAACATATTGGGAATGTTTTATGGGCTATGATTCTTAAGGATTGGCCCAAGAATAGAAAACTCGATTTTCAATTTTATTCATTTTATATCGATCGATCAATCGTGTCTTTCACAGAAAGCTCACAAATGATCCTAAGATCAATTCCCAATCAAAACATTCAACAACCAGACATCATACAAGCTTATGAAAATTGAAATATAAAAATTTTAAATTTAAACTGAAAGTATGAATTAAAGGGTGATTGAAAGCATACCAAAGATTAGAGAACATTCCTTAGATCTTAAAGAAACTTTGGGGATGCTTAGATCCAAGCTTTAAAGTCTTACACAAAATTTCAAAAAATCTAGAAGCTTGAAGCTACAATGGCGGATTCTCTATAATTCTCTATTTAAATCTAGAGATTGGATCTCTCAACTATGGAATTATTAAGGGAGGCTATTTATAGTCTCCCAAAGTCAGTTGGATTACTCAAATAGATCGAATAAGCTAAAAGACAGTAATGACATTTTGGCTTTTCTTGGATCAACATGTCGGAATAGGCATGATCACAACCTATTGATGTAGGGGAAATGATCACCGTGGTAGGGTGATCATTTCACCTTTTGAATCAGTCTATTTGGTTGACTATCGACTGAATTTCGTATTCGAGAAATCAAAGATGGGACTTCATCTTTATCTCTCCGGCAATCGCATCGAAGAGGATGACTGCGGATAAAACGACGTCGTTTTGGGCGATGTTGATGAACGTGGAGCGTTCCATTAACGCTTTGTCGCGTTTTGTTGGTGATCGGGCATTCCGTTAGAGTTTTAACTAACGAGTGTTAACGATCTAGTGATGCGCATGCATGCGTTCCTTCGGTTAAAATGGGCTACGTGGGCACATTTAGGGCATTCGATGACAATTCAGCTCCCATTCAGCGGACGTAGTTTCGGCTGTAGTTTTCTCTCCGAGTTTTGGCTACAACCGATTACTAATTTTGTTTTTATTTAAAAACCTTAAGAGTTTATTTGAATTTGATTTTTTTTTTCACCCTTTTGGGCCTACAAAAAGTGGAATTTTTGCTTTTGGAAATTATCAAGTAATCGTCTTCTCACACCGGTCTTAGGCAATCTTTCCCCTTATGAGGTCTTATTTGGTTCAGTGCCAAATTAGAGTCCTTGAGGGTTTTTGAGTGTGCTTCTTATCTGTTCTTGGGGCCTTACAAAAAGGATAAATTCTCTCCCAAGTCTATCCGTTTTTATCATTTTTAAATACACACAATATTAAAATAAATATTACAAATATTTTGCCAATTTGTTTTTTTATTTAGGGTTAAATAAATAATTTTTGGGGATGAAATATGTATCTCATTTCATCCTAAATTATTTATTTTTATACATTTAGTTTTTCTAAAATTATTTTAAGATAAAATGAATATAACATTTATCCCAAAAAATTTGATTTATATAGTTTGGTCATTTTTCTTAATTAATTAAATTTCAATTATCACAATAATTAGTCTAATTAATTGTTTTAATTATGTTTGGCTTTGGGTTAATTATTTTAATTTTATTTATTCAAAAATAAATCAAAATAATTATTTTAATTTTATAAATTGGGTGTGTATATTTTTTGTGCTTACAATATGTGTAGTTTATTAAATATATAGTATATTATGTTTGAGATATTATTTAGTAGAAAATATAATTTTAATTTAGTTTTCGAGTTCGAGCTCAAGTAGCTCGAATTGTAATCGAGCCGAGTTCGAGTATAAATTTTGGTACTCGATCGAGTTTGAGTTCGAGTATTTACAATGCAATTCGAGTCAAGTTCGAGTAGTATGGTATTTGGCTCGACTCGTTTATACCCTATCTAGAACAGAAACCACAACCATCAGATAGGCATTGGATTTTCATCCAATGCCCAAGATTTTCCCTCGTCTCCCGTTGCAACGAAAGGAGTGTGCTTCCGCAAAGCACGGATCATCTAACGCGCGCTCTAGTGTTATTAGCTGAAACGCGATGGAGTACCCAACCATGGACGAGCGTCCCGTGTTCGAGTTTACACCTAAAACAGCGTCGTTTCACGCCTGGTTTATCTTAGACTTCGACCGATAAAATCGCATCCAAGACCAATGACATCGGTTCTAGGGCCCATTTGGTTGCACTTTTTATTTTCCAAAATCATTTTTGTAATTTTGGAACTTCAAATCATTTTCTAAAAATTTGAAAAACAATAGAAAATTATTTAAAAATATTATTGCGATATTTCCACAAAAATATTTTTGATAAAAGCTTGTTTGGGATTTATTTTTAAACCCTAATGTCTTTAAATACTATAATTCTTCAGATATTTTTCTCAATAGTCATCATCATCATCAATAGGTAGATGCATTTAAATATTATTGTTACAATTTTAAATACACAAAACATGTACATGTTTGGGACCGAAAGAATAATTGATTAAAATAAAATATTTTACAAGCAATTTTCAAAAGTTAGGACTATAAAAGTAGAGACCGTTTTCAAAATGAGTACGAATGATTAAGTGCAAAAGTCTTTTCTCGGGTATCACCAAACTACGAACCAAACAAAACTCTAGTTAAAAATATGTTTGTACACGTATACCTTTTAATGATTTTAAAACCAAAAATCAATTGGCGACTCTATTTTAAATAAATAATCTTTTTAATTAATTTAAACACAAATTTCCAAAAATCAAATTTTATTTTGATTATTTCAAATCTAACCGATTATATAAACTTGAACCCAAAATCAATTATATTTTATAATTAATTTTAAGCTGTCAAGACTTGTTTAAAATTTTTTAAAAATAATATTTTATATTAAAAAGATTCTTGACACGCAAACCGATGTTGAAATTTCTCAAACCTCGTGCTTTTCCGGACAAGGATTTTTCGGGATTACAATTACCAAACTAACTACCAATCCTCCAATTGACCTCTCATATTGTGACTCACTATTTTACATGTCTCTTTATCCCTTCGACAAACTACTCACCAATCTGAATCAATCTCTCATCTCGTGAGGCATTTTGTGACAAACTATCTCATCATTTTTACCTACAACGACCTCTTTTACCCATACTTCAACAAATCAACCACAAATTTCACGCGACCTCTAATCTCGTGACCTCATGCACTTTCACACTTCGGTCATATCATTCATATATTTTTAACCATCAATATCTCTTTTACCAGTCTCTTATCTCTCACCAAACTAACCACAAATCCTCCCAATCAACTTTTCATCTTGTGACTCACACTTTTCACATGCAACTTTATCTTCTCAACAAACTACCCACGAATCTCAATTGACCTCTAATCTCGTGACCTCACACACTTTTAAACTTCGATCAATCAATATTCCATTCATATATTTTTAACCACCAATATTCCTCCTTTATTACCTCTATCTTATCACTCGACAAACCAACCACCAAACTCAATGTTACTGACCTCTTATTACTCGGCAAATCAACCACCAAGCCCAATCAATCTCTCATCTCGAGAGCATTTTACGGCCAATTATCTCATTATTTTTACACCCACTTCCGCAAACTAACATTTTTTTGAAATATTTAACCACCATTGTTTTTTAACGAAAAATATTATAAAAGTTTAAAAGTAGTACTAGTGGAATTCAAACATTAGTCTTTATTAAGTTTTTTAGAACGCTTGGTTTCGCGTCTCTTTTAAAGTGCGACTAATCCCCATGAGCTAAGCATATAGACAAAAATACACTTAACCAATCATAGAACTTGTCGTCTAACAGGCTCGAACCCAAGATCTCAGGGAGGCTAGAGATATCCACATCTGGTTGCCGCTAGGCTAAAAGAGTGAATGTTTTTATTATGTGTTATTTACACTTACACCAATAGATCGCTTAAGATTGTTTATTTATATTTATAATTTTGTGTATTAAAATATATAATTTATATACAATTCCAAATAAAATATCTCAATTCATATTAAAAAAACTATCCATTCACATTAAAAATAACTTTATTCTCTAACACTAAAAAGAACTAAACCCATAAGAAATTAATAAAAAAATAATGCGAGAAATAAATTGTTATTATCTTTATAAAATCATTTATTCTCTAACATTAGAGAGAACCTAACCTATAAGAAATTAACACAAAAAAATGAGAGATAGATGGTTGTATGTTTAAAAATTATTTGGTTGATTTTAAAATATAAATAATAAATAATTCAGTTGGTTAGAATGTTGTATATATAATCATAGATTCTAAGTTCAAGTATTACATCTATCATTTGTAATCTTATATTTTTTTTTTATTTTTAATCGAACAGTTTCAAATTTATGGACGAATTAACCCGCGATCTGACTCAAATATCCATTTACATTCAGATATATAGGTGAAACTATATATATATATATATATATATATATATATATATATATATATATATATATATATATATATATATATATATATATATATATATATATATATATATATATATATATATATATATATATATAAAAGTAAACAAATAAATAGGCGAAATAAAATAAATATATTCATTTTAATTTATTCATTTTTTTTGTAGGAGTTAAGGAAAATAAATAAATGAATGAATATTGGCAAACGAAAAGATGAGAAATTTATAATCATTAATTCCCTATGAAAGCAAATTAACAAAGTGAATTCATGTATTTTCATTATATGCATTTTACCACAATCGTGTTTCATGTAAAATGTGTATAATCAACTCACGCGTTATACATGAAGCGCGAATGTGGTAAATGCGTCTATCATAGTATATAAACTTAACCCCTCATTTAAAAAAAAAACTTTCCATTCACGACTTCCCCTCTCTCTCTCTCTCCAATCCTAAAAACCATATCCCTCCCTCTTGCTCCCTTTGCCACGACCATGACCTCTTCGTTTGAAGACTCGTGACTCTTCATTCTGAAATCGGTATGTTTATTTTATATTATTTGATTTGATGATTTCTTAGTTAGTGATTATGAACATTGGGTTGGTTATAGTATAACTAGGTTATATTCTTAGTTAGTGATTCGATAACTCATGAATGTGAATGAATATTATGTTATGAACAAAGACAAATGTCACTCATGCGTATTTTGCTCACTCACGCATATTGCTCACTAAGGAGGAGTTTCCTACTAGGTTGTATGGAAATACAATGTGTTAAGAATTACCCACAAGTTTTCTTCAATGGACTTATTGGATAGGGGGCTCATATCCATTAGATCCATTACAATAAACTTTTGGGAAAGTTGTTGCATTGGATTTCCATAAAACCCTAGCAGAAAACTCCTCGGTTATGATTGACGCCATCTTCAAAAAGCAACAACAGAAGTAAGTATAAACATGAGTGAAGCAACAGAACATTACAATACACGTATATTTATCATTGAATTGTTTTCAATTGCAGCTCAAGTAATTCTTCACTTTGATGGAAAGTAGAAAATTATGGATGGTCTTACTCATTTTGTTCAAAAGTCAACTAGAGGTTTGAATGTTCCCCTAAATTTTACATATGCTGAATTAGTTGATATGATTTATTCTGCTACTAATGTTGATAAATCTCTAGATGATTTATTGCTTCAAACCAAGTATAATACTCCGGGTATGGATGAAAAATTTCCTATATAATTGATATCAAACAAGATATGGATGTGAACTTCTTTTTACATGAAACGTCGATATCAATCCACCATCGCATTGCACTATGTGTATCTTTAGTAGAGAATTCACTACCTAGAAACCCAACAAACCTAACTCAAGAAAGTGTAGTGGTTCTAGAAACTGATGATCACGTATTCCCGAAGTTTGAGAAATAGGAGGTTGTCTTTAAAACTCAAAATGATATTGAAGAAGAACCATGTTTGCGTTTGAATGAGGGGGTTGATGATTGGGTTCCTATTACCCAACCAAGAAATGCTTGGGTTGCTAGTACCAATCCAAGTAGTGTTTGGGTTGCTAGGACCCGACCAAGCTGTAGTGATTGGGTTGCTAGTAACATACCAAGTAGTGAAAATCTGATACCTGAGGCATTAACTTGCAAAATCGAAGTCAGTACGTTGTTTGAGAATAAAAAAGAACTTCAACTAAGGTTTCATAAATATGCGATGGCTAATCATTTTGAATTCAAAGTGGAGAAGTCAAAAAAGATGTTCGGCATGTGAAATGTTTGGATCATAATTGTAAGTGGAGATTTCATACTGTGAAAGGAAAATCTTCAGAAATGTTTGAGATTCGGAAACTTGTAAAACATCATACATGTTCAATTTTGATGAGACGAGAGAATGAAAGGCAAGCACCATAATGGGTTATTGGGGAATGCATAAAGAGCCAGGACATGGACCATCCCATGACCACATGACTAGGAAAATAATGGAAGACATGCAGAGAAGTTATGGAATAAAGATGAGTTATAATAAGGCTTGGAGGTTCAGGGAAAATGCCCTAATGGCGGCGCGAGAAACTATAGAAGATTCATATGGTAAATTACCATCATACCTGTACATGTTGGAGATGAATAATTCGGGTACCATAACAGACATCTAGAAGGATAAGCTCGACCATTTTAGGTATATGTTCATGTTCATATGCATCTCAATTAGGGGTTTCATAACCTGTTGTCATCTTGTATTGTGCGTTGATGCCAGTTTTCTTAAGCACAAGGTTTGAGGTCAACTATTGGTGGTTATGGCATTGGATGCAAATGAACAATTATATCTTGTTGCTTTTGGCGTCGTTGATTTAGGGAATAATAATTCTTGGACATATTTTATGCAACAACTAAGAGTGGCAATTGGATCAATCCCGGATCTCGTCTTTGTATCCGATAGACACTCAAGTATTTTCAATGTCTTGTGCTCAGTTTTTCCATAAGCATATCACGGTGCATGCACATACCACATCAAGATGAATATTATTGCCAGATTTAAAACTGATCACTTCCACACAGAGTTTGATTTGGCTTCTCGTGCATACACCGTCTTAATATTTAATCGGCATTTTAACAAGATCAGGACTAAGGACCCTCGTATAGTTGTATATTTGGAAGGTATTGGGATGGAGAGATAGAGTCGTGCATTTTCCCCGGTAAATGATAAAATTAAATGATAAGCAATTACGTTGAGAGTTTTAATAGTCAGAGTAGGAATGCTAGAAAGTATCCCATAACAACCTTAGCTGACTATTTAAGATTTACAATACAAGAATGGTTTCATAATAGAAGAGAAAAAATATCCAATCACAAAGAACTTTTATCACAAAATTATGAAAAATTCTTACGTGAGCAAGTTGAGAAGGCTAAATTATATAACGTCAATCCACTTAACCGATTCGAGTTTTATGTGCATGACAGTAAATCTGATTTTAAAGTTGACTTAAAAGGAATTATTTGTAGTTGTAGGATATTTGATGTATCTGGTCTTCCTTGTACACATGCCCAGATTGCTGCCAGTACCCGAAAATTGGATTCTTATGACTTCTACTCAAGGTAACAATTGCTCACATGTTTAATCGTTATATTTAATTTATCTAACCAATTACTCACATGTTTAATCGTTAACTTTTTCAGGTATTACTCAACTGAAATGTGGTTGAATGCATATGCGGAGAGATATTATCTAGTTTGTCATGAAGTCACTTTGGATATTCCTGAAATTATCAAGCAACGAGTGTGTCTATAACCACCTGTTAAGGTAAAGAAAGGGAGGTCAATAACAAAGCGTATGTCATCCCAAGGTGAGCCTCATAAGGTCCGAAGACGATGCAGCTCATGTGGTGGCCAAGGTCATAACAGGGTAACATGCAAATCAGTGATGTATGCACCATTTACTGCAAGAGAACCATCTCAGCATCATGAGCTTTTAACTTGAACATGAATCATTACTTTCGTGTGTGGCATTTCCTTAAGTCCTCTTAATGTTGAATAATTCTATATTATGATTTCCCCTTCCCGATTTCATGAGTGGCATCTCCCTAAGACAATGTTGTATGAATAATTGTATTGTATGAAATTAATGTTGTTGAATAATTATATTGTATGAAACATAATATTCTAAGTTTACTTCTAATAGTGGCTCTTAGTTTGAAGATGAAAAGGATGAGGCTAACAAATGGTGAAAGCCTTTCTATGGATGATAAGCATATTACAGTGTTATTATTTTTCTTGGTAAAGAGATAATGTTTTCTTGATAAACAACGAATTTTATAAGCATCACTATATATCATTTCATTGTTATTATTTTTTTGGTAAAGAGGGAATGTTTTACAAAGTAATGAAAACACCAATCTTTTCACATATTACAACAATAACTCACGCATATTATAATATACGTATTACAACAATAACTCATGTATATTGTCATATTGCGTGAGTTGTTGTTGTAATATGTGTATCATCAACTCATGCATATTACAATAACAACTCAAGAATATTGTCATATTGCGTGAGTTATTGTTGTAATATGTGCATCATCAACTCACGCATATTACTAAAATAACTCACGTATATTGTCATATTGCGTGAGTTATTATTGTAATATGTGTATCATCAACTCACTCATATTACAACAATAACTCATGCATATTGTTGCTCACTCACGTATATTGTTTCTAAATCACGCAGATTACCACAATAAGTCACGTATATTGTCATATTGTGTGAGTTATTGTTATAATATGTGTATCATCAACTCATGCATATTACAACTATAACTCACGCGTATGTTACTCACTCATGCGTATTGTTGCTCACTCACGTGTATTGTTGTTAACTCATGCATATTACAATAACCCTCTATTCTATAATATTTTCACACATCATTACCAACTCCAACAAACCTTGATATCAAGGTTTCGTATCGAATGGTCCGTTGGTAGCTAGTAATGATATGTAAAAATCTTATAGATCATAAAAATGACATAACTCATGCGTATTGCCTCTCTATAATATTTTCACACATTTGAACCAGCTCCAACAAAACATAATAATGTGAATATACTGTTTCAACTCAAAAGACTACCACATACAAGAATAACAATTCATGGCTCTAAAATTTGGTTGAAAAACATTACTGCCCACTTATGTCTAAAAAAAGTCATGTTATCTGATACCACATTTTCTAGACCAAGTTTAGTAGTCAAGTACTCTCTATATATTAATACAAAAACGCCACAGTCCCCACTCGCTTTTTCTTTTGGTACTTCGGAGTGTGGGATTCTATGAAATGTTAAAGTGTCCCTAGTCATCTTAGGATATCTAGAAATTTTGACTTCAGACATTGCTTTATGAAGAAAGTACAGAATCATTTTACACATGGGATTCATGAATTGTGCAAATTTTTCGTCCTTGAAAATTGATTGATCACAATTGTAAACATCAATTCTCCATTCTCTAAGTCGCACAATACAAAGTACCCAATACAGACCTTCGAGGTTGAGTGGCACGTAAATGTCATCAACCGTGCTCCACATCAGCATATGTCTTTCCTCCGAACCCCTAGTAGTACTCAAAAAGGATTTATCAAAAATAAATACTTTTGGATCAGTAGAAAATTTTTCATAGTGTGATGAAAACAAAGTGGTGAGATGATAATCGGCGATGGTAAAATCCTTCGTGTGAGTCTTAGGGTACGTGGTTGCTCTTTTTCTTAGTAGATAACATTCGGCATTAGCCTCCTATACAATACGCGTGAATTATAAAATAATCATGATGCCACAATACACGTGAATTATACAAAATGTGTGAATTATACTTTATAATGAAGAATACATCATCAGTGAGCCACTTAGCTTTCCTCAGTGTATTGAAGAATCTATAGCTTGCAGTGCTAGTAGAGAGCTCTAGCATTTTACATTTATTTTTTTTCCCTCAACTCTTTCATCAACTCTTCTAGCAGTTCCGGATAAAATTTCACCAAAGGATCGACCTTGATTGGATCTTTGACACTCATTTTTTCCAGAAGGATCGGTGTAGGGAGTAAGTAGTATTCTCGACCTCGACCTCTTTCTCTTATATTGGACTGTAGTATCGTTCACTTCCATCACATCCTCATCCACTTTCTGATTGTCCTTTTTCTCGACCTTGTCTTTCTTCTTGTCAACCTTCTTCTTCTCCAAATTCTCCACAAACACATCCTCCTCCACATTCTTCTTGTCTTCCTTCTTCTCCACCTTCTGCTTGTTTTCTTTCTTCTCCACCTTCTTCTTCTTCACCTCATCCTTGTCTTTATCATTCACCTTACCCACCACATCCTCAATATTCTCATTCAATTTTTATACATCATCAACTATATGTGATTGTACAAAATAGACAAAATGTGTGAATTTGACAAAAAACGTGAATTGTACACACCTCAATCCTCTCATTCACCACATCTCCCTCCACCATCTCATTCACCTTAACTACCACATCCTTTACATCCTCATTAAACTTTTACACATCATCAATCTTCTCATTCTACAAAAATAATTAGACAAAATGCGTGAATTAGACAAAAGGCGTGAATTGTACACACCTCAATCCTCTCATTCACCACATCTTCCTCCACCATCTCATTCACCTTAACCACCACATCCTCCACATTCTCCACATCCTCATTAAACTTCTGCATATCATCAATCTTCTCATTGTACAAAAAATTAGACAAAATACGTGAATTGTACATATCTCAATCTTCTCATCATTCATGACATCCTCCTCCTCCACATCATTCAACTTCTACACATCCTCCTCCTCTGCATCATTCAACTTCTACACATCCTCCTCCTCTGCATCATTCAACTTCATCACATCCTCCTCCACCTTATCATTCAACTTCTGCACATTCTCCTCCACCTTATCATTCAACTTCTTCACATCCTCCTCCACCACATCATTCAACTTCTACACATCCTCCTCCACCACATCAATCAACTTATGCACATCCTCCTCCACTACATCATTCAACTTTACCATATCCTCCTCCACATCCTAAATCTTCTCATTCAACTTTTGCACATCATCAATACGATATTAAAAAATTAGACAAATGTGTGAATTAGATAAAATGTGTGAATTAGACAAAATACGTGAATTGTACATACCTCAATATTCTCACCATTCATCATATCTTCCTCCTCCACCATCTCATTCACCTTATCCACCATATCCTCAATCTACTCATTCAATTTCTATACATCATCAATCTTATGTGAATTGTACAAAAAAATAGACAAAATGCATGAATTAGACAAAATATGTGAATTGTACATACCTCAATCTTCTCACCATTCATCACATCTTCCTCCTCCACCATCTCATTCACCAGATCCTCAATCAACACATTCACCTTCTTCAAATCTTCTTCATTCAACAGATACTCATCCTTGTCCACATTCACCTTCTCCAAATCTTCCTCATTCACCTCCTCCACATCCTCATCCTTGTCTTCCTCATTCACCTCCTCCATATACCCATCCTTGTCTTCCTCATTCACCTTCTTGTCATTCTTCTTATTCTTCTCCACTTTCACATTCTTCTTCTTTTTCTTATTCTTCTCTTGTAGTGTGGTTGATAATATGTCAAACTATTCTTGTAGATGGTTCAACATCTCTTTTATGAGATTCATTTCAATTGTTAGTTCATTTACCTCCTTCTTCAGATGATTCAATCTACATCCATCCTAGGGAGTTGTTAATGTTAGAGTCATTTAAGGATCATCATCATCATGGGGATCTGTTGATGCTGGAGTCATTTGAGAGCCATCATCATCTACTTGAGTCCTGGTGGTGCTCTCGACTAAATAAGAGTTTCTAGGGTTGGGGGTAGGGATGTGGTTTCTTCTTCTCGTGGAAGGTTTGGAAGGAATAAAATGGGAGGTGTTGGGGTGAGTAATTTGTATTTTCTTCCTCATGTCAGGATTGAAAGGACTACATCTTCAATCTCTTCATGTTTCCTCCTAGAATCAAGTTCAAATAAGCAATCATACAAATTACCTCCCATATCTTCAAACTCCCCCCCACCATATAAGATCTTCTCCTCTTCAGAAAATTCCATCTTCTTGACAATCTTGCTTTGCAGGGTATTGTGAAGATCAGAGGCGGTACTCTTCCTACTGGATTTGTACTGTATTATCCTTGGGCAGACAGTCTCGTGCGCTTGCAGCATTGTATCCCTTGTAAGTTTGGGGACAAACATTTTGATAACTTCATAGGTCCACACTTGTAAGGCTAGTGCAAACTCAAATACGGTATAAGAAACATCGACCTTCTTGTCTTTCTTCTTATTCCCCATGGCTTTCTTCTTGTCCAGATATATCGACCTGTAGTATTCCAGGTCCTATTCAAACCCTTCGAGGTTGCTCTAAAGGACAACTTTCCCATGAAAATTGGAGGAAAGTGTCGATGTCCTCGACCATGTAGAAGAGATTGATATTTATTATCCTCCTTGGGTCAAGGTCGAACAGATAATGGCAAACCAGGTATACCAGTCCCAACTTCCATGCATCTTCCTTATCAGAGCAGAACACAAATCTTGAGTGAAGGTCTCCCATTCTAACAATCATATTACTTTTAAAATAGTTTACAACTAAAGGTGGACATTCTTCAACTTGATTGAAAATGGTTTCCATCACAAGGAATCTCCCAAAATTGAGGCCTGTGACAAATGCATACTCCTTCATCCCGAAGCACATTTCTTCTCCATTCACGAGGAACTTCATTTGCATAGAATTTAAGCTTCTATTCCTAAGGAGCATTTGATAGATTATCGTTCCCGAGAACCGTAGTGACGCGGATCCTTTGAATAAAAATCAGAATTGGGTTTTCTCTACTCTTTCCATTAGATCTATTGTAACAAACTTGGTTTTCTATTAGACCCAAGCAACAAACTTGAGAATTATGGTCGACTCCATCTACAAAAAGGAACAACAAGTAAGTAAAAAATAAACAACATTGGAGTAAGCATAACAACTCAAGTAAGCAACATCAAATAATACACAGAAATTGGATAAAACATAACAAACAATTCAAATCAAGTACATACGTGCAATGCTCGTGAAATAGCAATAAGCGGATATTATAAACCTTAAACCATGCATGCATGCAGAATAAGAACATTACAATACGCTGATATAATACGCATGAGTGAAGAACATTGGATAAGCAACATCAGAATATACACACATAAACCCTAAAAGCTACATAAACCCTAAAAGCTAATGATTATCCATAAATATCCATCAATATATACATATAAATGCCAAAATAATAATAACATTACACATAAACCCTAAAAGCTAAGGATTATCCATCAATATATATACACTTAAACGCCAGAATAATAAGAATATTACACATAAACCCTAAAAGTTAAGGATTATCCATCAATATAAACGCTAGAATAATAAGAACATTACACATAAAACATAAACCCTAAACTCACCTAAATATAGGAACAAAGAGACGGACGACGAACAATGATGAGAGTTGATCGATGATGATGTTGAAGTGATGTTGGAAGTTGGAGAGTAGAGTCGTGGGTTGGAGAGAGAGAGGGGAAGTCGTGAATGGAAAAGGTTTTTTAATGAGGGAAAATTAAAAAAAATTAAAACGCAGGGTTCCGCGGCTCCTATAGAGTGTGACTAATCCCCGTGAATTAAGAACTTTGCCCGCAAATACACTTAATTATTTAACCATGCGCAGAACTTATCGCTTGACAGGCTCGAACCTATGACCTAAGGAGACCTAAGAGATATCCACCTCTTGTTGCCACTAGGCTAGAAGAGAGAATGAGGCAAATTAAGTTTATATACTATGAAAGACGCATTTTACTACAATCGCGCTTTATGTATAACGTGTGAATTGATTATACGCATTTTACATAAAACACGATTGTGGTAAATTGTGTATAATGAAAATACGCATTTTACCACATACGCGCTTCATGTAAAACGCGTATAATGAACTCACGCGTTTTATATGAAGTGTATGTGGTAAAACGCGTTAATGAGCGGTAAGTGGGCACGAGAGGGACAAGACGGACATTTCGCATGGCGAAAATCCCAATTTTGCAAGATTGATGAAGCGTTGGCCTTTTTAGAATTAGACCCATTATTAGGGTCATTTCGTAAAATTTCCCCTAATGAGCTTAGGATTAAGAATAATTTAGTTATTGTAACTTAATGTACTCTTATAAATAGAGATTATGTAATATAAGGTTATTTCAATCATATTTACTGAAATACTATAAAATGTGCGACTTCACGAGGATATATGTATTGTTGGTCAAATCTCGTGTTATTTATTTATCATATCTTCGTCGTTTTAAATAACGTTATTATTTTGATTTCCAACATTATTGAAGATAAGGACTTCTTATTGTTATTTGTTTTCTCTCCTTTTAACATTTTGTCTCTATTTTTCAGTGACGATAAAACAAACTGTAGACTGTTGGAAATTAAACAAAAGTAGTATCTGAAGTTTCATTGAGAATGTAGTTGATGTTCTAATCTATTGATCTCATCAATATTGTAATAAATTTGATATAGGGTTATTTTTAGTGTTGATTAGAATGTGTATTGGTCTAGACTAGACATTGTTATTGGAAGAACCAGTTATAAGGTTTCATTCTTATGAGGTCTTAATTTGGTCCTTTTGAGTTATGTTCTCTATGTCCATCTTCTGTTGCATTGATATGCCAATTTTTTTCTCAATGTAGATGTGAAACATGTTTTACAATATATGATTTTATTGCAACTGGTTGTGGTTTTTGGCTGTTAGAAGTATGATAAAAAACAGTCACTTTTGCTGGATTAATGATTCACAACATATTATCTACTGAATGTTATGAATTATGATCTCCATAGTGGAAATGTCTTGAGTTGGCAGACCTCTGTTTGTGTTTCAAAGATGGATGAACTCCCATTAGTATAGTTCTTGTGAAACCTTGAAAAAGAAGATTAATCAACTAGACAAGATGAGGAAAAGGAAATCCTATAATGGATCATCTACTTGTAAATTGCAACATGGATAACAATACTTTCTGCAGTTGGAAAATTTTGCAAAACTGCTGATGATAGTGTCTCTATTGGAAAAGTAGTTTCCCCCCAAAAAAATAGTTGTTTTTACATCAATAAATTCTAGCTACCTAATTGCAGAATACAACTCATCAATAAATTATCTTGCGACAATTTTTCTAAGAAGGTGTTTCAACTCCGTGACAATGTTCTTTCATGAATACATTAGTAATTGTGGTTATGTGTTGTACCTTTGGATGACTCTCGTGTGGGTCATTCAGCAGTCTTTCAATAAACTCTTCGGACATGTGTTCCACGTGCAATTGTCGGAGGCTGGTAAGATTTTCAATTCCTTGTGGCAATAGCTTTAACTCTGGACAATGAACTAGGCACATTTCTTTGATGTTGGATATTGCAGTCTCCTCTATTTTAACACAGTCCAATCTTTCTAGATCCTCTAAGCACATTTTAATGAGTCTAGGAAACCAACCTCTCTTGAAGTGCAGGATTGTCCCATCATATGCTGCATGCTTTAATTCTAGGAACACCAGATTTGAGAGGACATGAAGGGAAGAAAGAATGTCTTCTTTTTGTCCAGAGTAGCCCAAACACAAATGGGTTAGTTTATCTAAGAATCCAAACCAATGTGGTATGTTATTCAACCTCCCTATGATTGTCAGCTTCTGAAGAAATGGTGGGGGTAGACTTAGACCTTCAAGCTGAAGTTGTTGGTCCATAGAAATCGCCTTAATACCTAAACAACATAGGCTTGTCAATCTCTGAATTGAATTACACAGTCTTGGTCCGTCAACTGCTTGTAAATTTGTAATATCCAGTCTTCTAAGCTCAATTAAGTTGCCAATTTTCTGGATTAGTTGTTCCTCTGCTTCAACGCATGTCAGGGTTTGTAAGCTTCGTAAAGTGCAAATTTCAGCTTGAACATTCATGCCAGCAGGAAAATCGGACATGAAAAGGTGTCGCAGTCTTGGCAACTTTGTGGCTCCTTTTGGAAGCTTCTCCAAATGGGTATTTCTTATATCCAATGTTTGAAGGTTTGTTAGCCTCTCAATTGACATTGGAAATTCCTTAACCATAGTATCCCTTATGTTCAAATACCTCAAATTGAATAGACTAGGCAATATCTTGGGTATTTTTTCAATGAGAACTCCTTGTACATCTAGAACCCTTAAGAACTTAAAGTTTGATGATGTAGCTTCTAAACAGAATGAGAAACGGTTATCTGTTTCAAAGACAAAAAGAGAACGGAGATGTCTCGAGACCCTTTTGCTTAGTCGGACTGACTCGCCTCTATTTACTATTGATATCCTTTGGAAGTTTCCATCTTTTATAGGCTCTTGACTATCATGTATTGTGCAGAAATTCTCTTCTTCTGATGTTGTAACAGCTAGTTCACGCATAACATCATGAACTCTACACGCTTTTACCCTTCCAGAAACATTGAACTCTGTTACTTGAATCATGCTTCGAAAGATAAGTTCTGTAAGATATTCTTCTGCTACCTCCTCCATTGTGATCCCTTTTCTCGGGATAACGAACCCTTCTGCAATCCAAAGGCGAATTAACTTCTTTCTCTTGATTGAATAACCGGCATGGAACACACAACAGTAAAGAAAGCAGTGGTTTAAATAGAAAGGCAGATCATTGAAACTTAGTAACAAAACAGCCTTCATATCTCCAAGCATTGGGTTGTTATTCAAATGCCAATTGAGACTATGATATACTTTCCTCCACTCTAAAGTTGTCTTTTCCTTTGAACTCATAAGCCCTCCAATTGCCACAATGGCAAGTGGAAGTCCTTGACAGCTTTTCATAATTGCCCAAGCTGAAGTCTGAAGTTCTGTTGGACAAATATGACTCGGGTGATCCCAAAATGCCCTCTTGCGAAAGAGCATCCATGCATAGTTATCTCCAAGAGGCATAAGTCGATGAATACGACTTCCTGGACCTATCGATGAAGCTACATTTTCATTCCTTGTAGTGAAAATAACTCTACTACCCATTTTATTATCAGGAAATGCGTATCTAATTCTACTCCAAAGTTCTATGCTCCAAACATCATCTAAAACAATAACATACCTCTTGTCACGCAACATATTGATGAGCATTTCTATGAGATTCCGAGTACTCATCGAGCCCAAGTTTCTTGGAGATCCTACTTGGGTTGTATTCGAGAGTTCTTTGATCAAGCTTCTTAAGAGTTCATCTTCAGTGTAAATTTGAGTTACTGATAACCATGCCCAAACATCAAATTCTCTCTTCTCAATGTGATCATTATAAACTTTTGTTAAAAGGGTAGTCTTACCAACACCACCCATTCCAACAATGGAAATAACAGTCCGTTGATCTGAATCTTCATTTATCAACCGCAAGAGATTTTCCATGTTTTCATCCATTCCTAGTATTTCATCTTCATCAAGAAAAACACATGTTTCTCCAGAATTCTTCCATCTGTCAAGGGATGTTGATCTTTCATCAATCTTTTCGAAACTGTGATCTTTGCTTCTCGTAGCCACGTTATGTATTTGTTTCTTGATCTTCTGCAGCTTGGAATTGAGTTGGTAAGTTACAATCATATTCTTTGGGAGATTGACCATATCATGGAGAAAATCTAAATACCCATTTCTACATTGTGATTTGTAATGAATATATTCATCTATTACATCTTCTGCTTTAAATGCAACATCTCTTACCTGCCTTATCCATGTTTCTACATGTCGATTAATCTTCTTTCGTCTGTCTGCATCTCTTAGTAAGGATCTCATGCTCTCCAGATCTAACCTCATTTCTTCAATTTCATCTTGAAGATCAGTAAATTGTGATGCCTTTTCAAGTAGAGATACTAGTAAGAAATTTACAGCTCCATCTGCCATTTTTTATTTCCTACACCCTCTTTAATTTGCTTCTTCTTTCTTATTTGAGGTTCTTTACTCTTAAAGAAGAAGAATGGATAACATATGAGGACTATGCATAGTTGATTAGCCACAAGACTTTGACTTTTCTTGTTTGTGATCTTTCCCAGTTTGTGCTGAGAAATAAATGACTGATTATGAATGACTTCAGAAAAGTATAAGATTTTGGTGTCACTAAGTACTAAGTGGGTCCAAGTCCAAATCCAAATCCAAATCGAAGTAGTGAGATCGGGTCTCCAAACTGAATCATATGCTAGTTGTAATTTTTTTTATCTTATTTTTTCTTTAAATGTTAAAAACTAGTCGACCCCTTTAATGGAATAGAAATGGTGACCTTCTTACACTTGAGCTACTATGTTATAGGTTATGTATAAAATATATTATTAAAAACATTTTTACTTAATTGCCCTCTTCCTTGTAAATGTGAAGAGGAAGGAGTATATAAAATCAAACCGGATCTACTGCTACCGATTTCTGTGTTTTCTGTTGCGGATCAATCAAATTGCAGTTTTATTATTATATTAATAAATGAAGCTGAGTTCGAGTGCTTAAATTACTTCATTTTAATTTTAAAATTTTTTATGAAATTTTTATTTACGAGTAGACGCTTTGGAGCGAGAATTCTTCGCTTCAATTAATTATTTTTATATTTAAAAAAATTGCAAAATTTTATTTACGAGGAAACCTTTTAAAGCGATTAATTATTCGCTTCAATTATTTTAAACATGATGTTCATGTAAAACCCCCAACATACCCGTGAGAAGACAATTGTCTATCATGTAAGTACACTTACTCATGTATGTAAATACCAAAAGAGGTATGATAAACCCAACGAAGGGTTAGCGAAAGCAAGGCCACGAATCCTACGTGGCCTTGCCAGCTAGGAGAGAGAAAAAGAAAAAAAAAATCTACATTTCTGCATATCCTCTTTCACCCAATAGGGTTTCATATTTATGCATTTCTTTCTCTCTCTGAAACGCAACATTTATTTCTCTTCTCCGGCTCCGGATGCATTTAGTTCTCTTCTCCGGCTGCATTTATTTCTCTTCTCCGGCTGCATTTATTTCTTTCTACGGCAGCATTTACTTCTCCATGGTATCCTTTTTAAGGATCTTTATTTTTTTTAATAGATCTAGGGTTTAGATTTTATAGATCTAGGGTTTAGATTTTACAAATCTAGGGTTTACATTTTACATAAGTATTTATGGATTTAAACTGTTTGAATTTTCAGGAAACCGAAGCACCGAACTTGAACAACCCAGTAGATGAAGAACTTAACCTGAACAGATCCACCCCTGTTGAACCCGAAAGGTACCCTGAACAGATCTAGTGATTTCGGGACAAGAAAGGGTCCTTCCTTGTCCCGAAATGGTTGGTTTCGGGACAAGAAATGGTCCTTCCTTGTCCCGAAATGGTTGGTTTCGGGACAAGAAAGGGTCCTTCTTTGTCCCGAAATGGTTGGTTTCGGGACAAGAAAGGGTCCTTCCTTGTCCCGAAATGGTTGGTTTTCGGGACAAGAAAGGGTCCTTCCTTGTCCCGAAATGGTTGGTTTCGGGACAAGAAAGGGTCCTTCCTTGTCCCGAAATGGTTGGTTTCGGGACAAGAAAGGGTCCTTCCTTGTCCCGAAATGGTTGGTTTCGGGACCCGAAAGGGTCCTTATATTTCCCGAAATGTGTTGTTTCGGGACCCGAAAGGGTCCTTATATTTCCCGAAATGGGTTGTTTCGGGACCCGAAAGGTGGTTTCGGGACCCGAAATCGGTGGTTTCGGGACCCGAAATGAGTGGTTTATGTACTTTTTTCTTACGAATTCACTTAATTTTTGCAGTCACATTCCTAGTGTTGGAATGACATTTTCCTCCGAAGAACAACTTCTTGAATTCTACACATCATATGCCCACTTAACGGGATTCGGCATTACCAAATTAGGGAGCAAAAATGTAGGTGGTAAGAGGAAATACTTCAGCGTTGGTTGTGCCAAGAGTTTTCTGAAAGAATCGAAGTCAAAAAACAAGTTTCATCAGCCTAGACCAATAACGAAGACAGATTGTAAAGCAAAGATTAATGTTGTTGTTCGAAATGAAGGGGAATATGTGATAACAAGTATTTCTCTTGAGCACAACCATTCTTTAAGCCCTAAGAGAATACGTCATGTTAGATCCTACAAAGTAATTGACGGAAATGTAAAGAGAAGATTGGATACAAACGATGAAGCTGGAATAACTGTGGCCAAAACATTTCAATCACTTGTAGTTGAAGCTAGAGGGTATGAAAACATGTCTTTCGATGAGAGGACATGTAGAAATTACGTTACAGAAGCACGACGGTTGAGGTTAGGGATTGGGGATGCTGAAGCACTCACTAATTATTTCTTAAGAATGCAAACCAGGAACTCAAACTTCTTCTACCTTATTGATTTGGACGAGGAATCCCGAATTAAAAACGTGTTTTGGGCAGATGGTAGGTGCAGGGCTGCCTTTCAAGATTTTCATGATGTTATCTCTTTCGATACAACATATTTGACAAATCGCTATGACATGCCTTTCGCTCCGTTTGTTGGTGTTAATCATCATGGTCAATCCATTTTGCTTGGATGTGGGTTATTGTCAAGTGAAGATTCAAATTCTTTCACATGGTTGTTTAGAACTTGGTTGGAATGTATGCATGATAGACCTCCCAATGCCATAATCACAGACCAATGTCGATCCATGGCGATTGCAATTGAGAAGGTATTTCCTAAAACGCATCATCGATTTTGTTTGTGGCATATAATGAAGAAACTTCCTATAAAACTTGGAAGCCATACTGAATACCATCTAATAAAGAAGAGGCTGAAAAACATTGTATACAATTCCATAAATATTCAACAATGCGAAGAGGATTGGAATAGACTAATTGAAGATTATCAGTTGGAAGATAATGTTTGGTTGAAATCTTTGTATTTAGAAATATCTAAATGGATACCTGTTTATGTCAAAGGACAATTTTGGGCCGGGATGTCAACATCTCAACGGAGTGAAAGTATGAACGCCTTCTTTGATGACTACGTGCAGTCCAAAACATCCCTCAAACAATTTGTCGAGCAATATGATAGGGCTCTGTTGAAAAATATCGAGAGAGAAAAGAAATTGGATTTCCAATCATTTAATTCTTTGATACCAACTGTTAGTGGATTTGCCTTCGAAAGACAATGCCAAAACTTATACACTCCAGATATATTTAGATTGGTTCAAGTAGAAGTTAGAGGTTTGATGTTGTGCGACATCTCAGCCATTGAAGAGGAAGGTTCAGTTTCTATATTTAGAGTTGAGGAAATCATGTTGGGGGTTAATGGAGAACATCTAAGAGATGTTTCTTACAAAGTACATTACACCGAAAAGGATTGCAATGTGAAATGTGAATGTCGATTGTTTGAGTTCAGAGGTATTTTGTGTAGACATATCATGGCTGTGTTGAAAAAAATGAGGATGAATGAGGTACCAATGTATTATATAATGGACCGGTGGCATAAAGATATTAAGCGTGGGTATCAAAGTATCACCAACATTTATGATTCAGATATGTCCGTGGAAGAAAAAAAACGTCACAATAGTCTAACTCGATTGATGCAAGAGGTTCAACAAGTTGGAGTAAAATCTGAAGTAACTTGTTCTTTTTGGATGAACGGAATAAAAGCCTTGATGGAACAGTTTATGTCACTTAATCATGGAAGCACTGAAGCATCTAAAGACCAAAGCACAGAAGCATCTCCATCTCCATCTCCATTTCAATCTCCCGCTACATCCATTTTGATACACTCTCCTAAGAAAGTTAGAAGTCGAGGACGACCACCAACAAAGAGGAAACAATCTTTAATTGAAAAAATCCCCAAGACTTCGAGATCAAAAAAGAAGGGAAATACGGCCACAACATCTACAGTTTTGGATTCAACACAACAACAACAACAATGGAATGATCCACTTTCAACTCAATTATCCTTCACATCAATTTTGTCCTCTCAAGTATATGTCGAAGATCATGCGTGTGGTAACTTCAAAGTCGTGTTATTCCAACATGACAGTATTGGAAATCGACGGTCATTAACTCCTCCCAGTTGTGGGTTGCTCATCCTATACACGTAGCACAACAGAAAACAAACATATGTTAATTAAAACCAATTATTTTTGCAAACAGAGAAATTAACTAACAGATAACTTACAATAAGGAACGTCTGTGGTCCTTGGAAATGTCGTTTTTCATTCTCCTTCACTTTTGCGCATGATTGAACTAATCCTTCAAATACAAATTTGCACCAATTGAACTTCTTGATATTATGAACATCTGAAATAGATTTCAGAATTCTAAACCTGCAAGGGGAAAAAACATATTTGAGGATTTATTAACATGTCATATAAGTTGTCATGCAAATGAAATAACAAAAATGATAGTACCTTGATAGTTGACCTAGGTGATCACACCAGAGAAAGCAGCTGACAACAAATAATACGAAGTCTATCTTAAAATTGTTGTCAGCAGCTTTGTTCTCAATCATTTTCGTCGGCATAGCAGTCACTAAAGGAGCGCCATTAATAGGGTTACCCCATCGAGTCCTAAATGCCTTCAGCTTGTCATCAGTCTCGTTATTCTGATATTCTACAATGTCCAACTCCCCTCTGGGGAGACCCAATACCATTTCAACATCTTCTTCTTCGATTTTCACTTCCTCGCCATTCTCTAGAGTGAAAGAACATTTATCACAGTCAAACTGCCTCACTAGATAACGAGATATCTCCCCGGGGCATTTTGAAAGTGATAATGAAAGTAGATGGTCAAAGCCTATTGACTTCACAGCCTCCTTTTGATCATTAGACAGTAGTTGCAGAAGATTGAAAAGGCCAAAAGAAGATGTCCTAGTTATAAAAAAGGTTGTGTGGGGCTGCTTTGGGAGCTGCTGCTCTGGGGGATTTCGGAACTAATTTGGGAGCTTTTGGGGATTTGTGAACTGCTTTGGGAGATGTTGCTTCTTGGGCATTCTTTTTACGTTTATTTGCCCTACAAAAACAAAAGATAAACATTTAAAAAACATGAAACAGATAATCTAAGAGAAACAAAGTTAAAGCAAGTTAAAAACCAAGAGAAAACAAGTTAAAAATCTAAATTTCGGGTCCCGAAACAACATTTCGGGTCCCGAAACCACCCATTTCGGGTCCCGAAACCACCCATTTCGGGTCCCGAAACCACCTTTCGGGTCCCGAAACCACCCATTTCGGGTCCCGAAACCACACTTTCGGGACCCATAACAGCCAAACATTACAAAATCCGATTTATGGGTCCCGAAACCACCCATTTCGGGTCCCGAAACCACACTTTCGGGACCCATAACAGCCAAACATTACAAAATCCGATTTATGGGTCCCAAAACCACCCATTTCGGGTCCCGAAACCACACTTTCGGGACCCATAACAGCCAAACATTACAAAATCAGATTTATGGGTCCCGAAACCACCCATTTCGGGTCCCGAAACAACACTTTCGGGACTCATAACAGCCAAACATATCAAAATTCAATTTTGGGGTCCTGAAAATACACATTTCGGGTCCCGAAACAACACTTTCGGGTCCCGAAACCACACTTTCGGGACCGTTCATTCAAATAACATATCAAAATCAAATTTCTGGACTATGTAATCATACTTTCGGGTCCCCGAAACAACACTTTCGGGACCCATAACAGCCAAACATATCAAAAATCACATAAATCATCACATAGAAGCAAATAAACACAAAATAATCAACCATTTCTATCGTTAAAATCATTAGAATCAGCAGAATCATAAAAATCCATAACCCTAACCCTAACCCTAACCGCAAAAACCTAAACGGTCTTCAAATCATCAAAATATTTTAGGATTCTAAAGGAGATGTTATTTACCTTGTCCTTGGAGATTTTGGAGTCTTGCATTGAGATGTACCTGGACCACCAGCCTGAAAAAAAGAAAAGATATTCACGAATGCAGACAGTGAAGTGAACGGAAATACCCGAAGGAGAAGACCTACCATTTTCGATCGACAGAAAGAAGATGAATAAAGTTGAAGAAGTCGGGGATGCCGCCGCCGGAGAGAAAAATCGCCAGAGAAGAGAAAAATCGCCGGAAAGAATAAATGAAAAGAAGAAAGACAGAGGAAAGAAGAAGGGGGAAACTGAAACGTTTTTTTTTTTTTCTTTTTTTTTCTCTCTCCTAGCTGGCAAGGCCACGTAGATTCGTGGCCTTGCTTTCGCTACTCATTCGTTGAAAATATCATTTCTCATACCAAAATTAACAAGAATTTAATACTTCTATTTATTAATTATTAAATAAACTTATTGGAAATGACATTCAGCGAAGAAATTTTCGCTTCAATTAATTCATTTTAATTTTAAAATTTTTTATGAAATTTTTATTTACGAGGAATAAATTTATTTAATAATTAATAAATAGAAGTATTAAATTCTTGTTAATTTTGGTATTTACATAAATGAGTAAGTGTACTTACATGATAGGTAAACGGTCTTCTCACAGGTGGGTTGGGGGTTTTTACATGAACGTCAGGTTTAAAATAATTGAATCGAAAAATTCATCGCTTTAAAGGGTCTCCTCGCAAAAAATATTTTGCAATTTTTTTAAATATAAAAATAAGTAATTGAAGCAAAGAATTCTTCGCTCCAAAGCGTCTCCTCGTAAATAAAAATTTTATAAAAAAATTTAAAATTAAATTGAAATAATTGAAACGAAGATTTCTTCGCTGCATATTATTTTTAAAAAATGTATTTAATATTTAATATAGAAATATTAAATTAATGTTAATTTTGGTATTTACATACTTGAGTAAGCGTATTTATATGATAGGTAAACGGTCTTTTCATGGGTGGGTTGGGGTTTACATGAACGTCAGGGCTCCTGGGCGGGGTAAGCTTCGCTCCTTTGGCTTCTTTTCATTCCTTCTCACTTGGCGCCTAGAGAGAAGTTAGCTTTGCTGGTGCATATTAATATTATATTAATTCCGTATGTTAACTGGACATTCCGTTAATGGCGTTTGGGGTGAATCCGGAATGAAACTCGGGTTCTGGATTCTCTCTCCCCCCTCTCCAACCGAGCTTCATTTATTAATAAAATAATAAAACTGCAATTTGATTGGTCCGCAACAAGGGAACACAGAAATCGATAGCAGAAGATCCGGATTGATATAAAATTAGTAGAGGAGGATTCACGGAATTGTCTAATAGCAAATATTTAAATAAACTTAATTTATTTTTAAAACTTGTTAATTAATAATGATTTTGATCATACGTTGTTTTTGATAAAAAAAAATATATTAATAATTATTAATTAAATATTTTTTTAAATAAATAATATTTTATTATTTTAATTAATAAATTAAATTATGTCATATTATATGTCAACCAAATAATGTTTGAGTGTGGTTGAATTATTTAATAAAAATAATTAAATAATGTCTCAAAATTTATTGTGAGTCATATTTTTATAAAAATTGAAATATCTCTGATCTTTACCTAAGAAATTTGACATAATTAATAAAATTTTAATTAGCGTGCATTCAAATTTAAATTTTTATTTAATTAAAGTGTAGATATTTAAATTGAATTATTAAAATATTATTTATATTTTATAATTCTAATTTTGTATAAAATAAATAGAAATATTTTGATTTTTTAATTAATAAAATAAATAATTTAATTATTAAAAATATATAATATAATAAAACATTATTTAAAATAATCAAATAACTCAAACTAAAAAAATTAATATAGAAATCCAAATGTGGTCTATTATAGGCCATTTTGAAATTCAAATTTTCAATTCTATAAAATAAGAAAGAAAATTCACATGCAACAATGAGAATTATCACTCAATGAGATTGACATACTTCTAATTCTATCAATTCTAATTTATCGCGTTCGCTTCTTCGTTTAGCAGAAATGAATTATCACTCAATGAGATTGACATACTTCTGGATTAAAGATGGTCTAACTTTAATGACTAATTTTTTAAAAAGTTCAGAAGAGGATGTACAAAAAAGGGCGATTAGAGGAATTGCATTACATGCATCAACTCCTTTTGATGGAGAAGTTGATGATGATACAGATGATCAAATAATAAAGGCAATACTATATGGAATGGCAATTATTTTAAATTTAGTAAAATCATCAAGTGAAGGAGTTCAATTAGAAGTGACGAAGGTATGTTTGGAATATAATGATGATTTCAATATTTATATTTTTCACATGTTGTCATTATATTTGTTTTATAGGGAATAAATATGGTGTTTTCGAATAAAAAATTTATAATTGTGACCTTCAAAGAAGGGGTTTCAGTTATAATGAAATTACTAGAGTCTACGAATATATCTATTCTTGAGGAGGCTAGTAATGGATTAAGGAATGTGCGTGAAAGATTGCATGAAGTAATGTCAGAGAATAAATATAAGGTTCTATTTTCATAATAATTCTTTATTTTGACAATTATTTTGACCGATTAAAAATTGTTTATAACATTATTTTTTGTAGAATATTATTTACGAGTGTGGTGGTTTAGAAATATTGAAAAACCTCCTACAAAGATGGACTTCTTTAAGCGAAAATGTGTTGGTAAATTTTTCATCTTGTTCATTTATTTCACTTTATTTTATTTTATATTTTACCACTCACAAAAATCTTCACTTAAACCATGACATTCTTAGAAAAAATTAACTTTGAAATAACTTTTTGTTTTTTTATGAACGATCTTCTTTACAGGAAAATGTTGTTGGTACACTAGCATGTATGACATCAGATGAAAAAATAAGCATAGAAATTAGTAGAAATAGTTGCTTAGATGCCCTTGTGACTATTACTCAAGAGTGCTTGTTTGTTGGAGTATTGGAGCTGGTAAGACAATTGATGTCTTTTTAAACTTGTTTTCTAATAAATATTATGGTACAAAATGATTGCATTCAAAATAAACCTTAAACAAAAAAGTTAAAAAGCTTCTTAATTTGACATTGCCCTTATTAATTTTTATATATGTTTTTTTTAGGTTGCTTTTGTCTTTGCTAACTTGACAAGAATGGTACATACAAATGACAACAGTATAATAGCTGGACACAAATTAGGTGTTCTTCAAAGACTTGTAGGACTCATTTGTTCAGAAGATAAACATATCTGGTATGTTGTATAATCGTTTCTTTTGAACGTTACTTGGTTTAAATATTTGCAACTCTGGTATATCTTTGCAATATGAAAAAAATACTCGATTAATAAGAGTGAATTTATAATTTGAAATTTGGATAACCTCATTAAAATAATTATTATTACATATTATACAAACTCAATCTAAAATTACATACCAACAAATATAATAAAGTCAAATGCTAAAGAAATTAGTTTATAAAATCACTAACAAAGTATATTATTGTGAATGTTATTCTTGATGCAGCGAAAAAACTGTTGAGGCACTTCATAACTTGTCTTTTGATGAACGGAACCGGAAAGAAATTGTAGCAGTTGATGGCATCGAAGCTTTGGTAAGTACATTTCTTTTCTTATTATGTGTTCTAAACTTCAATAATAAAGTGTTTAATAAAAAATATCATGAAATAGATCCATCCAAGTTCTTTTGTTAATTAATTCAAAATCACAACTTTCATTTAACCAAAAAAGTTACGAAGTGGAAAATTCTACCACTAGATGTGGTCAATCACAAATAAGGGATACAATTAAGTTTTCACGTTGAATTGACTACAACTAAAATAACATGACAAACATACCAATAAATAGTTCGAAAAAACTTTAACCACAATTCCTTTTGACAAACTTAAATCACTCTCAATAAAAATAGAACACTCTGAATAGGATGAATTGTCTAAAGATACCAAAAAGAATAAAGTCAAAATGGATAAATCCCTTGGTTTCAACAAAGGCATGAAGGGAGTAGGGTCGGGCAAAAAATAATCTATGTTTAATTTTTGTTTTGCTAATTTCTCATTGATTCAATGTGGGTTCCCTATGTTTAATCGAGCTCAATTTATCTCAAACTCAATTCTGATCTCGTCACTTCAAGGAAAAATTGGAAGAATAAAAAACGAGAGTGAAACTTTGCTCGATTAATACTTGTAAAGTAGAATAAATTAACTTTTTGGGAGAGTTTCTCTATAAGATTTTATCTAGATTTTTTTGACAAATCTAAATAACTCTTAATTCGAATGGAACAACTCTAACTAGAATGTATGTCAATGGAATACCTTTTGTTTTTAGCATACCCAAAGATTGTGGTGCAACAATTTTTAATTCTTTTTGCTAATTTCTCATTGCATTTCAATGCGGGTTTTCTCAAGTGCAGTCGAACTCATTTTATATCAAGCGTAGTCCTTGTCTCATCACTTCCAGAAACGACAAAACTAACTTAAGAAATATTGAAAGAATGAAAAACTAAGAGCTCACCAATTAACAAATTTTTAGAGAATTTCTCTCTAATATTTTATCTGCAAACTCTCAATCAGAAGACCAGTGTGTATGGCCTAAATCTATCCAAAGGGAATTAATCCAGAATGAAATAGATATGATGAAATCCTCCTCGATCTAAGCATACTTAAAGATTGTGGTGCCACAAATAATTATTTTTACTAATTTCTCCTTACATTTCAATGTGGGTTTCCCCACTGAACACATTTTATATCAAGTTCAATTCTCGTCTCATCGTTTCTAGAAACGACAAGACAAACTCAAGAAAAAACGAGAGTGAAACTCGCTCTGTCCAATTAATGCACTGGCTGTAGAATAATCCAATTAGCTTTTTGGGAAAGATCCTCTCTAAATTTTTATCCATAATTCTTTATGACAAATTTAAATAACTCTCAATCAAAATACCAAAAGACCTTAGTGTATATCCTAAAGCTACCTAAAGGGAGTGAAACCAAAATGGATTAAATAGGATGGAATTCTCTTCGGTCTTAACATACTCAAAGATTGTGGTGCCACAAATAATTCTTTTTCATTGTTAATTTCTCATTGAATTTCAATGCGAGTTTTTCCAAGTGTAGCCCATCTCACTTTATATCAAGCTCAGTCATAATCTAATCACTTCCAGAAACGAAAAAAAAAAACTCAATAGCTAAATTTGGAAATAGTCTAGGAATACCAAATTCACTTTTGTTTTCCACTCTTATGTGTCGTGTCTCACTATTTAGGCTTTGTTTCTTGTTCCGTGTATTGTCTCCACTAATTAATTAAATTAAAATAAATTTATGTCAATTTATTGTCATTAGTTGTTTTTCGTAATTGTTAAAAATATGTAATATATTAGTTATATTTATTAGTCAATTCATAGATAAACTCAATAGTTAAGAAGCTGAAAGGTTTGTGTCTAACGGCTAATTATTAATTGCCTATTAATAGTCTCTTTTGTGTAATTACAAGATAACATCTTTGTTACAATAATAATAAGATCTCTTTGTATTCTCTTTTCTACATGGTATCAGAGCACGGTTGATCCGGCTTAATCTAATCTATTGAAAATCTGATCTTAGATCTTCTTTTTTCACCAAGCTCAAGTAGCTCTCTAGATCTTTTGTTTTCCTCTTTCTTCATCTGATTGAAGAGGAACTAGATCTTCTATTTTCACCAAGCCCAAGTGGCTCTCTAAATCTTTTGTTTTTCTCTTTCTTCATCGGATTGGAGAAGAATAATAATATAATCTCGCCAGACTCTGATTCTCTTCATAACTGTCTATTATTCTCATATTATTTTTTCTATTTTCTCTAAGCCCAAGTGGTTATTTGAATCTTTTTTTTCTCTTTTTTCATCGATTTGGATAGGAGCAGCAATGGCCACCGGAAATGGTCAGAGAGGATTTCTCGCCAAAGGAAACGAAAAAGACAGTATAATGAGAAACTGGAATCTGATTGGGTCAAATGAGGAAGTGGCTTCTAACGTTTTTAAGGTGGAGGAGAGTTTCTCAGATTGGGCTCTCCCTTCAAACAAGCAGACCCAAGCTGAAGGGAATACTCCAAAGCCTAATCATAATAAAATGCATGGTGTGGATCCAAACAACTTTAAACTCTTTCTCCAATTCTCTGAATTCATGAAAACCCGACAAGAAAAGTCCACTAATCAAGTGGACCCAGGTATTTCTGCGCATTCTTCTAATTTCAATTCCGTTTCAAACTATTGGATTGTTGATTCCGGCGCCACAGATCACATGACTAAAAATAAAGAATTTTTTGAAAATTTAAATTTGGAAAAACTTAATCAAAATGTTAAAGTAGCTAATAATTCTAGTATTCCCATTCATGGAATTGGATCAATTAAACTTTTCTCAAAACAACTTGATAATGTCTTGTATGTTCCTGAATTATCACCAAATTTAATCTCGGTTAGTAAAATCACAAAGGACCTTAATTGTTTAGTTATTTTTTCTGACGTTGATGTTGTTTTTCAAGAAAGGTCGACCGGGATCACGATTGGTAGAGGAAGACTTGAAAATAACCTTTACATTATTAAACTTTCTAGTTATGCTTTACAATCCAAGAATAATTCTGATTTTCTATGGCATCGTCGTTTAGGACATCCATCAAAGCATGTGCTTAAAAAATTATTTCAATCGAAGTTTGATTTTTTAGATTGCGATGTATGCCATTTTGCTAAACAAGCCAGACTTCCGTTTCACAATTCAAATAGTATATCTAAAGCTCCTTTTGAGTTAATTCATTCTGATGTTTGGGGTCCAGCACCTACTACTTCTTATAATAATTTTAAATATTATGTTTCATTCATAGATAATTTTTCAAGAGCCACCTGGATTTATTTGCTACACGATAAATCAGAAGTATTTTCAAAATTTTTAGAGTTCGTTTCTTTTATTGAAAATCAATTTCAAGCTTCAATAAAATTATTTAGAACTGACAATGGTACTGAATATATCAATAAAAAATTTTCATCTTTTCTTAAAACAAAAGGTATAATACATCAAACCTCTTGTGTCCATACCCCGGCCCAAAATGGTACGGCGAAAAGGAAAAATCGTCATCTTCTTGAGGTTACTCGCTCTTTATTATTTCAATCTAATGTTCCAAAAAGATTTTGGTCTGATGCTTTACTTACTGCTACCCATCTCATTAATCGTATTCCTAGCAACATTCTTAATAATTTGAGTCCTTTAGAAAAATTAAAAAACAAGAAAAGTGACCTTAATCATCTCCGTGTCTTCGGTTGTGTATGTTATGTGCATATAAACCATATTGATAAATTAAGTCCTCAATCAGTTAAAACTATTTTTCTTGGTTATTCGACTACCCAAAAGGGATATAAATGTTATGATCCTATTTCTAAAAAACTATATATTTCTCGTAATGTCATCTTTAATGAAGATGAATTTTATTACAAAAATAAGGAGGATAATAATGATGATCTCAATGAGTTTAGTTGGCAAGATCATGTATTGCCCATGGATATGAATTGTTCTTGCAGGAATATATTTTCTGACAGTGATTCAAATACTTCTCAAAATAAAGAAGCAGAAAAAGGGACACCATGTGATATTCCACAAGAAGAAAGTCACAATGATTCGGTCACAAATAATGACTATGACATTCCAGACACTACTCATGAGACACTAAGTACACCTTCAGGGGGAGAAGGTAACAATGGATCAATATCTGGAGACATTTCAGAAACAACTATAAGGGATGACAATGTTCGAAGGTCCTCAAGGGTTGTTCAACCATCGAAAAAGCTTAAAGATTATCATCTTTATTCGGTAAAGTATCCTATTCAAAAATACTTATCATATGAAAATGTATCTAATGAATATCATGCTTTTATCACATCTGTTGATAAAATAGAGCCAAAAACATTTCAAGAAGCTAAGTCTAGCCCTACTTGGTGTGTTGCCATGCATAACGAATTAGAGGCTCTAGAAAAGAATAATACATGGACACTTGTCCCTCTTCCTAAAGGTAAGAAAGTGGTTGGTTGTAAATGGATATACAAAATCAAGTATGATAGCTTAGGAAAAATTGAAAGATATAAAGCCCAACTTGTTGCCAAAGGATACACCCAAACTTATGGATTAGACTATGAGGAAACCTTTGCACCTGTAGCAAAAATGAACACGGTAAGAATATTATTATCTGTTGCTGCAAATCAAAATTGGGATTTACATCAAATGGATGTAAAAAATACTTTTCTTCAAGGCGATCTGCAAGAAGAAGTATATATGTCTATCCCACAAGGATATAAGGGAAATCTTAACTCAAAATCTGTTTGTAAGTTGAATAAAGCTATTTATGGACTCAAGCAATCTCCAAGGGCATGGTATTCTAAACTTAGTAACGCTCTTGTTCATCATAACTTTCGAAAAAGCTCTGCTGATTCTTCTCTTTTTATTAAAACTACTGTCAATACTACTACTATTGTACTTGTGTATGTGGATGATATTATAGTAACAGGTAATAACTCAAGTGATATCCTCAAGGTTAAAAAGTATCTACAGGAGCAGTTTGATATTAAAGATCTTGGCACTCTCAAATATTTTCTTGGGATAGAAATTGCTCATTCTAAGAAAGGTTTGTTTCTTTCTCAAAGAAAATATGTCTTGGACTTATTAAAAGAAACTGGTAAGCTTGCTGCAAAACCCGCAATGACTCCCATTGAAACAACTGTTAAATTAAATACTGAAGAAGGTACACCTCTTTATGACATTAGTATGTATCAAAGACTTGTAGGTAAACTTATCTACCTAACAGTTACTCGTCCCGATATAACCTTTGCAGTTAGCAATGTAAGTCAATTCATGCATGCTCCAAAAACTTCACACCTTTCTGCTGTTTACAGGATTTTACATTATCTTAAAGCTACTCCTGGAGTAGGCATATGGATGAAGCGAAACAACCGCATTGACGTCATTGGTTATACTGATGCTGATTGGGCAGGCAGCTTTGATAGAAAGTCCACTACCGGCTTTTGTACATTTGTTGGAGGAAATCTAGTGACGTGGAGAAGTAAGAAGCAAAATACCGTTTCCCGTTCAAGCGCCGAAGCTGAATATCGTGCTATGGCGGCTACTACTGGAGAACTCATTTGGATTAAATATATTCTCAAAGACTTGGGAGTTGAGCTCAAGACCATAAAAATGTATTGCGACAATAATGCTGCTAGATATATTGCATCAAATCCAGTATTTCATGAGCGCACCAAGCACATTGAAGTTGATTGTCACTTTGTTCGTGAGAAAGTTCAATCTGGTGAAATTGAAACCCCCTTTGTACCTAGCAAAAATCAACTTGCTGATATTTTCACGAAGGCTCTAGATAAAAGAAATTTTGATAGTATCATCGACAAGTTAGGAGTAATCAATCTCTTTACTCCTGACTTGAGGGGGAGTGTTAAAAATATGTAATATATTAGTTATATTTATTAGTCAATTCATAGATAAACTCAATAGTTAAGAAGCTGAAAGGTTTGTGTCTAACGGCTAATTATTAATTGCCTATTAATAGTCTCTTTTGTGTAATTACAAGATAACATCTTTGTTACAATAATAATAAGATCTCTTTGTATTCTCTTTTCTACAGTAATAGTTTTAGTTTATACTAAAAAAAAGTGTCAATTTTACAGGTTTATTTATCAAAGGAAACTACCAATTATTCATGGAAAAAATGGAAGAGAGTTAGTGGGGTTGAGAATTTGGACGAGAGCTCAGAACCTAATAAGTAAAGTGAAAATTAAGTTGATTTCAACACTTATTTTGAGTTGAATATACTATTTTTAATTTCATTTAACAATTTAATTATTTTCATGACAGTATTGTTATAGGATAAATTAGACATTTTGGAAGTCAAGTGTCTGATGCACTCTCAATTAAGGATGTAAGTAAATATGTTAACTCTTTAGCAAAAAAATAATAATTGTATAACATTCTTAATTTGAGCTACATTTAATGAAATAATTGAATGGCTTTGCTCAGGATATACATGTGACTATAATGGGAACCCTTTGGAATCTCGTATTCAAGCCTGATATTGCTCTTCGTTTAGTTGAAAAAAAAGGGATTCAAGTTCTTGTTCGCATTTGTTTGGTTTCCGGATCTGAACTAGCACGATTCTTAGCTATTTTAGTAATGGCTTATATTTTTCATATCCTTCCGGAAGGATGCACATACACTATAAGGTACTAGTTTAATCTTTGTTTCTATTTATTAAATGTTTGCAACATTTATAATAATATGTTCTTGTGTTTAGAAATTCGTCTAATGAATCAACAAAGACTTTAAGGATTGGAATGAAAGACTTTAAGGATTGGAATGAAGCATATTGAAGTTTTTATTAACAGTTTCTTGGATGATGAAACACTTAAATGTGATTATTTATCTTTAAGAATCATCGATTTGAAAAGAATTGTCCAATTTGCTCGTATAAAGAATGTGCGTCAATTGGAATGCGGGTATTTAATGGAACCATTATTTTCATAAAAATGCTAAATTTCAAGTTTTAACTTTATCTCTTTTTTTGATTTTTTTTTTTGTTCAGTGAGGATGAAATTGCACGATTTGTTAACATGTTAAGAAGTTCTTCTTCCCCTTAAGTCTTGTGCTATATTCGCTCTAATGCAGGTAATTTGAGAATTACATATTTTGATTTTTTTATTTTTGTGAAATGTTTTTTATTTTGTTGTGTCTTAGTTTACTACATCAGGTTACAAGAATAGAGAGCATCATATTAATCTTATAATTAAAGACAAGAAAACGATTAGGATTTTGCGTTCAACATCAAAATGTTCGAGTGCATCTTTTGCAGCCAAAACTTTCTCCAAAATCGTACTTCGCAATTTGAAATATTATTTGTAAACAATCATCTTCCTCCCAGATAATTTCTTAGTTAATGACATGTTTTAAGGCTGATTAGTGAATCAGCAATTACTTGTGTATGAACATTCAGATGCCTGTAATTTTTTTTATGTGGATTTTGTTCTGTCTAAATTGTTTTAGAATTTTTAAGAATGGTCAAAACAGTTTATCTTTTCTTAAGTTATAATATATTAGGTAAATAACTATTCATTAAATTCTCACAAATAACATCCTAAATTATTTATAGCTATTGATTTATTCATTTATAATTTATTTTTGTTAAAATTGTACACATTTTCAGTTTGTTCTCTGTTAGATTATTTTTTCAACTCCTCAATTTTCTTTGCATATTAGTTTGACTCTATATTTTGATTCCTCTAACTAATTCCCAATATTTTAATTTAAGTTATTTCATTTTGATTCCAATTTCCCTATAGATTTTTAAATATTTCGACTTAGTACATGAGATTCTTAAGTCTACAAAATCTATTTAATATTCAACATTTAATAATTAATCAAAATATACGCTTAAATTTTTTTACTAAGTTCACAAATATTTTAAAAAATGAATAGCAACCTACAACATACACAAATAATTAACTAACCAAAATTTTACAAAATTAAATAAATAAAAGGTTATTTAAACCGACTTACTATCAAAAAGTAACTTATTTAGCCTTTTTAGTAAATCATACTTAATTTTTATTTTTTAATTTATATATTTATTAATTAAAAATATTAATATATTTTCTCTCCCCTGTTTATTAATTAAATAGTTAAATTTATTTTATTCATAAACTTTTTTTATTTGTATATCAGTTTCTTTTTTTTTATTTCATCTTTTTTTATGTTTTTATTTCTCATAATTTTTAAATTCTTATTTTTGAAAAATATTAAACAACTTATTTATGAATTTTATGTTTTAGTGTAATATTTTTTTTTGAAGAATTTATTTTTTATTTTATTTAATATAAACAAAAATAAAATTAATAATTCATGACTTATAGTAATATTAAGAAACATCGTCTTTGATTATTACTCTTTTGTTGCTTTATAAATGAGTTGTTATTATTATTCAATTCTTGATTATTAATTAATTTATTTTTATGTTGAAGAATTTTATTATTGAAAGAATGAGTCATTGTTATACACTGAGACCAAATAATTTTATAATAATTAATAATCAATGTTAATATAAGAAAAAGAACATAAAAAAGAAAAATAAATTTAAAGTTTAAATAATTAATGATGAATGCTCATTTATTTATATATATATATATATAATAAAATTAAAATAATCAATAATAAATACTCATATAAAAATAATAAAAAATAATAAAAAATTTATAAAAAAGATAAAAGTAGATAGTTTATTTATTAATAAAAAAAGATGAAATGATAAAATATATTAATATTTAAGTAATAAATATATAAATTCAAAAATAAAAATTAACTAGGGTTTAGTAAAAGAGGCTAAATGAGCCAATTTTTGATATTATGTAGGTTTAAATGACATTTTATTAGTACATACGTCTAAGTGAGTTAGATGTATAAGTACATACGTTTAAGTGAGTTTTTTTCCTATTTCTAAAGTAGGAAAACTTAGTCTCTTTAAGTAGCTTGGGGAAGATGTCAGTCACTTGCTAATCGGTTGACACATATTCTAGCCGAATATGCTTCTTCGCCATATTGTCCCGAATAAAATGATGTCGGATATCAATATGCTTGGTCCTCGAGTGCAACACCGAATTGTATGTTATGGCAATTGTGTTGGTGTTGTCACAAAATATTGGGGACTCCTCAGTTGTAATACTGAAATCCTTTAAATGTTGTTGGATCTAGAGCAGTTGGGCACAACAACTTCCTGTGGCGAGGTATTCTACTTCAATTGTGGAGGTTGCAATGGATGTTTGCTTCTTGCTGTACCAGGAGACAAGTCGGTCACCTAGGAACTGGCAAGTTCTGCTACTACTCTTCCTGTCCACTTTACATGCATAATTTGTATCAGAGTAGCTTATCAAATTAAAATTGGAATCCTTCGGATACCATAGTCCCACATTTTGAGTGCCCTTAAGATATTTCAATATTCACTTAGCAGCAAGGTTTTGAAAACCGTTCCGGTCATCAACCCGGTTTTTTGGGCGAACTTCAGTCCAACCGGTTCAACCGGTTGAACCACTGATTGGACCGGATTTTAAATTAAAAAAAATAATTTAAATATATTGGTACATAAATTATATATATAGACACGTGCAAAATTAATCAAATATTTTTTAATATTAAGGCATTTTTCAAATTTAATACATTTTCTTATTAAACATTAATTCAAAAAGACATCCATAAAGGAATAAATTAAAAGAGATATTAATTTAATAATTAATAATTATATTAAAATAAAATATAATATATATCTTTGTTTTTATAAATTTAATTTAATAAGTAATAAAAAAAACTGAAGTATAATTCATCTCTCATCTCTATAAAAAGTACAAATAGAGAAAGAGGTAAGAGACAGACTATAAAAAGTACAAAGAGAGAGAGAGAAAGAGGCATGAGATTGAAGATGATTTTGGAAAAACCTTTCTAACCGGTAATTTCCGGTTCTGATTTCCGGTCGAACCGTCCGGTCGGACCGGATTTTGACCGGTTCGAAAGGTAGACGTATTAAAGTAAAAAATTGAACCGCCTCCTCTACCGTTTCCCGGTCGGACCAGTTGGACCGACGGTCCGACCACGTATTTTAAAACCTTGCTTAGCAGCTATATAATGAGATTGTTTAGGATTGGCCTGAAATTCCCGTAGACTCCAACCGCAAACATAATATCCGGTCGGTTGGCTGTTAAGTAAAGAAGAGAGCTAATAATTCTACGATAGGCAGTGATGTCAACACTTTGACCATCTTCATCATTATCAAGCTTGATCGAGGAACTCATTGGTGTTGAAGCAGCAAAGTAGCTTTCCATGCCAATTTCTTTAATAATTCATTTGTATACTTGGTATGATTGATGAACGTGCCTCCTTCAATCTGTAGAACTTGAAGGCCTAAGAAGAAACTCAACTCCCCCATCATGCTCATCTCAAATTTATCTGTCATTAACTTGGAGAATTTCTCACACAGTTTGGGGTTAGTTGACCCAAATATAATATCATCCACATAAATCTGTACAAGTAAAATATGATCGTCTTTCTCAAATTTGAATAGTATTTTATCTACAGATCCTATAGTAAAGTCGTGATCAAATAGGAACTTTGTAAGGATATCATATCATGCTCTAGGAGCTTGTTTAAGACCGTAAAGTGTCTTATACAATCTATAAACATGACTAATCAATGCAGGATTTTAAAATCGGGCGGTTGTTCAACATAAACTTCTTCATTGATTATACCATTAAGAAAAGCACTTTTAACATCCATTTGAAAAACATTAAAAATTTTAAAAGCATCAAACGCTAGAAATATTCTAATAGCCTCAAGTCTGGCAACAGGGGAAAATGACTCATCGAAGTCAATGCCTTCCTCCTGTTTATAACCTTGAGCCACTAGTCTAGCCTTGTTCCTTATAACCAAACCATCTTCATTTAGTTTATTTCGAAAGACTCGTCTAGTTCCAATGACAGATTGATTAGTTGGTCTTGGAACTAAATGTCAAACTTTGTTTCTTTCGAACTAGTTTAATTCATCTTGCATTACTAAAATCCAATCTAGATCAAGCAGTGCTTCATCAACCTTCTTAGGTTCAATCTGTGAGATGAAAGTTGAATTTGTATATTCATCTAATGATTGACTTCTTGTCCTAAGAGGTGCAGAGGGGTTACCTATAATTAGCTCAGGAGGATGATTTTTATTCCATTTGAAGTTCGGTCCCGAAATACTTTCTAACCGATCGGTTATTTGATCAAAATTTAACTGAACGATAGGTTGATCAATGTCAGACCGACCGGTTTCCTCGGCAATATCCGAGGCGTCAATTGTCTACTAAGAGGCGGTTTGATCTTGCTGAACTTCAACATTGTCAACCGTTTGATCATAAGTAATTCTTTGGTAGACCGAAACTTCATCTTCACTATCAGATTGGAGATTGACGTCCTTTATTCTATTAGATAAATCAATGGATATTGAGGTGTTACTTTCAACAAATTCATCAAAAACAACATGGGATGACTCTTCAATAGTTAGAGTTCTATTATTATAAACTTTATATGCTTTACTTACTACTGAGCATCCTAACATAATACCAACATCATATTTGACATCAAAAGCAGTCAAATAGTTTTTTCATTGTTATGAATATAACACTTATAGCCAAAGATCCTAAAATACCAGATATTAGGAACTTTGACATGGTAGATCTCATAAGGACTTTTATTAAATCTTTTATTTATCATGGACCGGTTTTGAGTATGACATGCTATATTGATAGCTTCTGCCCAAAGTTTTTGAGACACGCTTGAATCGACTATCATTGATCTGATAGCATCCTTAAGGGTTTTATTTCTCCTTTCAGCTAGGCCATTTTGTTGAGGAGTTCTGGCACTAGACAATTCATATCTAATTCCAGATTCCTCAAGATAACATGAAAGAGTTCTATTAGTAAATTCAGTACCCCTATCACTTTTAATTCTATTAACACTTACAGATTTTTTATTTTGTACCATTTTAAGCATTTTAATTAAGTTATGAGCAGTTTGATCTTTAGAAGTTAAGAAAATAACCCAAGTAAATTTATAGTAGTCATCAATGATTACTAATGTGTATTCCATGCCTCCTAAACTAGTTACTCTAATTAGACCGAAAAGATCCATGTGTAAATGCTCTAAACATCTTTCAGATTGAATATTTCCTTTGTTTTTGAAAGTTGATTTGATCTGTTTGCCCATTTGACAAGCAGAACAAGCCTTATCTTTTGAAAACTTCATGTTAGGAATACCTTCAACTAGCTCTTTAGAACAAATGGAGTTAATCATTTCAAAATTTAAATGATTTAGTCTTTTATGCCAAAGCCAGTTTTGATCATCTTTAGCAATCATGCAAACAGGATTAGGACATCTATTTTTCCAATTTACCTTATAAATATTTCCTATCCTATGCCCTATCAACAGAGTACTTCCCTATTGATCCTTAACTAAGCATGCTCGTTTATGAAATTCAATAGTATATCATATGTCACACATTTGACTTATACTAAACAAGTTATAACATACGTTTTCAACAAGTAGCACATTATTTATAGTTAAGTTGTCATGGAAAATTTTATCCTTTCCCACAGCCTTACCCTTAGAGTTATCATCGAAAGTGATCCTTGAACCCGATTCTTTCACAATATCGGTTAACAGCTTGTTGTTTCCGGTCATGTACCTTGAACATCCACTGTCCAGGTACCATTCTGAATCCTCCGAGAATTTGATTTATTTATCCTAAAAAATATAATTATTTACACATTTTTGGTACCCACATTTAATTGGGTCCACAGTTAATTAGTCCATTGGGAATCCATGTTTGTCTCACTTTGATGGTTCTCCCAGTGTTTGTCTTAATAATCCTATATGTATTAGGCTTAACATCTCCTTATCTGCCTCTAAATAAGTCATAATATTTTGAAAGAGAGTTTTGAGAGTGCTTATTTGAATCTTTTTCATGATCATATCTAGCCGACCCACTGGCTTTCCTTTTCTCAGGACTAAGCCATCGTGACTGGTTGGTTGGATCAATGTATTTAATTATTGACTCATTTGTATCATGACTTGCTTGAATTTTTGTTGAGGTACCTTTGAAAAAGTTTATAAGAGAAAACTTGCCTTTCTTGGGTGTCAACTCTTTGTATGGCTTGTCTGGAATGTTGTTATTGTAACCTAAGCCAAACTTACAGTTGGCAGGCCTTTGATGACTAGTCATCTAGTTAACTGCATCTCTAGACTTAGTCCATGCAGCAATCACGTAGTTCGTTCTTTCATTTTCTTTGGTTAACATTTGAAATGTCTCCCTGAGCTTCTCGTTCTCGTAGGATAGTTCATCTGTCTTACCCAGCTTGTTACTCGATTGAGCTGAAGCGAGAACGGACAGTTTCTTGTACTTAGTGACCATGTCATTGAGTGCAGTAATCAGGTCGTCTCTAATAAACTCATCGGAGGAGAAGTCGAATACCTCTTTGTCAGTTGCCATGAGGCATCTGACTTCTTTATTGTCGCTGTTTAAATCGCTTTGAGCCCACTTACTTCCACCATCATCAACTAGCAAGGCTTTCTGGATCTCCTTATTGTGTTTGGTTGACTGATGATCCTCTCTTAGTTTCTGATCGGTTGGCTTTCTATCGTCTCTTCTTGGTTTTCGGCACTCCGACTTGTAGTGACCTAAGGTATCACAATTAAAATAATGAACGTTAGCTTTATTACAATTTGAGTAGTTGTAGTTGTAGGAGTTGTTGGGTTGATTCTTCTTCATGAATTTTCTAAACTTCCTGGCAAGCATAGCCATTGCATCATTGTTGAACTGCTCGGCTGTCTTGGCAGGTTCAGGAACTGCTGGCTCCACCGATGATACTAATGCCTTAGTTACGTTCGAGGATGATGATTCATCTGTGTTTCTTGAGTTCATTTCAAACTCATAAGCTTTCAGGCCATCGAATAGATCATATAATGGCATGTTTTGGAGGTCTCATGATTCCCTCATTACGGTTGTTTTAACTTCCCATGCGCTAGGAAGAGCCCTCAAGGCCTTGATGATGATTTCCTTGTTCATGTATGTTTTTCCAAAATGGAGAGCTCATTGACGATGCTAGTGAAACGTTCGTCGAACTCATTCATTGTTTCTCCAGGACGCATTTTGATGTTGTCGAACTTCTGAGTGGCTACCATGATTTTGTTTTCTTTTGTCTGCTCGTTGCCCTCATTCATTTGGATCATTTTCTCCCATACCTCATTGGCAGTGGTGCACGCTCTTATTTTTGCAAAGGTATTTTTGTTTAGAGTACCATATATAGCGTTCATCGTCAAGTTATCGAGATTGTTCTTCCTTCTATATTCATTTGTCCAGTCGCATCTTTCTTTTTCGATCTTGAAAGGGCCGTTGGTAACGACATACCACATGTCATCATCCAGAGAGGTCAGATATACATTCATTCGCAGCTTTCTATCAATGAATTCTTCAGTTTTGAACATTGAAGGCTTGGTGAATGAAGTCATATTGGTAGTTGGGTGCTTGAGAATAGAAACGTGTTGCTTTGATACCGCTTGTTAGGATTGGGATTGCAATAGGTACTAGGGTCCGACTATTATTGAACGCTTACACACTCTTCGGTTGATAATAACCCTGTTAGAGATTAATATCGGTTTCTATTCTTCACAAGTTATCACAAACTCTTGAACCGAGTTCAAGTGCGGAAGTATTTATTTCAACTTGAAGCAACAACTAAACGGTTTAGATGATAAGAGGAAGAAATGACACAACACAAGGTTTATTCATGTTCGGAGTAAAAACTCCTACGCCACCCCACCTGCAAAACCATTATGTGAATTTGTCTTCTCTCTTCGGTCTAGACGCAAATATGCGTATGAACGATTCATTATCACCATTTTGGCCATTTTTGAAAAATAGCCCTTACATTTTTTTATTTATTTTACTTTTAATTTTTTTACATGTAAATTAATCATTTAACTTATATTTTTTACTTTTAAGATAAAAAATTATAATATATTTTAAATGTATAATTAAACTATTAAATTTATTATACTTAAATTTTATCTAATTTATTTTATATCTATATGTATAAGCGTTTTTTATTAATAATGTTTGTTTTTATATAATATGTTTGTTTATTTAAATATATTATTGAATTATTTTATTTAATTAATTTTATTTTTATTTTATTAAATGAATAAGAAAAGATTGGGGTTAAATATATAAAGTTGATAAATGTATAGATTATATTAATAAGGTTAAAAAGTTTGTGTAAGAAATGAATATTCTAAAAATATTCTCTTAGGTTTAGAAATAGATTTTTGAGTTGGAGATGAATTACTGTTTGACATGATTTGCTGCATTTTGAGTTTGAAAATAGATTCGTGGGTTTTGTTAATTTAATTAATAAATTTTAAATTAGTTTACAAACATTTTAAAATATAAATTATTAGTTATATTATAAGATACAAATATCTAATATGTATGCTTATATTTATCCAAAAAAAATCATATTAATTACTTCAATTAACATAAACTAAAAATTTGTTAAAAATATATTATTTTTTATTAGTTTCTTTTAATTAATTATTTTCTATCTAATTTTATCTTATCTATACCATACAAATAATATAAGGAAAAAATGACTCCTAAATTATCAAAAGTATATTTAGACTAGTATCCTTCTTCGTGAAATATATAATAGTGGATATTATATTAAATAATTTATAAAATAAAAGGTAAGAAAAATATAAGAGTATATTTAATGAGTGAAATTATATTCAAATTATAATTTCAATTTTATGAGAATTGATATTAAACTATAATTTAATTCTTATGTTTTTTAGAAAATTATAAAATTGTAATTTAATTTCAATTCCTATGTTTGAAAAAAAAATTAATATATATTATCAATTTTATTAGAATATTAGTTTAACACTATAAATTATGATAAATCAAGTTATATGAGATTTTTTTTAAATTTTAATTTTCATTAAAATAATATTGGTTCAACATGTTAACTAGCTTTTTCGCCGGGCAAGATGTCGAATATTTATAACGCTCTGATGGTTAAGTGTCGAGATACTACCGGTCAACCAATTAATGTGACTTGTGATGTACAACAATTATTATGAAACAATCGAGTTAGAGTTGTGGCTATGAGTGCTACAGATAGTCTAACAAGAGGAATGAAGGTGATTGACACTAGGGCTCCTCTAAGCGTTCCAGTTGGTGGGGGCGACTCTGGGACGAATTTTCAATGTGCTGGGAGAGTCTATTGATAATTTTAGATACTAGCACAACATCGTTTATTCAAAAATATGTGCCACCTCTATACAGTTAGATACAAAATTATCTATTTTTGAAACAGGAATTAAAGTAGTAGATCTTTTAGCCCCGTATCGCCGTGGAGGAAAAATCGGATTATTTGGGGGAGCTGGAGTGGGTAAAACAGTACTTATTATGGAATTGATTAACAATATTGCCAAAGCCCACGGAGGCGTATCCGTATTTGGCGGAGTAGGTGAACGTACCCGTGAAGGAAATGATCTTTACATGGAAATGAAAGAATCTGGGGTAATTAATGAACAAAATTTTGGAGAATCAAAAGTGGCTCTAGTTTACGGTCAGATGAATGAACCGCCGGGAGCTCGTATGAGAGTTGGTTTGACTGCCCTAACTATGGCGGAATATTTCCGAGATGTTAATGAACAAGACGTACTTCTATTTATTGACAACATCTTCCGTTTTGTCCAAGCGGGATCTGAAGTATCTGCGTTATTGGGTAGAATGCCCTCCGCTGTGGGTTATCAACCTACCCTTAGTACCGAAATGGGTTCTTTACAAGAAAGAATTACTTCTACTAAAGAAGGGTCCATAACTTCTATTCAAGCCGTTTATGTCCCCGCAGACGATTTGACTGACCCTGCTCCCGCTACGACATTTGCACATTTAGATGCTACTACCGTACTATCAAGAGGTTTAGCTGCCAAGGGTATCTATCCAGCGGTAGATCCTTTAGATTCAACGTCAACTATGCTTCAACCCCGGATCGTTGGTGAGGAACATTATGAAATTGCGCAAAGGGTTAAGCAAACTTTACAACGTTACAAAGAACTTCAAGACATTATAGCTATCCTCGGATTAGACGAATTATCTGAAGAGGATCGTTTAACCGTGGCAAGAGCACGAAAAATTGAGCGTTTTTTATCACAACCCTTTTTCGTAGCAGAAGTATTTACCGGTTCTCCGGGAAAATATGTTGGTCTAGCAGAAACAATTAGGGGCTTTCAATTAATTCTTTCCGGAGAATTAGATGGTCTTCCTGAACAGGCTTTTTATTTGGTAGGAAACATCGATGAAGCTACTGCGAAGGCTATTAAATTAGAAATGGAGTGCGAATGCTATTAAATTTTAAATTAGAAATGGAGAGTAATTTGAAGAAATGACTTTAAATCTTTGTGTATTGAACCCTAATCGAAGTGTTTGGAATTTCGAAGTGAACAAAATTATTTTATCTAATAAAAGTGGCCAAATTGGCATATTACCCTTAAAAAAAATATCGGTTCTACCTGTTAATTTTTTAAATTAATAGTATATATATATATATATATATATATATATATATATATATATATATATATATATATATATATATATATATATATATATATATATTTCAAAAGGTTAACTTCCTGAGGCCTTGAATGAAAGAGTGGTTAAGGTTTTGCTTGTTTTTTTTTAATTTTTTTTTTAAATAAAAACCTTGTTTGATTAAAATTAAGAATAAAATGATTTTTTTAAATTTTTTTTATCAAATTATTCTTACTCTGTATTTTTGTTTAGTAATTAATTTATATTAAAAAAATAAAATATAATTTTAATATTTAAATTGATAAAATGATTGATTAAATAGTTGATATTAGGTTGAATTTTGGGATAAAATGAACAAAATCTTAGTTTTATCCTAATAACCAAATATCAACAAACACTAAACTAAAAAAATAACAAAAACTAAACTAAAAAAAGAAAAAATAAATATTTTTCCGTAAATTAAAAAAAAATATCAAATAAAAAATTTAAATAATAAAATAATAAGTTATTTTATTTAAAAAAAATTAAAATTTAAAATTAAAATTTCAAGGTAAAATAAATGGAATTGAAAACGGTAAAATTACACTAGATTGAATTTAATTCCAATTCTAATGTTATATTAAAAAGTTTACTAAACTTAAGAATTAAAATTACACTCCAATTTCAATTCAGAATTTTCCACCACAACCTCATTTAATTTTTTTTTTTTCATTTGAATGACCGTGAATTGAATAATTTCTTTTTTCTAACTGCAATATTTCAACTTATTTGATAATAAAATATACTCTTTTAAGCAATTCAAACCTTTTTACCCCAAACAGACAAACTAGGATCCTTAAAGTGAAATGAGATTTGATGAAAATACTTTTTGTTTAAGAAAATAAAAAAAAGTCTAAAGGCATATATGCTCCAGAACAGAAAGTTTAGGGATCTAATTTTCACTTTTCCGTTAGAGGAGCGTTTGTGAGCTTGGCCTCCCAGCCGCTATTTGTTAACTGAAATCTAACATAGTAATAGAAGAGAAATGATTAGGCGAGAGAATTTGGTGAGACTTGAAATAATCTTATTCGCTGAAAAAATCAAATAATTTCTCTCTTTTCTCTTTTTCCTTCCATTTTCCAACCAGTGAAGAATGAAGGGTGATGCCAAGTCATTCCCTCTCTCTATCACTCCTCATAATATAATTATAAATTTTAAATAATAAACGCAAAACAAACAGAGCCTTAAGTAGGCACTCACGTCCTTTTACCCGCACTGGGACGAACCTCTACGCCCCACCACGTGCATCCAATCGGTCACGTCCAAATGCGCGGGCCCCACCTCCATCATCTAACGCCTCATGAGCACTCACGTCAACCATTCTTATCGGTAAACGAACGGATATAACTCATCCACGTGTCGCATTTCAAGACATATTAATCTCTAGATCCAACGGACACTGCATTCCCACCCTCATCTCTCTCTCCCTCTCTCTCTCTCTTCCCATACATTCACGAGTTCACCGCCGGCGCTCTTCAACTTTTGCCGTAAACAAATATATATCAAACTTTGAAACCCGATTTTATATAAACCCTTTGATGGCGGATTCCGATAACGAGTCAGGTGGGTATAACAACGGCGGCGGCGGTGACTTTTCAACGAAGGAACAAGACAGGTTTCTTCCGATCGCAAACGTAAGCAGGATTATGAAGAAAGCTTTACCGGCGAACGCTAAGATTTCAAAAGATGCAAAGGAAACTGTTCAGGAATGTGTATCGGAGTTCATCAGTTTCATCACCGGTGAGGCTTCTGATAAGTGTCAAAGAGAGAAACGTAAGACAATCAACGGAGACGATCTTCTTTGGGCTATGACTACTTTGGGATTTGAAGACTACGTTGAGCCACTTAAAGTCTATCTAGCGAAATTTCGTGAGATGGAAGGTGAAAAGAGTTCAATGGGTGTTGTCCGGACTGGAGACAACGGTTCTGGTGGTGGAGGAGCGGCGGATGCAGGCGGAGGAAGCGGCGGTGGTGGTGGTGGAGTGAATTCATCGAACTCTGGTGGTGTGTTTAATGGTGGTGGGATCTATGGTGGGATGCAAGGTGGTTCGATGATGATGATGGGTCATCATCAAGGATCGATGTATGGTTCAGGTGGGTTTCATCAGATGAGTGGAGGGATCGGAGTTGAAAAGAGTCGTGCCGCCGGCGGAACGCCGGTGGTTAGACCAAGGTAGGCAAGTGGGGACTTGATGAAATCCCCATGCTGTTTCCAAGACTCATCTTTTTTATTAGTGGTGTTAAAAAAAAAAAAAAAAACTTTTGGGATATTTTCAGTTTAGAAATAGAATAATTTGGAGTTACTTTTTTTTTTTCTTTTTTTTAAGTGGTGCGATAATATGGAGATAGGGCAGAAAATGTTTAGAATCCATAAGTTTGGAGAGAGAAAGAGAGGAAAGAGAAAAAGCAATCGCATACATATGTAAATATGATTTTTAAGGTTTGGGCTGAATTTATTTGTAACAAAACTGTTTATTATTAGTTCTTTTGTTTGATGTGTCATTAATGTTCAATTATCAATAACTTTTTCTTTTTGAAACATTGGAAAAGAAATTAAATATGAATGTATGATCTATGATTATAATTTATAAATCATTTACTAGTAAATCATAAATTTGGAGAAATGAAATTTAATCCCTTTAAAATTGGAGAAATGAAACTCATTCTCCTTCGTATTTATATTTTTTTTCTTTTTTTATATTTATTTGAGTGAGTATATATAAATTATATTTGTTAGATATGATTTAATATTTATTTATTGGTTATCATTATTGTATTTAATTTTTTTTTATATTTATTTGAGTAAGTATATATAAATTATATTTGTTACGTATGATTTAATATTTATTTATTGGTTATCATTATTTTATTTAGTGCATAACGATATTTTACAAATTTAGTAAATTTAAAATATAATAATTTATTTTATATCAAAATCAAATATGAAAATAAATTATATTGATAATAATTATAAAATATATATATAAAGAGAATAAATAATTAAATATACAATTATTAATATTTTTTTACTTTGATTCATTATTTCTCTTTTTTTATTATTTATTTATTTTTAATATATATATATTGAATTAATTAATTTATATATTTTTTAATTGAGTTATAATAACAAGAGAATAAACAAAATTAATAATGTTTATAAATATATTAAATTATAAATATAAAAATTAATTAATGTAAAAATAAAATATTATCAATAGTGATTTATTTAACCAAACTAAACACTATTGATTGATGGTAATAATTATATGGTCTTATTTAAACATTATATTTAGTAAATTTAAAATATAATAATTTATTTTATATCAAAATCAAATATGAAAATAAATTATATCGATAATAATTATAAAATATATATATAGAGAGAATAAATAATTAAATATAAAATTATTAATATTTTTTACTTTGATTAATTATTTCTCTTTTTTTATTATTTATTTATTTATTTTTGAATATATATATATATATATTGAATTAATTAATTTATATATTTTTTAATTGAGTAATAATAATAAGGGAATAAACAAAATTAATAATGTTTATAAATATATTAAATTATAAATATAAAAATTAATTAATGTAAAAATAAAATATTATCAATAGTGATTTATTTAACCAAACTAAACACTATCAATGGTAATAATTATATGGTCTTATTTAAACACTATATTTTTATCCATCATAATCTATCAATCTCATTCATATTCTCATTGCGTCCCTTATTCTATTAGTTATATTTCAGAAAAAGAGTGAGAGAACATTATTTTTCAAAATATATGATTTCAGGTGAAAATTGAACCGTAACATTTTGATCTTAAGTCGATTCATTCTATACCGGGTTTTTCATAACATTTTGGTCTCTTTAGTCGACTCATTCCACACAAGACCACTTTGGTTAGATGAGAGAATTTTTATTATCATTTAATATGTTAAATATTTTAGAACACTCTTAAAATGCGCTTAAAAATTGGACTTTATATTAATTAAGGATAATGTTGTAAAATTGTTTAAAGATTTAATTGACTCGGAATATTTTATTTTGAAACTCCAGATAAACAAATCTTAATTGAATATATATTTGCTCAATAGACAATCTGTTTTACGAATATTATGTTAAAAAAAATAACTATTAACCTATTCAAATTACTTCACATTCAAATAAATGTACTTACATTATTGAATTAATTTGAAAATAGTTATTGAAGAACATGAAATTATGGTGACCTAATTTAAAATTCCATAATTTTTTTTTAAGTTGAATGAGACGCAATTCAAATGTTGGTGGAGAGCAAGGTTTTGCAAAAAAACAGGATTAATTCGCAATTAATTGGAAATCAGAAAAAACGTCCTGTTGTTTGCTAATCGGTAACCAAAAATTGGTCAACGGTCAACTGGGTCTGGTCAACAGTCAACCCAGGTCAAACCCAATTAACTCAAACTCGGTCTAATTTTTTAATAACATGTACAAATTATATTCTAAAAAATATAAATAATTTTCTCCCAATTTTATTTTCTCACTTTTATTCTTGTTACCGTCTCTCTTACTCAAGCCGTCGATCATCTCGTCTAGGGAGCCTGAAATCGACGTCGTCATTGTTGATCTTCCATTCCAAATCGTGTTCTTACTGGTAAATATTTCTCTCTTAAGTTTTTCATGCCTACTCTTGACATTGTTTTCTTCTTTACTGCTTTATTTCTTTAGATCATGTTAATACATCAATAGTAGATATTAAGGTTTCAGACATATATGTTTATAGGATCCACTATATAACAAAACATCTTTGTGGTTGCTTCTTTATGTTTGTGCAAAAGTTCACACATCACAAGTTTGCTGTTATTCTAAGTTAATTCAACATTTTTGTATAATATATAATTCTCTATGTTATTCTACTTTGATGATTGCGCTTGAGATGCTTCTAGACAAATTTGAAATTACTATCTACTATATGTTGTTGAACGACGATACAATTTTGATCTACTTAAATTTGTAAGCTGTATCTCATTAGGGTGGATATACATTACAAAAGAACTTAATGAATTTCTGTATTTATAAGTTGTATCTCTTTATGTCTTTATTTAAAAAATGATGCAAAAGCTAAAGAAGTTTGTTAAGTAAAAATAGGTAATTAATTATTAGCATTAATTAACTATTAAATAAGAATTTAACTAAGTTAATCTTGTGCAGATTAAGAGAAACCGGAAGGAAAGCTGATCGATATTTTCTTAAGTCGGCTCAGTTTTATACTTCAGCATTTAAGAAGATCAGTTACTTTAGGGATCAGTATTTTAGATATCGGTATTATGCAGAGACGCGTAGCCGGTATTCTTGCATATCGGTTTTCTACCAATGCGTAACCGGTATTATACCAAGTCGGTTTTTCTGGATGCGTAGCCGATATTATTGCATATTAGTTTTCTACCAATGCGTAACCCAGGGACGGACCCAAGATTTCGAACTGGGGTGGGCTTGAAAAAAATTTAGGGTAGGCTTAAAATAATAACGAGAAAATTTTGAAAAAAAACAAGTATATAAAAGTAAAGTTTTACCATTTTTTAAAAAATTAAATAAAAAACAATGAATTATATTAATTTTTTTTAAGAAATTAAGGGTAATGTCATATTTCTACCGTAAAAAAAAAAAAAATTTTCGAGGTGGGATTCAGCCCACCCGAGCCCCTACATAGATTCGTCCCTGGCATAACCGGTATTATACCAAGTCGGTTTTTCTAGATGCGTAACCGGTATTATACCAAGTCGGTTTTTCTGGATACGTAACCGGTATTATACCAAGTCAACATTTTATAAAACGGTTTCTCAGTAAAAGCGCATCCAGTTTTATTCATCATGTCTCTAAGTACAAACACATTTCCGGTAGCTGCAAATATTTAGCTTTATGCTACATCAGTATTTTATTTCCATTTCAGTGCAAGTCTGAGGAAGCTTTCTTGGTAGCAGTTGTTTGCCAACACAGTCCAGATTGTCAAAAGCACCAAAAGACAAATTATCCATGCTGATCCATGCTGCTCGCTCCTAAGAAATCATAATCCAATTAATGGCTTCTTGGCTTATTATGATTAAAGTGCAGGCAAGATCAAAAGATATCTCATCTAATGTACTTTTTTGAACCTCAATCAATCAAGAATAAGAAAGATGTCCTATGAAGCAAATATATCCCTTGAAGAAGCAAAATATGTCCGTTGACATTTGCCTATTTAAGAGAACAAAAGACAACCGGTTCAACACACAAAAGCATACGAGAACATACACGATAATTACTTGATTAATCCCTCTACCAGTTTTCAAGCAATCAACTCTCTAGAAATTTGATAAACTTTGAAGAGTGTTAGAGTTACAAAACTTTATTACAATACTACTTATTCTCTGTGAGTTTGTTAGCCTTGTAATTTGATAGAATTTGTGCCTGTTCAACAAAGAGTGTGTGCTAGGAGTTCGAAAGTAGACAATAACTAAGTCCTACCTGTTCGACTGAATTGTGTACGAGTGTTGTATTCAATAAAATCTTCTAATAAATATCATTCTCAACGTTTGAGAATAATTATGTGAATCTGTTACTTAAATACGCATATTTGGTCACTTAAATAATTTTATAATAATTATTATATTTAAATGCAAATTGAATAGACTATTGATGGATTAGTTTTATATTCCCCTAATGGAAGTCATATATAAAACTATATATTGTCGGTTCAAATTATATGGGTATAATAATTTAAGTAAGGTTGAATAGTCACACCCAACTATCACACAATAGAATTGATCATTTATTTATTTATATATATATTTATTAAAGTAAAAAAAAGAAAAGAAAAATATAGTCTAAGACTGGGCCGGATTGGGTTGGGCCAAACAAGTTAAAGAAATAAAAGGGCAGATTCGAATTTGGGTTTGGACCTGATAGAAAGAACTTTACAAAAAGAAAAGATAGGGTTCTTTCTTTCTGGTTCCCAGACGGTGTAGATTCCGGCGACGTTCGGTTGGATTCCGGCAGCTTTTCTCAACTCCGATTACCACTAAGATTGTTCATCGAAGAGAAATTTTGGAAAGTCTAGCGAATTATGGCAGCAAAGCCAGTGACTAACATTTGGATAAGACGTCAAGAATGTCCTTGCGGAGATTGGAAGTGTTATATTAAACATCAAGGAGATGATGATCAGAGAACATTCGGATCATCATCCCTAGACAAAAACGAAGCATCTTCTTCTTCTTCTTCATCTGAAGTCATTTTCACACCCTATGTTGGCCAAATCTTTAAAACAGATGAAGATGCATTCGACTATTACAGCACCTTCGCCCGTAAAAACGGTTTCTCCATTAGAAAAGCACGTTCGACCGAGAGCCAAAATCTCGGGATCTATAGAAGAGATTTCGTTTGTTACAGGTCAGGATTTAATCAGCCGAGGAAAAAGGCAAACGTTGAACATCCTAGAGATCGAAAATCAGTCCGATGTGGATGTGATTCTAAATTATACTTGTCTAAAGAAATCATCGATGGTGTTCCACAATGGTACGTCTCACAATTCAGTAATATTCATAATCATGAACTATTGGAAGATGATCAAGTCCGTCTTCTCCCTGCCTACAGAAAAATTCATGAAGCTGACCAACAGCGTATTCTTCTCCTCTCCAAAGCTGGTTTTCCTGTAAATAGGATAGTAAAGGTTTTGGAAACAGAGAAAGGTGTCCAATCAGGTCAGTTACCTTTTATAGAGAAAGACGTAAGGAATTTCATTAGAACATGTAAAAAAACTGTACAGGAAAACGATGCAAACCTATCTGAGAAACGAGAAACTGATATGGTTGAACTCGTTGAAGCTTGTAAAGCCATGGCCTCTAAGAACGATGGATTCATTTACAACTACACGATGATTGAAAACAGTAAAATCGAAAGCATAGCATGGAGTTATGGAGATTCTGTTCGCGCATTCTCGTCGTTTGGTGATGTTGTATCGTTCGACACGACATACAGGTCGATTACCTATAACATGATTCTCGGGGTTTGGTTTGGTATTGATAATCATGGAAAGGCAATCTTCTTTGGATGTGTTCTTCTACAAGAAGAAAGTCTTCGTTCGTTTTCATGGGCATTGCAGACGTTTGTGCAGTTCATGAGAGGAAGACAACCTCAGACTATTTTAACTGATATGGATGTTGGACTTAGAGATGCTATTGCAGCTGAAATGCCTAATACTAATCATGTGATTTGTATATGGCGAATTTCTGCTAAGTTGTCGAGTTGGTTCTCTTTGCCACTTGGTTTGCAATTTGAAGATTTTAAATCCGCTTTCAACATGGTGTATCGATTGGAAAACTTGGAGGATTTTGATCGTCAGTGGAATCATTTGATCACACAGTTTGGGTTAAGTTCGGATAAACATGCAGCTCTTCTCTTTTCTTGTCGAGCTTCTTGGGCGTCTTCTTATGTTAGAGGATATTTGCTTGTTCATACCATGATGCCTGATTATTTGAAATTGGTTGATTCGTTTTTGAGGACTGTCTTGAGTGGGCAAACTTGCCTGAGAGCATTCTTTGAGCAGGTACAAGTTTCTCTTCATAACACCTTTTTCTATTAGATTAACACTTTTTTTCTTTCCATAAATTGAACTATGGATAATGGGCTTTGGATAAAATATTCTTTACCGAGTTAACCGACAAAACAAAGGTTGAGTTCGGCTCTTCTAATGAAAAAAAACAACTAGACCGACCAATGTATTGTTTAGACATTTTAAAGAGAACAAACTCTAGCACTAGTGGTGGGTGTCTTGCATAACTTTATGTTCTTGTTACCATATAAATCTGTGGTTATTATACAATTTAGTTTTGATAAAAAAATTGACTTCTTTACACAATTGTTCTTAATATATGTATATCTTTGTATGTATTAATGTAAATATAATTTTACATATAGGGTCCATTTGATAACATTTTCTGCAGTTGAATCAATTTGAGTCTGAGTTTGGATGAGAAAACGTTAACAAATTTATATGTCTTTTTAAGTTATGTTTCAAAACATTATATCTTCTAAATCAACATCCAAATAGATACATGACAAAAATAAGTGTTTCCAATGAAAATTTCCAATCTTAGATCCAACTCCAAAATGTTTCCTAATTGCTTACTTGTTTTAATGTTAATTTTGTTATTGTTACTATTTACTTGATCTCATTGCTTACATTACTTGTCGAAGAACTTTTATTCTTCTTATTTTCAACGTCAAGTTATAAAAAATTTTTTTGTCAGTGATTATGTTTTTCTTACCATATAAATGTGTGGTTACAATTTAGTTTTGATAAAAAAAAATTGACTTTTTTACACAATTGCTCTTAATATATGTAATATCTTAATTATGTATTAATGTAAATATAATTTTACATAGGGTTGAAAATATTTAATCTGAGTCCGGGTTTGGATGAGAAAACGATAAGAAATTTATAAATATACGTCTAATTAAGTTATGTTTCAGAACATTATTATATCTTCTAAATCAACATCCAAATAGATTCTTGACAAAAAAAAGTGTTTCCAATGAAAATTAACGACGTTTTCTTGTCCAATCCTAGATCCAACTCCAAAATGTTTCCTAATTGCTTACTTGTTCAAATATTAATTTTGTTATTGTTACTATTTACTTTATCTCATTGTTTACATTACTTGTTGAAGTGCTTTTACTCTTCTTAGCATATTTTTAGTTCTTAATAAAAACAGTTTGAGAAGGTTCAATTGTCGGAAATGAATATCTAGACTTGCCGATTTCAACATCAAGTTATAAAAGAAAAAAAATGTTAGTGATTATGTTCTTGTTACCATATAAATGTGTGGTTTATACAATTTAGTTTTGTTAAAAAAAATTGACTTCTTAACACAATTGCTCTTAATATACGTATATCTTAATTATGTATTAATGTAAACATATTTACATACTGTCCATTTTAAAACATTTTCTGGAGGTTTGCCAAAAACGGACTTACTTGTGGTCCATCCATCAGAGTAATGGATCTGAATTTGAGTCTGAGTTTAGATGAGAAAACGTTAACAAGTTTATAAATATATTTCTAATTAAGTTATGTTTCAGAATATTATATCTTCTAAATCAACGTCCAAATAGATACTTGACAAAAACAAAGTGTGTCTATAGAAAATTAATGACGTTTTCTTGTCCAATCCTAGATCCAGCTCTAAAATGTTTCCTAATTGTTTACGTGTTGTCGTGTTCAAATGTTAATTTTGTTATTGTTACTATTGACTTGATCTCATTGTTTACATTACTTGTTGTAGTGCTTTTATTCTTCTTATCGTATTTTTGGTTCTTAAAATGAAACAGTTTGAGAAGGTTCAATTGTCGGAAATGAAATTCTAGAGTCGCCGATTTTCAACATAAAGTTTTAAAAAATTTCTGTTAGTGATAACGTATAATAGAAGAAAAATATTTTAGCTTTTTATATTGTTTTTCTAAGAGATGCTGGAAATTTCTTTTACCGCATTCTTAGTGATAGTATGTAAATTGTGAACAAAGAATACAAATTATATCAATCCGTTATCTTCCACTTTTTCCTATTCCAAGGCAAAGATTCAGCAACTTGTTGAATAGTTATTTTTATTAAGATTGATGTTAGATAATAGAAATTTGTTGGTTGGTAAATTTTGTTTCGTCGTACAATTGAACAATTAACTGCAAACTGCTGGTTTGAGGTATAGGAAAACCGACGCCAATAATTTGAACAGGCATATCAGTGAAAAAACCGACCTAACCTAATCTAACCTAACCGTTTACACCATAATAGGGGCATTTGTAAACACCTTTTTATATGGATCCCTATCTAGTTAAGAATGGGGAATATGTTTGGTATGAATGTTGTATCTGGATCTGAATTTTGATAAGAGCAGCAGGATTAAGTTCAGATACAATCTTTTTCCCGACAGAATCTCACCTAGTTCATGATTTTAAAATGTTAGTTTTGAATATATTATTGTCTTTTAACTTTCAGGTGTGCAATACTGTAACTTCCATGTATCAAAGAAAAGAAGAGATCCATTACATACCGACAAAAACATGCATACCCATTGAAGAACATGCCCGCAGTATCTTAACATCGTACGCATTCAGATCATTGCAGAACGAAATAATGTTATCAATGGAGTACGCGATTACAGAAATGGCCAACGGTTCGTTTCACGTCAGGCACTACAAGAAAATGGAAGAAGATGAGTGCTTCATATATTGGTTACCACAAGAGGAAGAAGTTCACTGCTCTTGCAAAGAATTCGAACATTCAGGAATTTTGTGCAGACATTCAATTCGGCTGCTTGTGATAAAGAACTTCTTTCAAATCCCGGAAAAATATTTTCCTAATAGGTGGCGATCTGATCAGAGCTCCTTAGTCATTATCCCAATTGAAGAACAATTCGATAACAGTAGCACCAACTGTGAGTATTCTCAAGCGTTTCATTCAATTGCTGCAACTCTGTTCTCCGAATCTATACTTTCCAAAGATCGTTTTACATATGTTCATAGAGAACTTACTAGGGTTCTTGAGAATGTTGGTAATATTCCATTAGGTGAGGAAGTTTCTTTGCATTTGGCACCTAATAGTATCAGTGAATTGTAGGTTTAGATTGGGCAAGACAATACTATTATTCAGCTTTATAATCTAGTTCGAAGCTAAAGGAATTCTACCCATTTTGTAAGTCTTTAGTATCTTCTTTGTATAGGAAAATTGGTTTTTAGTATTTCTTTCTATTATGCATCATTTAAATATGTTGAAAAAGGAAAATTTCAAATATGTTGTGCAAAAGATTTATTTTTTCCTTTAAGATATTTTTGTACATTTTAAGTCATTATTAAGTATTTGGTCCATCCTGTATATAGGACCATTCAGTATATAGTTGAGGACCACATTAAATAAGGAGGTTAACCCCCCTTCTGTAATTCATTAATTTTCATTTAGAATAATAAAAGTTCTCAATCCCATTTTTAGATTTTGTTCTCTCATTAGAAACCTAAAAGTCATGAAAATTTGAACTCATGATTTAGCCTTGTAGAACAGAACTTGTTATATAAAATTGTTCATAACAAATTAAAGGGATATTCATTACAAACCTAGTGCTTTATCGACAATCATCAAATCTTGGAACAAACGTGCAATAAAGTATTGTATCGTGAATATTTTAGGTCAATCTCATAACAATAAAATGTCCAACCGACCACTAAGTCGTTATCCCTCTACATGTAGGAAATAGGAATCACGCAAACCCTTGCACAATTGGTTATCGAACAAACTTGTGCATTGCCGAGACAACATCTCCTTCTTAACATAATTCATCGGTATTTTGAAGGTTATCCCTCTACATGTAGGAAATAGGAATCACGCAAACCCTTGCACAATTGGTTATCGAACAAACTTGTGCATTGCCGAGACAACATCTCCTTCTTAACATAATTCATCGGTATTTTGAATCAACAAAATTAGTGATTCAACCTCTAAAAACCTTAAAAAAAACAAAAAAAAAAACTATTGATTCGACTTCGAAAACCAACTAAATTAGTTAGAATTCAACTCTTATACTCTTTTTAATTTTTGGATTGGATAAACACATTTTACCCAATTACATATAAATGAAGAAGGTGTTTGACAAATAAACTTATTCAATTGTAAATAAACTATTTTTTTCTTAAAATTTTAAACTATCATAGAAATTTAACAAAATATCTATTTTCTCTGGCCTATTGGCGTGATATGGTGTCTGTAATCGTGACTCATGAAGGGAACTTTGTTATGATCAAATATTCCTTCTATAGCAAAAGTTGGTGGAGTCTTAAGGCATGTTTGTTTTGCTTTTTGAATACATGTGCAAATGAAACACCTGATAAGTAATATGGAAATATTTGTAACATAAGAAATTGGATGTTTCACTCATTAACAAGTTAACAAACAAATGATTAGATACTTCATGTAAAAGTTCATTTCATGATATAAATGCAAAAGCATTGGAAGTTCAATAACATACTTGGACATATTTCCTTAAAATATTTAATTTATTAGGGTTAATGGACTAATTCATAATAAGATAATATACATAATTTAATAAAAATGATTTAATTTAGAGATAATTAGTGAGTTTCTTTGTTTGGTTGAGAGATAATTAATCCATCCACTAGTCAAATACTTAAATATACAAGTCGATAAACTAATCCACTAGGATAAATCTATCACAAATTTAATTTTTACTTAAAATGTCTTAAATTGAAGTGAAAATAATGATTATAGAGATAATGTTACTTAGGTTGAACAAGTAACAAAGATAAAGAAAATGTATAAATGTATGAAATATTTATTTTAAGATTTGGAAATTATTAGAGAGTTACTAGTGTACTAAACTTTCATGGAGAGTAAAAAGAAAAACATTTCCTTATAAACAAAAGAATCTTTGTTTAAAAAATATTAGCTAAGAATGTGTCGCCTAACATATTTGACTTTGCAAGGATATTATGATTATGAGAATTGTATTAGTTTAATACACGGAATAAATTTTAATTTTTAAACATATTTATTTTAATGTTAAAAGTGGTATTAATATATACAAACTTAAGAATTAAAGGATTTATTTACAACTTAATTATGAAGAAACAACTTTGAATTGATATACTAATACTCACATTAAAAAAAAAATAACACTAACTCCTAATAAACACATTATTTTGAATACATATAATTCAATTTTTGGGCATATAAAGTAAATAGACATTAGTTACAAATTCCTAAACATATGTTTGAGTGTATCATGATAAATATTTAAATTGTATTATTACATTTTTATGAGATCACATATAAGCTGTTATTCAAGAGTGAAATATTTATACTATATTTTAAATATTTTAAATAACTTTAAGAACTATTATGATATTTTACACAAGTCAAATGTATATCAATATACATTTTTTTCTAATAACCTTGCAACTTTAATTTCAATACACTAATCATACATTTTTTTTTCTCTATCGACACGATCTCATGTTCCAAGAAGTTAGGGTTACGATCAATTTGTCGGGCTTGACTTTGAAGATACAAATTCACGTAGTGTCATTTAGAATTTTCAATTAAAACTAGGTTGAGGGTTAATTTAAATTAGCTTGTGGATTAATTTAAATATTTCTTATTATCATTGAAGCCCCAAATTAGGTTTTTCTTCAAGGAACAAATTAATCTTTTTGGGCATAACTCTTTTTGGTTCCCACCACCAAGATAAACTTTTAGTGGTTGCATCAATATGATCATTATGCATCCATGCGTCTAATAGTGCTGCTGGCTTTACATGCCATGTTGTTTTACCTCGTGTAGATTCATGTTAACCTTTTTGGAACCACATTAATGCAACATTTGACTAAAATATTCTTCTCTAATTTGTATTCTTACAAACAACATATCCCGTATCGTAGTCAATAGTTAAATTCAAGAAAATCATCTTCTAGCCTCTCTACGCGTGAAATATGATTTGAAGCTAAAAAAATGTGATTAAAAAAATGTAAGAAAATAAGAATTTAGGCAAGAATGAATCCAAAAATTAGAGTTAAAGTGATTAAATAGAGATTTTTTTTATTTTTTATGAGATTAATCCCAACTATTACTAAAGTAAATTCTCCCTTAAAATCCTCTCTTCTAGTCTAACGACAATAAGAGGTGAACACTAACTCTAAGGTCCTGAGTTCGAATCCGTCAGACGACAAGTTCTGCGTCTGGTTGTTCCTTTAACAAAACTTCCCGTTTGGATTTATCAATAAGGCATTACTCAATGGATATTAAATAATCCACACTCCAATATGACCTAATTAATTAACAACGTTTATGCTCCCAACCCGAATAAATTTGAGAATTTCTTTTTCAAGAAAACGGGATTTTAAAAGACATATTTATGTTTTTTTTTTTCATTCGATGAACCTACCCAAATAAACTGTGAACATATTTCGCAAGAACATTAATTTAGATGATCTGGCCTGGACCTACAACTTATGTACACTATTGCCAGCAAATTCATCACTTCTTTTAGGAAACAAACTCAAATATAACTTTGTTTTTTGTTAGTTCTGGTTTTTAATTCATAGATTTATTTTGTTCTTTGTCTCAACCCTTTCATTAATTATACCTTTTTTTTTTTCTAACTAGAAGGGAATAACGATTTAAATTAATCCGTTTTATGTTTGTTTTACCTAATTTATAATAAATCGAAATTATATTTATTCAATTTGTAATAAAATCGTTATATTAATTATACGAATTGGATTTGGATTGAATTGGTATGATTTTAATAATTCAATTAAATGTTTTTTTTATCTCATTCCTTATTTGATTTATTTATTTTACCTTTTTTTTTTCTAACTAATATTTAAGACATACATTTACTTAATTCAGAAAAAATTATTATTATTATTTTTTTAAATGAGTTCTAGTCTTCAGATCCAAATCATTTATATAAAAATAAATTTTTATATTTTTTAAAATACATTTTATTTAAAATACTTTTACTCGGTAGCATTTGTTAACATAATACTAATTATATAAGTATTAATCGGAAGGGTATAAGTTGTAAATTAAGAGACATAAGTTATATATATTATTTACTTTCGGTTGAAAATATAAGAGGGTTATAAATTGTATAAATTTTATAATTTTGTATTTATTTTTAGTATAAAAATGTTGTATAAAAAATAAAAGACATTTTTGTCCTTTATATTTATTTAAATTTAATTTAGTTGTTAAATTAATATTTATTTAATTTTAATTTTTTTTTTGTTATTTCTCTCCAATCATAGGTTTTCTTTTTATTTTTGCTCGTAATTTGATAACACATTTGGTGTGTTTTTTTATGTTATAAAATGTTGTCAAACAAAGATAGGTAGCTAGTGATTATTTCTTTGTTCATGTTAAATATTAGAACTTTGAGATGAAATCTTAAGTTTTTTAGATCTTATTTAAGAATTAAATTTCTTACCACTGTATTTATGTAAAAACTTTATATTTTATTATCAAGTTCAAGAAAAATAAATCCACTGAAAAAAGATTTTAGATGAAGATGGATGAAAAGAGAAAAATGAGGAAAAACAAGATAAACAAAAGAAAGAAGCCTAACTTTTAAAAAAAATGTTAAACTTTTAAGGATGAAAAATATAATAAAAATGGGTAAATATGGAAAAAAATATAATAGTTTGTAATTAGTTTATATTAAGTACAAGTTTGTATCTAATTTAAGATATAAAATATATAACTTTTAAATATTATTTATATAAAATTTTCAACCAAATATTTAATCAAATTTATTATTAGTATTATAACAAACACAGAAATATAAATTTGATTATTACAGAAAAAAATACAAAAATTATGACAAACCTGATGGGTACAAAATGTAAGAAAAATGTAATATATTTTGGTGAAATATAATTTATTAAAAATAAATTAGAAAATATATTTTTATTTGAATAATTTGAATAATTCTAATTTAATTCGAATTTAATCAAATCCAAATTCAATCTAATCCGAACACAATTCAAATCGAAATAACCAATTCAAATTAGTATTTTAAATTTAAATCGATTTGAATTTCGGATTAATCGTTAAATGATTCGCATTGATTCTTACCCAATTGAACTAGGTGATTTGGGTACAAGTTTGTTTGGGCCATGGTTCCCATCCCCTAAATAAAAATGTATAACATTGAAATATAATTTGGTTAGTAAATGATATAATATGAAGAGATGTGAGGGTCCTTTCCTTTGGCAATTGGCATAAGACTACAAGAAAACAGGGATGCTGGATATGTCATTATGATACATCTTCATCCATGTTTTTCTAAAAGTTTTCATGGGTTTTGGTCTTTTGGTTCATTTTTGTGTCCCCCTTTGCCACCAAAAAAGAGAAGGATATTGAGTACAGCTAACTTCCAAATCCCTTATTTTTTCAAGTTTATCTTCTTCTTTTTATCCAACTTTTTAAATTTGTATATATGGTCCCTTAGTCTTGCTAGACATAACTTAAGTGGTTAATTTAATGTTTAATGAGATTTTTAATTAAAATTTTTAATACTTTAACTGATGAAAAAACATTCTATGAAAGAAAAGGGAAGTGTTGGGTTATTTATATCTTCCTTTCAATAAGGTATTAAATTTTACTTTTATATGTCAGAAATTGAGTGGTTGCACTTTAAGAGCATGTTCTAGATTGGGTTAAGTTTTTATAAATTAAAAAAAATTGATAAAAAAAATATGTTATTTGAATTTTTAATTAATTAAATTATTTTTATATTTAAAATTTATATAAATAATATAAAGATATTTGGTATTTTAGTTAATTAATTAAATAATTTAATAATTAAAAAAATGTGATAATTGAACTTTTAGTGAAAAAGTTAAAAATTCAAAGATTCAATAGATTGTAAGTTAGATGACAATTTTAATTTTTTACTTCTTTTTTTATACTAACTGAATTGTTTTGGGACAATTGGATCGATAATTGACTAAAAATAAAATGAATTAGTATTTATATTTATGTTTTAACTTCACGCTAAATACTAATAAAATCAAATAAATATATAAAACTATTAATATATATATATATATTATATTATATTATATTATATTATATTATAGAAAATTAAATCTTAAAAAATATCTTCATAACTTTTATGTAGGAATAATAAGTTCAATTAACTTCAGCGCTATAATTTAGACTTATCTTCATAACTTTTATGTTCAATATAAAGGTGAAAAGTGTATTCTCAAATTCTCATCTAATTTTGATATTTTTTTCTAAATATACAACAATAATTTTTTTTAGATTTAATATAGAATTTCTTCTTACTTTTATAGTTTTGCCCCTATATGATTTATTAGTTTAGAAGGTATCTCTTTTCTTTTCCACTGTCATATTTGAGTTGTACTTTATTCAACCGCTTATCAAATTTAGTCGTATTAGATTTGTTGTCATTTAAATTTTATAATTCAATTGATACTAAATTTTTGTGTTGGTCGTTTATTGCTCATAAGATTGTCTTGGAGATTTTTTTTTGAATTTCTGTCAACTTTTCTTTAATAACAAATAAGATAATTTTTCAGATCTATAATTTTTTCTCGCTAATTTAATAAAGAATTATTGAAAATAATATTTTATTTAAAATATTCTTATACCTATCTCCATTGATTGATATGTATATATATATTTGTTAGAACTTTTTCGATGTTACTTACTAATGGATACATTTTATTACCGCTCAAACTATTTTGTAAAGATTCTTCCCAAATTACTTAATTGGTACGTTACTTAATCTACTTTATCACTTATGGTGCGTATTAGAGTTACTCTCAAGAAATTGTAACATTGTCTTTTTCATTAAAACTTGAAGTGTTACAAATTTTCATAATATTTAATATTTAGATTCTCATTTAATTATTTTAATTTTATAAATATTATTTTATATTATTTGTAAATAAATTTCTATAAGAAGAAATGAATGAGAATTAACTCTTAAAAAAAAGTAATGAACCAATTAAATATTTGTTTTTTTAATAATATTTGTAAATTAACAGATTTAAAAAAATCATAGATCAAACTTTGAGTGTTTTTTTAATACACGAATTTTCTAAGTTTGTCATACAACTTTTGAATATTTTGATCCATACAAATCTAGTTGTTATCTAGTCTTTTTCAAAGTTATTCATCACTTTTAATGTCATATTTATTTTAGCTGAATTGAAAAGAATACCACTTTAAAAGAGTAATGATTTACTTGAAATAATATACTAATTTTCTCCCACAAACATTAAGACCTTTTTTTTAAAATTTTTTTAAAGGAAAATCATGAGAAAATCCTCTTTCAACCACCTTTCATTAGATTCTAACTCAGACTAAAATTAATATCAACATAAATTAGGATTAACTTTTTCTCAATTTTGACACCAAATTGATAGTGAATTGAAAAATAAAATTGTTAATATATAGAAATTAAATATCTTAAACCACAACACGCCCTTCCTTAATCAACATCAAACTAGGGACCCACCATTAGAAAACAACCATGAAAAAATAATTGATTATTATCAATAAAACTATTAATTAAATAAATAATTTTTCCTTCTATTCTGATCAAAACCCATTTCTTGATCAGCCTCAATTTTAATTCCCTGTTTCATCCTTCTAATAAACTCTTCACATTTCTTGTTCAATTCATCTTCATCATCTTCATCTTCTTCAATTGGATACTCTTCTTCTCTTTCTTCTGCAATCAAGAACTCATTCTCCACCTCTACTTCTACTTCTTCTTCTTTCTCTTCCCCATGAACTGATTCTGGTTTCTGGTACTCTTCAAAGACTTCATTTTTCTTCTTTCTGATCTCTTCATGACTGGTAATAATTGGATGATTAGAAGAAATACCCATATGGGTATTTGTAGAGAGAATTGAGTCTTTGATTACAAAGGCCAAGATTCCATTGCAGAAGAGAAACATGTAGTGTCTTTCACTGCTGTAGTTGAAGAAGAGAGATGAAGTGCAGAACTGGAAGAACAGAGGAAGAAGGAAAGGGAAGAATGATAACAGAGAGACTGAGATCATAAAAATGGCTGCTTTCTTCAGATTTCTTCGTTGGCTTAACATTATTATTAACAATTGAACTGAATTAGCTGTCTGCATGCTTTGAAGTTTGATCAAACTTGATAGTGAGAGAGAAAAAGAGTTTTTATAAAATGACTTATTTTCTTAATTGAGAAGACAACTATCTCATTTTATACTAGATTTTCTGGTACTGTTTAGTGAGAGAAAACACGATATTTCTTCTTCATGTATGTGGTTATTTAAATAAAATATAATTATTTTAGAAAAAATAATTAAATTTTATTAAAATTATTGGTCTGTCTGTATGTGTATGTGTGGGTGGGGTTGTGACGTGTCTTTTGGAGTATTGACTAAGTCAGTCGTCTCTTAGTCAATTACATTTTTATATTTTATTTACAATTACATCATATTTTTAAAATATATATTTTTTCTTAATTATTATTTATAAAAAAACATTTAAATATATCAATACAATTTTTGTTTGTAAATAATTGGGAAGTTATTATTATTAAATTATCTAAAAAAGTTTATAATTATTTTACAAAATCTATGTATTATTCCATTTGTTTAAATGTAAAATGATATTGTAAAATAGATATATTTATATTAAAGAAATAAAGTCATGAATTTCAAATTAGAAGAAAGAAATATTGTCAAAAGCTTGTTTAAGGTTTGATAAATATGAACAAATCAAATTTATATTAAGGGTAAAAAAATTAATCAAATAAATAAATCAAATCAGATTTAGTTGGTCAATTTAGTAGCAGTTCCACGTTCGGTCAAATTGCTAGACAAATATACATTTATATAATTTAATTGTAACTCATACTTTGATATAATTATCATATTAGTTAATTGGTACACAATCTCCTCATGATATATTGTTATCATTAGGAGATAAGATATAAAGATTTGTATAAGTTTGATATGAGACTGTTATTATCTTTTTGATAGTCTCTCGAACTAAGTTTGATATATATATAAACTAGTTTTAATCAATTTTAATATTAATCAAACACAATTAACTAAAAAAATTATAATAATAACAATTTCAGACAATTAAATACAAAAACCATATATATATATATATCCATAAAATTTATTTGTACATAATAATTTTAATTAATATATTTTTAGTACCAATCAAATTAGCTATGTTATTTGAATAAATTATGTATCCAACTCTAATATATTGATTTTTATTATATTAAACTTTAATTATAATCGATCTTTTATATTTGACGGATTGCATATTTTTATGTTTGAATTGAATTGGTGGTTCGGTTCGGATCGATTATAAATACATATCCCTATTTTATGGATAATTCTAGAATTTTATTCAACAATATATCATTATTACCTCAAAAATTACTCAACAAACTTTCAATAAAGAGGTAATCTAAAGAAATTGATTTTTCCTATGTTACTTTGCACCTTAACTTTCTCTAAATATAAAGAAGTTGATGTGAATGTAATTATAGAAACTCTTAACTTAATAAATTTTATTTTAGTCTCCATGCTTAACTTTGCCTCTTTCCCCTATATCTAATTAATAATATTTATAAGGTATCTTTAAGAGTTAACAAGACTACAAGAGTATGTTCTTATGGAGAGTTTGATTCAAAGTACAAGTTATATTGATATATACAAATTGTATAGGATATAAATTGTAACTACATATAAAATGTATAAATTATTGTTATTTGATTTAAATATAAATGATTATTTAAGGTATATATTTTATAGTTTTATGTTTTGCATATGATATAAGAATGTAATATAATAATGAAATTATTTTTTTTCTTTTAAATAAAATAATAATATGAGCTTGATTTTATTATTAAATAATTTTATTCTCACTATTATATTTATTTGTAACATGGAAAAAACCCTTTGGTTTCGTGGAAGTTTGAAATTCGAGAATTTTAATTTCGGTTTGCGTGTCAAGATATTTTTTAAAACCAAACGCTCGGAACTAAAATAAAAGAATGGTTGGGATAACAAACATCCATCTCATTCGTATTTTGGATACCCGTATAACCATTAAAGACTGTTGAAGTGAATAATTCCTAGAAAATAGGAGGCGTTGAGAATAAAGGAATTGTTGGAGTTTTTATTTCTATCTAGTACCAAGACACTGGATGGTAAGAAAAGATCTCTTGCAGTAAAGTTGGCTAGATAATTCTTGTAAAAACACTGGCTCTGCTGAGTTTATTATGAGCATATTTTTTTGATTCTATGCAGTCTTATTTCTTATAGGCGGATTGAAGCCGAAGCTAAAGGACTTCCTTATGGCTCCCGTACCATCGATTTAGTCCTTGGTTTTGGTTCTATCCACCCTGCCGCTAACCTTATTTATGACTTGGGGCCTGCCCTTGTATCAACTCCTCTTTTTCCGGATATAGTAATAGTAATAAACGAAAACTTTAAGACCAGGACTTATGTTCCCTTTCGTTAGGAAGAGGTGGTTTACTTATTTAAAATTTTTTAAAATAATTCTTAACAACTCTTGAAACTTGTAAGCTCGGAAAAACCCTTTGCATAATTTTCGCAAAAAAGCTCGAGGTTCGAGAATTTCAACCTCGATTTACATGTTAGGAATTTTCTTTTAAAATGAAACATTATTTTTTAAAGATTTTTATTGATTCCGAATAGATTTTTAAAATTAATTAAAAATAATTGGAGTTCAATTTTAAATAATCTGGGAATTTATGATAAATAAATTAAAATTTGATTTATTTTTAAAATCCGTTAGTTTAAATTTAAAGATTATTTATTTTGAAATATAGTTGCTAATTGATTTTTGAAAATCAATAAAATGACATACGTATACAAATGTATTGAACAAAGTTTCTTTTAGTTCGTAGTTTGGTAATACTCGGGAAATGGCTTTCTCGCTTCATCTTCCGTACCCGTTTTAAAAACGGTCTCTACTTATAAATTTGACATTTGAAAATCGGTTGTATAACGTTTTATTTTACCGATTATTCTTTCGGTCCTAAGCATTCATAAGGTTTGTGCATTATTTAAAATATTGTAACAACAATATTTAAATACTAGTATCTGGTGTTGATGACATTGACTTATGGAGGAAATACCTGAAGAACATCAGTTTTTTTTAAAGACATTAAGGTTTAAACATATATCCCAAACGAGCTTTTGTCAAAATATTTTTTTGTGTGTAAATATCCCAAAAAAAATTTTGATAGTATTTTCTAATTTTTTGGAATTTTTAGAAAATGGTTTGAGTTTCCAAAATTACAAAAATAATTTTGAAAAGGGAACAAAACAGCCCTTAGGACCAGTGTCATAAGCCATGGGTTCGTTTTCATCGGGAAGGGTCTAAGACCCTCGGTCGGACCCATCGGTCTGGGCTAAGAAGCCTCAGTCGAGGCGTCTAATATCCTCGGTCCTTAGTTAGGATTTATCGGTCGTGGTGTATAAACCACCAGTCCTTGGTTAGCTCTAGGCTAAGTTCATTGGTCCTAAGTTCAGGAATTCTCGATTAGGGTCAAGATTCATTGGTCCTAGGTTTGATCTCTTAGTCGAACCTCTCGGTCCTAGGTGGAAGTCATCGGTCATTGGTTTGGGAGTTCTTGGTCCTAGGTCTTATGTCTTAGTCGGATGTAAAAATCCTCGGTCGGACCTCTTGGTCATAACAAAGTTCTCAATCGTACATTTTGGTCCTAGGTTAAGATTTTTCAGTAATCTCTTGGTTCGGACCGAGGATCCTCGATCGGACCTACCAGTTCTCAAGAACATCAAAATTGCAGGTTTTTCAATTTTGATTGAGGCTTGGATTCTTCAATCCAATGGCCTAGGTATCTTTACAAAGCTCCCACGAATATTTAGAACATCATCCCAAGATATCAATGACCCGACTGATGATCAATTCATTCAAAACAGTTTGTAGCCAAATATTGGGTTTTGATTTTAATGTTGTTTTGAGGTGAAAGGAGCTAGACAATAACTTCCTTATACCTCATATACTTGATTGGTATTAAAATAAGAACACTAGATGTTTGTTTGGACCAAATAAAGAACTCAACATTTTTAATTATTTTGAAAATCTTGATTTTGATCAAACATGATCTAAATAGTTTCCCCACAACATTATATTCATGTTGGGAAGCTTTCTGGGCTGTGATACTCAAGAATTATCCCAAGAACAACAAACCCGTTTTTTTGATTTTTCAAATTCAAAATTAGATTTTTTTTTATTAAGATCGATTGATCAGTTTTAGTTTTCACAGAAAGCTCATAAATGATAATAAAATCGATTTCCAATAATCAAACTCAAGAAAAAGACAACATACAAGCTTAATAAAACTGAAATATAAAAATTTCAATTTCAAACTAGAAGTATGAATTAAAGGATGATTGAAAGCTTACTAAGGAGGAGAACACTCTTTAGACCTCAGTGAAACTTTTGAGATGCATGGATCCAAGCTTTAAAGATTTAAATAGAAAATTCGAAAAATCCGAAACTTTGAGCTTCAATGGAAGATTTTGATTTCTTTTTATTCAGGGCTTTAAATGATATCTTTTGCCTTAAGAATGATTGAAGGGGGCTATTTATAACATCCTTAAGTCGACGGAGGCTTCAAGTGGATTGAATCAGCCAAAAGAAATTAATGACGTTTTGTCTGTTCTTGAGACAACTTGACGAAATATTTCATCCCTATTGAAGTAGCATAAATAATCACCGAAGTATGGTAATCATTTCAGCTTTTGAATCAGCCAATTTGGTTAACTATGGAGAAAGTTCCACTTTTGGAAAATCAAAGGATGAAACATCATCCTTATCTTTTCGGCGAAGTGTTGAAGACGATGATGGTGGTTGAAACAACGTCGTTTCATGTGCTTTAGCTTATTACGTCAACGGTTCGTCTAATGTTGATGGCGTTTGGATGTTCCGTTAGTGATTCGACTAACAAGCGTTAGCTGATCACCTACTTCTCGGGCACGCGCGTCTCAGGCTGCAGTGGGCTACACAGGCGCTTTCTAGGCGTTGGATGAAAGACTCTAGTTTCGGTTATAACCAAATTTCATTAATTCGTCTACACTCGATTACAAATTAAAATTTTATTTTTAAATCTTAAGGGTTTGTTTGAAATTAATTTTCTTTCACCCTCTTGACTTTATTTTTGATCTTTTTAAATATACAAAATATTAAAATAAATATGACAAATATTTTGTCAATTTTGTGTGTATATTTTAAGATTAAATAAATAATTTGAAGGGATGAAATGGGTACATCACTTCATCCTAAATTATTTATTTTAATACCTTTATTTTTCTAAAATTATTTTAAAATAAATGATTACAACATTTATCCCAAATAATTTTATTTTTATTTTGGCCATTTTCCTTAAGTAATTAGACTTTAATTATCAAAATAATTAATCTAATTAATTGTTTTAATTTGATTTTGGCCTTGGAGTTAATTATTTTGATTTTATTTATTCAAAAATAAATCAAAATAATTCTTTTAATTTTATAAATAGGGTATGTAGATTTTTAGTGCTTACAAAATTAATTAAAAATAATTAATTTGGATTTAAATTTAAATAATTCGAAGATTTGCGGTAATCAAATTACAATTTGATTTTTTTAGAAACCCATTTGTTTAAATTAATTAAAAATAATTAATTTAAAACATTATTTATTTGAAACAAAGTCGCCAATTAATTTATGAAAATCAATAAAAATGGTATACGTGTACAAACGTATTAGAGAGAGTTTCATTTTAGTTCGTAGTTTGGCGATATTCAGAAAAGAACTTTCGCGCTTCATCCTCTATACCCGTTTTGAAGATAGTATCTACTTATAAATTTGAATTTTGAAAATTAGTTGTATAACATTTTGTTTTAACCGATTATTGTTCCGATCATAGGCATGCGTAAGTTTTAGCGTTATTTAAATAATTGTAACAATAATTATTTAAATACTGGCACATATTGCTTTTGACGACTAGGGAATGAAATACCTGAAGAATATCAATTTAGAATGTTGTTTAAAAATAAATCTTAAACAATACTTTGTCAAAATATTTTTGTGTAGAAATATCCCAAAAATATTTTGAAATAATTTTCTAATTTTTCGGGGTTTTTAGAAAATGTTTTGAGGCTCCAAAATTACAAAAATAGTTTTGGAATTTGAAAATGGGAACCAAACCGTCTTAGGACCGGTGTCCTAGGTTCATTTTATCGGTCGAGGGTTAAGAGCTTTCGGTCTTAGGTTGGAAACCCATTGGTTCGGGTTCGAGATCCTCGTTCGGTGTGCGTGAGTCACTCTATCGGGGTGCTAAGGCCTCTCGGTCCTTGGCTAGAATTCTCGGTTGGGTCTCTCAGTCCTCGGTCAGACCTATCGGTCCTCAACAATATCAAAATTGCAGGTTTTGCAATTTTGATGGAGACTTGGATTCTTTGATCTAAGGGCCTAGGTAGCTTAACAAAACTCAAAGGAACATTTATAATATCATCCAAAGGTATCAATCAACCTAGGTGTTTATCAATTTGTTCAAAACAGTTCATGGCCAAAAATTGGGTTTGTAGTTTTAAAGTTGTTTTGAAGGGTAAGAAGTTTGCCAATAGCTTCGTTATACTTCATATACATGATTGGTACCAAAACATTAAGACTGACTGTTCGTTTGGATCAATTCAAGAACTCAAAATTTTGAAAAAATGATTTTGATAAAAAAATGATCGGGATGGATCAAACATTATCCAAATAGTTGCCCAACATCATTAGAAACATGTTGGCAAATTTTCTAGGCACATGTTCTTGAGGATTAACCCAAGAACAACAATCCAATTAGATTTTTCTGTTTAAGGTTGATTGATTGATTCTAACCTAAACATAAAGCTTGGAAATGATCTTATAATCGATTTCTAATCCTAAAATTCAACAACTAGACAATATACAAACTTGTGAATATTGAAATATATAAAATTTCAAATTCAAACTAGAAGTATGAATTAAAGGTTGATTAGAAGCATAGAAAGAATTATAGAACACTCCTTAGACCTTAGGGAAGCTTTGGAGATGCTCAGATCAAACTTTAAGGCATTATGCAAAGATTTCAAAAAATCCAAAAGCTTGAAGTTTTAATGGCAGATTTTCTATAAATTGCGATTTGAAGTTAGAGAGTGGATCTTTTGGCTTCAAAATTGTCGAGGGAGGCTATTTAAAGCCTCCCGAAGTCGGTTGAGGGATTCAAGTGGACTGAATTAGCCTAAATCTATTTATGGTATTTTGGATGTTCTTTATCCAACTTACCGGAATAGGCATGATTCATGCTTATAGATGTAGGGGAAATGATCATTGTGGTAGGGTGATCATTTCACCTTTCGAATCAATCGAAAAGATTAAGAAACAACTGAGTTCCATCTTTGAAAAATCAAAGATGATATATTTTCTTATCCTTCCGAGGATCGCGACGTAGGAGATGATCGAGGGTTGAAACAACAACGTTTCGGGTGAGAACATGGACACCGAGCGATCTATTGGCGTTCCATCATGGTTTTGTCATGTTTCGGCGTTCCATTCGCGTTTTAGCTAACGAGCGTTAGCTGATCGCCTATTTCGCGAGTGCGCGTTCCTTCGGCTGCAGCGAGTTACGTGGGCGCTCCCTGGACGTTGGATGAAAATCCAGCGTCCATCCAATGGTCGCGGTTCTGACTATAACAATAAATCTGTATTTCAGCTTCACCCGATTATAGATTTATTTTTATTTTAAAACTTTAGGTTCGAGAATTTCAACATCAGTTTGCATTTCAGAAATCTTTATAAAATAAAACATTGATTTAAAATAATTCCTGACATCTTTTGAAATTAATTAAAAAAAATTCATTTGGATTCAAATTTAAATAATCCGAGGATGCGAGGTAATCAAATTACAATTTGATTTATTTTAGAAACCCGTTTTTCTAAATTAATTAAAAATAATTAATTTAAAAGATTATTTATTTGAAACAAACTCGTCAATTAATTTTTAAAAATCAATAAAAAATGGCATGCGTGTACAAACATATTAGCTAGACTTTTTTTTAGTTTATAGTTTGGTGATACTCGGGAACGAGCTTCCATGCTTCATCCTCTGTACCTGTTTTGAAAACGGTCTTTACTTATAAATTTAGTTTTTGAAAATCGGTCGTATAACTTTTTATTTTAACCGATTATTCTTTCGGTTTTAAGCATGCATATGTTTTAGCGTTATTTAAAAAATTGTAACAACAATTATTTAAATGTTGGTAAATTTTGCTGATGACGACTAGAGAGGAAAATACCTGAAGAAAATTAGTTTAAAAGTTATTAGGGTTTAAAAATAAATCATAAACAAGCCTTTGTCAAAATAGTTTTTTTGGAAATATCCCCAAAATATTTTGAAATCATTTTAAAAAATTTCGAGATTTTTAGAAAATGGTTTGAGGTTCCAAAATTACAAGAGCCCTCGGTCCTAGGTTAGAAACCCCTAGGTCTGGGTTCCGGATCATCGGTCATGGTGCAGGAATCCCTCGATCGGGGTTTTAAGGCCTCTTGGTCTTTGGCTAGAATTCTCGGTCGGGTCTCACGGTCCTCGGTCGGACCTGTCAGTTCTCAAGTACATAAAAATTGCAAGTTTTGCAATTTTGATGAAGACTTGGATTCTTTGATCCAAGGGCTTGGGTAACTTCACAAAACTCCCATGAATATTTAGAACATTATCCAAAGATATAAATCGACCCAGGTGATGATCTATTTGTACAAAACAGTTTTTGGCCAAAAATCAGGTTTATGGTTATAAAGTTGTTTTGTAGTGTAAAGAGTTTGCCAATATCTTTATTATACTGCATATACATGATTGATACCAAAACATGAACATTGACTATTTGTTTGGACTAATTCAAGAACTCAAAATTTTCAATTATTTTGAAAAATTGATTTTGATCAAACATGATTCAAATAGTTACCCAACATCATTAAAAACATGTTGGGAAGCTTTTTGGGCAACTATTCCTGAGGATTAGCTCAAGATCAATAAACCCAATTTTTAGATTTTCAAAATTCAAATTGGGTTTTTCTGTTGAAGGCTGATTGATTGATTATAACCTAAACATAAAGCTTGGAAATGATCTTATAATCGATTTCTAATCCTAAAATTCAACAACCAGACAGTATACAAACTTGTAAATATTGAAATATATAAAATTTTAAATTCAAACTAGAAGTATGAATTAAAGGTTGATTAGAAGAATAGAAAGGATTATAGAGCACTCCTTAGACCTTAGGGAAGCTTTGGGGATGCTCAGATCAAACTTTAAGGCATTATGCAAAGATTTCAAAAAATCCAAAAGCTTGAAGTTTTAATGGCAGATTTTTTGTAAATCGCGATTCGAAGTTGTAGTGTGGATGGATCTCTTGGCTTCAAAATTGATGAGGAAGGCTATTTATAGCCACCCGAAGTCGGTTGAGGACTTCAAGTGGACTAAATCAACCAAAATCCATTTATGGTATCTTAGATGTTCTTCATCCAACTTTTCGGATTAGGCATGATTCATTCCTATAGATGTAGAAATGATCATCATGGTTGGGTGATCATTTTACCTTTCAAATTAGCCGAAAAGATTGAGAAACAGTCGAGTTCCATCTTTAAAAAATCAAAGAAGATGCATGTTCTTATCCTTCCGGTGATCGCGACGAATGAGATGATCGGGGTTGAAACGACGTCGTTTCGGACAAGAACACACGAATGGACGTGTGCTTCATTATTGGGGAGTAGTTCTCGTTAAAGTCGACCTATTTGCGTTGTGTGAAGCCCTTAGCTACCAATCTAACCTTAAACCTTGGATTGTTACTATCCTATACACCTTCTTTCCACTTGAACACCCACTTTGAACCAATTCCCACGTCTCATATTTGTCAAGCGATGTCATCTCCTCCGCCATAACACGCTTCTATTCGGTTCTCTCTTTGATCTCCATCGCTTCTCTAAACGATCTCGGCTCTTAATCTTGTACCTCATCTACCAAAAGAAATGTAAAGGCCACTAAATCGGAGTAGCTAAATCTCTCTAGAGCATGTGTTGTCCTACGTTTATATCTCGCGCTAACTTATAGAATTATAGGGTTCTTTTCCGGATTCGTACCTTCTTCCTTTACTGGACAGTCTATTTCATCATTTTCACTAGCCTCCCTCGAGTGTACCAATTCTTTAATAATCCCTCATAGTAACTCCACCTCAAATTCGGTCCTCTTTTTAAGAACTTCATTAGCTTTGATTAACTATGCTTCTCCATAATAGGACTTAGTATCCCTAAAGACCACGTCACGGGTAATGATGCACTTTATCGTCTCCTCGTCCATGTAAAATAGTTTCCAACCGTAATTACTCTCTTGGGGTATCCAACGAACATACACTTTTTTATTCTCGGATCAAGCTTTCCATCCCGATGTTGCATGTAAGTCACACACTCAAATACCTTTAGGTTGTTGAGTTTTGGAGGAACTTCATTCCAAACTTCTTCTGGTATCTTTCATTCCAATGTCGTCGATGAACAATAATTGATAAAATAAGTCGTAGTGTTAACTGCCTCACCCCAAAACTACTTCGATAGACCGGCCTCAAACAACATACATCGAACACGCTCAAGTAGCGTTATGTTCATTCGCTCTGTCAAGACATTTTGAGATGAACCATACATTCTTCTTTGATAAACTAATTGAACTCCTCGCCTAGATATTCCAAACCCTATTTGGAGCTTTTTAACCTTCTTCTCGGTCTAAATCTCTACCATCTTCTTCCACTCTTTGAACTTAGCAAATGCCTCATCCTTGTGCTTCAAGATGTTTACCCAAACCTTGCGTGAAAAATCATCAATGAAGGTGATAAAGTACCGACCTCCACCTGGAGTTGTAGTCCTTACTTCCCCCCACAAGTCTGAGTGAAAACAACTAAGCGTCTCCCGAGTCACCTCAACCGATCGCCCAAACTTCACCCTCGTAGCTTTACAGTATATACAGTTCTCGCAAAACTCCAAATCATCAAGTCTCTCTTTGCCAAAATAGTCTCTCTTACTCAACTCCTTCAAACCCCTCTCACTCACGTGCCCTAATGTCTTATGATATAGACTCATGGACGATACATTTCGAGGCTCCACCATTACCGCCATATCACTAACCAAGGCGTTGCCTTGAAAGACCTAAAGACTCTTCTCTCGCACGTCTCTCATTACCACTAACGACCCTTTTGTGACACTCAATACGCTCTTCTCACCCTTCTATGCAAAACCAAGTTTATCTAGTGAGTCGAGAGATATTAAATTCCTTCCATGCAAAATTTTTTATAGTAATTTTTTTGTTCGTCTTGCTTTTTTTAGGTTAGTAGGTATTTCTTTTCTTTTCACAATTGGGGTGATGATGTACTTTATTCGATCGGATTAAATTTGTTATTCTGATTTTTTGTAATTCAAATGATGCTTAGTTTTTTTTGGATTATTTGTGGCTCATAAGATTGTCTTAGAGATATTTTATTGAATATGTGTCTAGAGATGGCAATGGGTACCCGTATGCCCGATACCTGTGGGTATCCGATAGTCGGGTTCGGGTATTTTAAATCGAGTTCGGGGTCGGGGTCGGGCATGAGAAGAGGGAGAAGGTACCCGGTCGGGTACGGGGTCGGGGATGGGGAGTGTGCGAAACCCAAACCCGATACCCGGTTATATTAATATTATTGATTTTTTTTTATTAAAGTTTAATGTGTGACTTTTCAAAAGTGTTTCATCATTACAAAGGCATTATAAATATGCATCATTTAATTTGATCTTATCCACACTTCACTCCAACCATAGTCATAAATACACTACACTCCAACTTTAATTATTTTATATTCCCAAAACAATATTTCTCTACATTAACTTCAATTTTTATTTTAATAACAAAATATTACTCTCTCATAATTCTTCATATTCAATCTCTAGTTTTTTTTCCAATGTTCATTCTACTTTTTCTCCACTCTAGTTTATCTTCTTCAAGATGTAGAATTGTTTTTTTTAACTAAAATTAATATTTTATTTATATATATATATATATATATATATTATTTTGATCATATATATATATTATTTATAATTTGTTAGAATTATTAGTTTTAACTTATCAAGGAAAAAGATAATTTTTAGATACCGCTTAATTGATATTTTAACTTAATCTATTTCATATTTAATTGTTATAGAACTAAAATGATTTCTTATTGAAGTTATTCTAAAAAATTGCAAGACTTTTGAAATTTTTTTTATTAAATTTTTAATTTTTACAAACTTTTTATATTATTTAACATTTAAATTCTCATTTACTTGTTTTAATTTTATAAATATGATTTTGTATTATTTGTAAATTATTTTTTTCATGAGGAATAATAAGAATTAATTTTTAAAAAATATTTTTTATTAAGAACTAATTAAATATTTATTTTTAATATCGGTTTTTGTTTTTTTTTTAATTGTGAAATTAAAATCTTAGTAGGATAAAAGTTTTATTATTATTTGAATTAAACTATTAAAATAGATTATTTGAATTAAATTATTAAAATATTAGAGAAATGATTGAGGGATGGAATAATTTGTTGCGCTGAAAAATAATAAAAAAATTTCTCCCTTATATCTCTCATCTCCCTTTATTCATTTTCCAGTCGGTGATGTAGTGACACATTATTTCTCTCTTGTTTACTCTCCCAAATTCTCTCTCTATCACTCTTCAAAATATTATTATATATTTAAAATTTAAATTCAAAATAAGGAAAGTAAATTTATGATATTTTAATCTATAATTTAATAATTTAATTGTTAAAATTATAAGAAGAATGTAGAGGAAGTTGTATTTTTAGAAAAAAATTCTAAATAAGTTTTGAGTGTTTTTTAATACACGATTCTCTAAGATTATCATAATTTTTTTACATATTTTGATTCATACAAATTTAGTTGTCTTTGTATTTTTTAAAGTTATTTATCTCTTTTCAAACTACTTATAATCTATATATATATATATATATATATATATATATATATATATATATATATATATATATATATATATATATATATATATATATATATATAATGATGCTTAATTATTTTGTTTCAGGGTGAACATCACGCGCTCACCTAAATGAATGGGTAGAAACACTAAAAGAAAGAAATTGGTAGAAATATAAGATCTTGCTCCCACCTTTTAACCTAGCCATTAACATATTCTCTCCGCGACCTTTCAAAATTTCCGTTTACTGTTTACAAAAAGAGATCGAGCAAGATCGGCCATGGCAGATGCTCGCAATGAAGTAATCTCTGTTCTATTACAACTAGGTGAGTTCTGCTTCTTCGTCGGTCACTGATTTTCCTTTCGATCTGATCGATTGTTAAATGATATCCCCGAACACCGCCTGTTTTACCTGACGGATTGCGACTCTTCATCATGCAATGAAGTAATCTCTGTTCTATTACAACCAGGTGAGTTCTGCTTCTTCGTCGGTCACTGATTTTCCTTTTGATCTGATCGATTGTTAAACGATATCCCCGAACACCGCCTGTTTTACCTGACGGATTGCGACTGCCATGGTGAAGGAGCGTCAAAGAGAAACTATCAGGTAGAAATCTCTTGCCATTTCCATTTCTCTGTCTGTGTTTAAGATGTGGATTTCCTCGCACTGATTTCGTTTTAGGGTTTATGTGCGAGGCACGATTTTAGGATACAAAAGGTACGACTGATTATCCTCTCTCTTTTAGAAATCGTAATATCCTTAAGTTGAATGTATTCATGACTGTTGTATTTACTGGTTTTAGATCGAAGTCAAATCAGTATCCGAGCACTTCATTGTTACAGATCGAGGGAGTTAACACAAAAGAGGAAGTTACATGGTATCAAGGGAAACGCATTGCCTATATATACAAGGCCAAGGTGAAGAAGAACGGATCACACTACCGTTGTATTTGGGGGAAGGTCTCACGTCCTCATGGTAACAGTGGAGTTGTTCGAGCTAAGTTCAAGTCTAACATTCCTCCCAAATCTATGGTAATTATAATTTCGTATCTTTTAGATCATATTGTAATGGTATCGTTATGGTTTACTGATTTGTATTCTTTCTATTATTAGGGGGATAGAGTGGGGGTTTTCATGTACCCAAGCAATATCTAAGGTGAGTTATCTGTTTAATATGGTTGTTTTTCAATAATATGCATTGCTTCTTGGTGAAAAAACTACTTAGTATTAGTTTTTATTGAATGGTTCTTAAAAACTGACCCTACCTGGTTCTGTGTTTTTTAGCTTTGTTAAGTCTCTCTGAACCTTCTAAAATACTGTTAATTAGAAATTGATAGTTAACCTAGCTCAATTACCAAATAATACCTTGAATTGAATGATGAACAATAGAACTATAATGAGAACGACGGGAAGATTACCTTGAATTGAATGGTGAACAATAGAACTAGAATGAGAATGAAGGAGGAAGATAAGAACTCTTAACAGTCTAGGAGCATTTGAGAATTATTATTGGGAGAGGAAGGAAACACTACAAGAGTTTTCTATCAATTCATTTCATAACAACAACTAATCTTTATACTATTCTATCTGTAATCGCCACTAACATCTACTCAAACCAAGGACATTAGTCCTAATTATTCTCCATCGTAACACTTCCCTACTCCATAATAATTTTTTTTTTCAAACATTGAGTCATCAGATAGAATGTAAATATAGTTTTAAACATTTTTTTTATAAAACACTTCTGGAGATTGGCACTTCACAGAGCGCAATCCTTAAGAAGCAATTCACATTTAATACTTAAGAAGCAATTCACATTTAATACTTAAAATGCAATTCACATTTAATTACTTAAGAAGCCTTATATTAGGCTATGAGTTCCTCATTTTGTTCTTTCATGCTTTATTTTGACTTTTCGTTCTTCAAAGTTCTTTAATTGGGTTGTCTTTTTCATTTTTCCTAGAGGATTTCCTAAAAAATAATTATTTGAGTTTCTTTTTTTTAATCAAGGAGAACTAGCCTGACACTCCAAAACTTATTATTTGAGTTTCTACCTATGGAAGAAATTGTATGTTGGTTAGCTTGAGCATAACCAAATGGTGGAAGTATGTATGTGTACTTCTCTGTTGTCTAATAGGATCAGTTCATTTATTGAATTCTTGAGTTTGTGGTAAACATTTAGTTGAATGAGGCACTACACTTAATCAAGATTATGTGGCCTCTCAATCTGAGCATGGTATCATCTTGGCCAAATGAATGCAACAAACATGTCTTAGGGTTAGGTATAGTAAAGGGGAAATGTTCTTGAAGATAGAATATGCAAAGTAGTCCTCGAGTTATTAGTTAAGATATAAATAGGGCACACTTAGTTGGAGATTCAATTGATATTCTTGATTAAGGTTTTGTAAAAAATATGTGAAGATAGACTTTTATAGTATTATGCATGAAATTGTATGGTTGTATATTGAATTGAAATCAACATATAATTTTGATTTTGTAGATATGTCTGCAAGAGCATTTTTTGATCCCATTCCAGGGACAGATTTTATTAAAAAAATTCCATATTAGAGATCTACTTAGGCCTTTATCTGACCAAGACCGCATCAAGGTAATTTACAGCTTTCTTCTACATTTGATAAGAAATGTATGATTAGGTGTCAAACTGACCTGAACCGAAACTTACATTTGATGATCTAACTTGATGTTTATTTCCAGGTTAAGAAGGCCTTGCGAGGTGTTAATGTGCAACTGACACACATTGAGAATGTAAGGCGGAGAAAAATAACTAATATAACTCAACAACCCATTAGCCAATTGATGAAAGCTATTTTTTCACGCTTCAAAGGATGTCCAGTATCATTTTAAGTTTGAATCTTTTTTTCTTTCTTACTCTGCCAAATTCACGCTTCAAATGGTGTAATTGGAAATGCATCTAGCTGTTATGATAAGACATGGTATTGAATTTGGATATTTAGTACCAAATTTATTTATAGATCTACATGAATCTGCAGATTCTTGATCTCTATATCATGGATGTGGCTTCTTCGTCAGGTAAAACACTTGTATCTATGATCTTCATCTGCTTCTTTTCTTTTTTTTTCTTTTTTTCTCTCTGTGAAGACATTCAACATTCTTCTTCTTCTCCCCCAGAGGTTTTCCTGTTTCCTGGCATCAGCTTTCGAACAGATAATGAGCCTTTCAAGGTGTTTCTCCATCAATGAATGCAATTTCCACAATTCCTATGTTAATCTGAGTTTTGGTATTGACACTGAAAATGTAATGAATGAAGGCTGCAATGGAAAATTTTACCAAGAAGATAGTGGATATGATGAAAGATGAAGAGCTCTATGAGTCACAGGGGGCCCTATAATTCTGTCGCAGGTTCCTCCTTTGAGATAAAGATTAATTATAAATTCCTTTCAATTGGGATCTAGGCACTGTAGCTGATTTGAAAAGAGTCTAATGACAGATAGAAAATGAATACGATCCCATGGAGTATGAAATTGGGGCGCCTGGTGTAGAATACACGAAATGGGCAGTAGAGATGGCGGTGGGGCTAGAGACTGCCGTGCCTTGGGTAATGTGCAAGCAAGATGATGCACCTGATCCTGTTGTAAGTTTCTTGACAATAGGTTGTATAATTCCTCAATTGTGTGTCGATCTTTCATCATCTCATCTTGTAAAGACATCGAACTTTCAACAGTATCATCCAACAAACATACTTGAGATGGATGGACAACAAATCTACAATTAGTTGAGTAAAGGTGGCACAAAAATAATAGTCATTAAAACAACAAATATTTAAACAAAGAGTATTGTTTAAAGAAAGACAATATCAACCTTTCTCGCATAGTCACCACCTCTGGAATCATTAGATTTTGAAAAACTTGTGTGCCCGTTGTTGAAGAAAGGACATGATGACCTATTGAAAGCACATAAAAATGGTTAATACAAACATATTAAGACATAAGCATATTTTTTTTACAATTCATACCTTGGTATAACTTGACAAGTAAGCTTGTCTAATAATGTGCAGATTAACACTTGCAATGGATTTTATTGTGACTATTTCTCACCAAATAAAGCTTATAAACTCAAGATATGGACTGAAGCTTGGACAGACTGTAATGTGCAAGCAAGATGATGCACCTGATCCTGTTGTAAGTTTCTTGTCTTAAATGCTCTTATTTTTCCTACCTGTTGAATCTGTCTTTCTCTAATAATGTGCAGATTAACACTTGCAATGGATTTTATTGTGACTATTTCTCACCAAATAAAGCTTATAAACCCAAGATATGGACCGAAGCTTGGACTGGCTGTAATGTGCAAACAAGATGATGCACCTGATCCTGTTGTAAGCTTATAAACTCAAGATATTTTTCCAGGAATTTGATCCTTTCAGGCCGCTGCAACAACGTCCTATCTTTTGAATTCGATCTTGGTTAAAGTACAAGTAATAATTTAATTTTATGATTAATTAATAAAAAAAAATTAAATGCATATAATCTCTTTATTCTTAGCATAATATTTTTTTTTCTATTCTCCAATTTTTTTTATTATTATAACGTTCAATTAATTATTTATTATTTCCCATTATTTTTCAATATTTATCTTTATTCTCATTTTTAATACATTCATATTATATTAATAATTTATTATTATTATTAAGATATGATATATAAATATTTTTTTTATAATAAATGTGTTTGTTATGTCCGTAACATCTAATTTTTAAATATTTAGTCATTTTTTCACATATACTTAATTTATTATTCATATTATTTTATAATATTTGTCTTGATTATCATATTTAATATATTTATATTATATTAATAATCTTTTTATTATTATTCAATCTAAATATTTTTAAAATTATTTTAGTTGAAGTTATCTAATATAATATTCATCCTTCTTTTGAGTTCTTCTTTTGAGTCAAAATAGGAGTAATGACTATATTTTATGATTTAATAAAATAAAAATAATTTTTTAGGTTAAATATATTTAATTTTTTGTAAATACATATAGTTTTATTAGTTGAAAAAAAGATGATCTCTATCTTTTGAGTATACCATTTTTTTTCTATTCCAAACAATTTCACATGATAAAGTTTAATGTATTTAATAATATTTTTTTTAATCACAAAAGAAATAAATAAATTTTTTTGAAATATTACTATAACGTTCAATTAATTATTTATTATTTCCCATTATTTTTCAATATTTATCTTTATTCTCATTTTTAATATATTCATATTATATTAATAATTTATTATTATTATTAACATATGATATATAAATATATTTTTTATAATAGATGTGTTTGTTATGTCAATAACATCTAATTTTTAAATATTTGGTCATTTTTTCACATATATTTTTGTTAATTATAACAATTCAATTATTCACTTAAATATTCTTAATGTTTTTATATAAAAAAAATGTTTTGCATAATATATTAAATTTTCATAAAAATAAGCCGGGCCAGAAGAATAGAATGTTTTTTGAACTATTTTTACAGAAGATGCTGAATCTATTGAAAGCTAATACATGATATTTATTTTTAATCATAAAAGATTTTTTTAAATATATTATATTTATTATTTCTCATTATTTTATAATATTTTTCTTTATTCTCATATTTAATATATTATATTATTTAATTTTTATTATTATTCAATCTATATTTATATATAAATATTTTTAAAGTTTTTTATTTTAAGTTTTTTTTTATGTTTATATTTTATACTAACTATTATAATGTCAATTCATATCAAAATATCAAAAATGGACACACAAGCCTTCATTGGAATTCTAGATTTGACTACGGATGACAACTACACACATTTAGTTGCAAGAGTTATGTACATGTGGGATGCAATAAATACTAAAAAAAAATAATGAATTACTAAGTGTTGATTTCTTATTAATAGACAAGGAGGTAAGTGTGTTTAATATTTTGTTATATATTAATGTATGTTAGTGCAAACTAACATATAATTTATAGGGTGCGGTTATTCACGTCAGCATCGATCGTCAATTTGTTCCAAGACATCGAAACTTATTAAAGGAGGGTAATATGTACATATTTCAAAAGTTTCGAGTTGTCAAGTCAAACGCTCAGTACAAACCAGTTCCAAACTCTTTGAAAATTTTGTTTAGCTACGGGACAACCATGAAGTCTGTTTCTGAGATTCTAAATATTCCGAGATATAAATTTAATTTTTCTGATTACAAGGAGGTTATTTCTAGAAGTGACAATTGCTCACAACTAACATGTAGTGTTTTGATTAACTATTGTCTTTCATTCATTTTTTTAACTTACATTTTCCTTTTTTATGTTATAGTTATTATAGCTCGTCTTATCAGTTTGGGCTCTAAGACTTTTAGCAAAACTAGATATAACACAGTTGCAAAACGTGGTTTAAACCTTCAATTTAATAGGTTGGTCATTTATAAATCTATAAGTTAATTGAGTTCTTTTGTTTTTTTACTCTATTAAATATTTTAATTTTTACCTTTTCTATGTGTTATTTTATAGTGGAGAAGATATTAATCTAACTTTATGGGGAAACATAGCCGAAAATTTTGAATTTGTTGAGGGATCTAACAACCAAGATCCTATCGTAATAGTTGTGACCGGCTTATTTGTCAAGTTATACCAATGTATGAATTGTAAAAAAAATATGCTTATGTCTTAATATGTGTGTTAACCATTTTTATGTGCTTTCAATAGGTCATCATGTCCTTTCTTCAACAACGGCCACACAAGTTTTTCAAAATCTAATGATTCCAGAGGTGGTGACTATGCGAGAAAGGTTGATATTGTCTTTCTTTAAACAATACTCTTTGTTTAAATATTTGTTGTTTTAATGATTATTATTTTTGTGCCACCTTTACTCAACTAATTGTAGATTTGCTGTCCATCCATCTCAAGTATGTTTGTTGGATGATACTGTTGAAAGTTCGATGTCTTTACAAGATGAGATGATGAAAGATCGACACACAATTGAGGAATTATACAACCTATTGTCAAATGAGGAAAGCAAGGTTGGTAAAATTGGTATTTCAATATTTTTATAGTTATCTTACTGGTTTATTGGCTAACAGGAATGTATACGTACCGTTGAAGCGACAATCAATAATGTATGCAACTACAATGGTTGGTTTTACTACTCTTGTGATGATTGTCGCAGAAAAGTAACGCTCGAGGGCGATGTTTTTTTTGCAACTCATGTGTTAAAGTTACAAAAAATCCTACTCCAAGGTGTCTATTTTTGTCTCTTTGATCATTAACAAACTATATTCATATATTTGATTATATCTATTTTGTTTTTTCATTAATTATTTTGTATCCATTTTAGATATAGATTAGAGATTGAGGTTGGTGACGAGTCAGGAGCTGCACTATTTGTGCTTTTTGATAGAGTTGTCAATAAGTTAGTTAATCTAACTGTTTCAAATTTGTCACAATTACATCCGAGTTGTGACAAAGATTTACTATTGCTGTTATCATCAATGTCATCGCGAAAACTTGTGTTCCAAGTTAAAATTACTAATTACAACCTCAAGAAAAAATCACACAATTTTACAATTATAAAAGTTTTTGATCCAAGTCAATCACTCATTACTCAACAGGTAAACATATTTTGGATATCTTTATGCTCAACTTTGAAACGTTTTTTATATATTAAATTAAATTTTGTTAAGGGAGGAGCATCAATTTTAGACAAAACTGTTGAAGAGGTACTTTTTCAATTTTTTCATCAAATAAATTGTTTTTTTAATCTATTTTAATGTCTTATTTAGATATTTGAAACGTTTATATAAATTTGATTAAATTTTATTAAGGAGGAGTATCAATTTCAAACAAAGCTGTTAAAGAGGTACTTTTTCAATTTTTTGTGATCAAATAAATTGTTTTTTTTATTATCTATTTTAATGTCTTATTTAGGTTTTTGAAATGTGTTTTATATGTTAATTAAATTTTATTAGGAAGGAGCAGCAGACAAAGTTGTTAAGGAGATAGGACGAAAAAGACAAAAAATTTAGTTTTTATTTTACAATTTTTTAATTTCATTTTATGGAAGTTTTTTTTTTATTAGTATACATTATTAACTATTATTATAATATAGGACATCTTAAATTATACTAGAGTTATACATTTTTTTTTATGAATGTTTATTTAATATTGTGTTAACTTAAATTTTTATTTTGCTTTCAATAGTTTAAATTAAATCAAGCCTTTTGGTTTGTATTGTATTATTATTATTTTCAGTTTTAATCAATCATTCTTTTTTCTCACATCATGTATATATTTCATAATTAATTTTATATAAATATATTTTTCCTTACATAATTTTTCCATAATTATTTATTTATTATTTATTTTTATACAATTTACTTATATTATGAAACAATTAATAATAATCAATTTATTTTTTCTATTTTTTTCTCTAATTATATATATATATATATAATATATTTTCTCTTCATATAAATATATTCTCTTTTATTAAATTAAACATTTTATAAAAATTTCGTTTATATTTTTCCCGTAGTACAACGTAGGATTTCATACTAGTATTTTTAATGTCTCATATTTATTTTATCTGAATTTAAAAGAATAACACCTTAAAAAGGGTAATGATTTACTTGAAAAAATATATTAATCTTCTCGTACAAATATTAAGACCTCTTCTTTTTAAATTTTAAAGGAAGATCATGAGAAAATCCTCTTTCCATCACCTTTCATTAGATTCTACTCAAACCAAAATTAATATCAATGTAAATTAGGATTAACTTTTTTCTCAATTGCGACACGAAATTGATAGAATAAAGAAGTATTGTAAACTTTAAATATAATAACCACAGCACGCCCTTCCCTAATCAACATCAAACTAGGGACCCACCATTAGAAAACAATCACACAAAAAAAGTGATTATTATCAATAAAACTATTAATTAAATAAATAATTTTTACTTCTATTATGATCAAAACCCATTTCTTGATCAGCCTCAATTTTAATTCCCTGTTTCATCCTTCTAATAAACTCTTCACATTTCTTGTTCAATTCATCTTCTTCATCTTCATCTTCTTCAACTGGATACTCTTCTTCTCTTTCTTCAGCAATCATGAACTCATTCTCCACCTCTTCTTCTTCTTCTTCGCCATGAACTGATTCTGGCTTCTGGTACTCTTCATCATCATCATCTTCTTCTCTTTCTTCTGCAATCAAGAACTCATTCTCCACCTCTAGTTCTACTTCTTCTTCCTCATGAACTGATTCTGGTTTCTGGTACTCTTCATCATCATTTTCTTCAATTGGATACTCTTCTTCTCTTTCTTCTGCAATCAAGAACTCATTCTCCACCTCTACTTCTTCTTCTTCCCCATGAACTGATTCTGGCTTCTGGTACTCTTCAAAGACTTCATTTTTCTTCTTTGTTATCTCTTCATGACTGGTAATAATTGGATGATTAGAAGAAATACCCATATGGGTATTTGCAGAGAGAATTGAGTCTTTGATTACAAAGGCCAAGATTCCATTGCAGAAGAGAAACATGTAGTGTCTTTCACTGCTGTAGTTGAAGAAGAGAGATGATGCGCAGAACTGGAAGAACAGAGGAAGAAGGAAAGGGAAGAATGAAAACAGAGAGATTGAGATCATAAAAATGGCTGCTTTCTTCAGATTTCTTCGTTGGCTTAACATTATTATTAACAATTGAACTGAATTAGCTGTCTGCATGCTTTGATCAAATTTGATTGTGAGAGAGAAAGAGAGTTTTTTTTTTTTTTTATAAAAATGACTTATTTTCTTAATTGAGAAGACAACTCATTTATACTAAATTCTTTGGTACTGTTTTAGTGAGAGAAAACGAGATATCACTTTTTTAATGTGGTTATTTAATTAAAATAAAAAAAATCTTTATAGGTTCTTATTATTTTATATATAATATTTTTAGAAAAAAATATTAAATTGTATTACTTTATAATTATAAAATAATTTAAAAAGTATATATATATATATATATATATATATAAATAAATAAATAAATAAATGAAGTAAAAATGTTGTAACAAAAATAAGAGCACTAATTTAATTGTCTCATAATGTATATGACTGAAATAACCCAAAAATTATACTAAAAAATTAAAAACAAATATGGTCATGTTGGAAAAAAATAATTATGTTCTGGAACAAAAACAAGAGCACAAAAATATTCAGAACATGGTGATTTCTCTAGCCATTTATTTTTAATTTATTATTATTATTATATTTTAAACATGATTTTTTTTCCCTATTATACAAGGGTAGCGTTTGGTAAGGGGTAAATTTATATAGGGTATAAGTTGTATAGGGGTATAAATTGTAACGAGGTATAAATAATATAGGGTAGTATAAGTTGTATAGGTTATTGTTGTTTGGTATTAATTATAAGAAATGGTATAAGTTGTATATGGTTTATAATTTTGTGTTTGGTATATATTATAAAAATGTAATATAACTTGTATAAATAATTTAAAATTATTATTATTAATATTATTATTTATATTTATTTATATTATAAATAATATTGTTTATTATTATTATAAGGTATTGTATCGTTATTATTTAATAATTAATATAATTTTAATTAAAATTTAAAAAAATAATTATAATATAAACATAAATTATGTTTATTTAATTTAAATATGATTAATAATTGTAATAAAATAAATATAAATAAAAATATTATTTATAATATAAGTAAATATAGAAAATAATAATTAATAAAATTATTTTTGTAAAAATAAATAAATATTTCTTAATTAAAATATTGAACAATTTTAAAAATATTTATATTAAAAATGATTATATATAATAAAATATTAAAATTTAATAAAATATATTTAATATATTATATAATATTAATAAAGAGTATAATGAGAAATTAAAAATTAAATGATATATATAAGAATAGTGTTGTACCTAGGGGGACTAGTTACTATTTTATATCAAATATGAAGTATAAATTATATAGGGGTATAAATTAATACCAATAGTAAAAATATAAAAAACATCTTATTAAAACACTATTGGTATAGTTTATACTATACTTCTTTGTACCTCAACCAAACATGGCCAAGCTATACTATATCCTTGTTTTGGCTAGTTAAATCACTTCTTTTTAATTAATTAACGAAAGATATATATATTTTAAAATAATTGAGTGATTCAAAACAAAAAATAAACCACGCGGCATGAAATAGTTTTTTTTTTATTATTTTTGGTCCAATTTGTGTGTTTGTGGGACTGACATGTCTTTTGAGTATTGACTCAAGTCAGTCGTCTCTAAGTCAATTACATTTTTATATTTTATTTACAATTACAATATGTATTTTTTCTTAATTATTATTTATAAAACAAACATTTAAATATAGCAATACATTTTTTTTAAAATAATTGGGAAGTTATTATTATTTCACTATCTAAACAAATTACAATTATTTAACAAAATTCATGTATTATTGAATTTTTTTAAATGTAAAATGATATTGTAAAATTGATATATTTATATAAAAGAAATAAGACATGAATTTCAAATTAGAAGAAATAAATCTTGTCAAAAGCTTGTTTAAGCTTTGTTAAATATGAACAAATCAAATTTATATTAAGTGTAAAAAAATTAATCGAATAAATAAATCAAATCAGATTTAATTGGTCAATTTAGTAGCAGTTCCGCGTTAGGTCAAATTAATAGACAAATCTATCGGGATCAAAATTAATATATATATATATATATATATATATATATATATATATATATATATATATATATATATATATATATATATATATATATGAGAAATGATTAGGTGAGGGAATTTGGTGAGGGAATGACGTGGCATAATCTTATTCGATGAAAAAATCAAATAATTTCTTTTTTTTTCTCTAAAAATTATGTTTAATTGATTTTTTTATGTACTTTTCACACTATTAAAAAAGGGGTTTTACTGAAAGAACTTCCCAGACAGATTTATATATCTATCGATAGAGGTGCTGAAAGGAAGAAATTCGTCGTAAATGAGAAAAAAGGCCGACAGTCTCTATATATCTTTCGGTATTAGAACAAAATGCCGAAAGATATATAGTTTATATCTTTCGGCTTTGAGTACTTCCAAAAAATAATCTTTTTTTTGAAGAGTGAATACCAAAAGATATATACTATATCTTTCGGTTTTGATCCCTCTCAAAAAAATTTCAGAAAAACGGCTAAGTGTGAAGTTTTCTACAATGGATATACCAAAAGATATAAGTTGTATCTTTCGACTTTGAGTACTTCCAAAAAATAATCTTTTTTTGAAGAGTGAATACCGAAAGATACATACTATATCTTTCGGTTTTGATCCCTTCCAAAAAAAACAGAAAATGGTTAAGTATTGAGTTTTCTTGAAGGGATATACCGAAAGATATGGTAAATATCTTTCGGTTTTGACACCTTCCAAAAAAAATCAGAAAATGACTAAGTATTGCGCTTTCTTGAAGGGAAATACCGAAAGATTTAGGAGAAATCTTTCGGTTTTGAAGGGTAAAATCGAAAAATGTGTATAAATCTTTCGGTTTTGCCCAATTCCCAGTACTTTGTTTTTTTTTTCGTTTTTAAGGCCAAAACAGAAATATTTAGGTATATCTTTCGGTTTTTCTATGGTATACCGAAAGATTTATGGCAAATCTTTTGGTTTTCTATGATTTTTAAGGCCATCCTTTACAAATTTCTTACCCTTATTTCAATGGGTGTTTTGGTTTCTAAGTACATGAATCTTATTTAATTGTCCAAGCATATCAAATGTGATTCAATATTCCAAGTAGAAGGATTGTGATTGAAGTTACAAGTATATATAGGTTTTTGTTTGAGTATATAAAATGTATATAAGGTTTGTGTTTGATCATTAATTATATATTTAGGAATGAGTGAATATGTTTTATATTTGTATGTGAAGTGATTGTGTTTGATTTATAAGTAAGTTTTAAGGATAAAATTTAATCAAGGTTAAATCTGCTGAAAACAATAAAATTTAAAAGGTCATATACCGAAAGATTTAGGAGAAATCTTTCGGTTTTGAAGGGTAAAACCGAAAGATATGTATAAATCTTTCGTTTTTTCCCAATTCCCATCACTTTGTTTTTTTTTGTTTTTAAGGCCAAAACCGAAAGATAAATGTATATCTTTCGGTTTTGCCCAATTCCCAATATTTTTTTTTTTTTGTTTTTAAGGCCAAAACCAAAAGATTTAGGTATATCTTTCGGTTTTTCTATGGTATACCAAAAGATTTAGGGCAAATCTTTTGGCTTTGACTATCCTTTACAAATTTCTTACCCTTATTCCAATGGGTGTTTTAGTTTATAAGTACATGAATCTTGTTTAATTGTCCAAGCATATCAAATGTGATTCAATATTCTAAATAGAAGGATTGTGATTGTAGTTACAAGTATATGTTTGTGTTTGAGTATATAAAATGTATATAAGGTTTGTGTCATTAATTATATATTTAGGAATGAATGAATATGTTTTATATTTGTATGTGCATGGATCTGTGTTTGATTTTTAATGTAGGATTGTGTTTAGGTTTGAGGAATAAAATATAATAATTGTTAAATCAAGTGAAAATAATAAAATTTTAAAGTTCAAATATCGAAAGATATAGGTCAAATATTTCGGTTTTGAAGGGTAAAACCGAAAGAATTATATAAATCTTTCGGTTTTGCCCAATTTCCAGCACTTTGTTTTTTTGGGTTCTAAAGGCCAAAGCCGAAAGATTTGAGTATAACTTTCAGTTTTGTTTAAGAATACCGAAAGATTTAACCTAAATCTTTCGGTTTTGGCCTTTCTTTAAAATATTTCTCCACCCTTTTCCAATTGGTGTTTTGGTTTCTAAGTACATGAATCTGATTTAATTGTCCAAACATATCAATTGTGAGTCAATATTCCAAGTATAGGGGTTGTGATTAAAGGTACAAGTATAGGATTGTGCTTGATTATAGTATGATGTATAAGGATTTGAGTTTGATTATGAATGAGTGAATATGTTTTATATTTGTATGTGTATGGATTTGTGTTTGATTTTTAATGTAGGATTGTGTTTAGGTTTGAATAATAAAATATAATAATGGTTAAATCAAGTGAAAATAATAAGATTTCAAAGATCAAATACCGAATGATATAGGTCAAATCTTTCAGTTTTGAAGGGTAATCACTTATGAGTGGAGGCCAAACAGATGCTCTTTCTGCAATACCTTCTAACATGCAAGCCCAAAATGTGCTTTGGTTAAGGAAGAAGATAAGAAAATTCATAAAGGCAAGAAAGTAAAGATGCCGGTAAATGAAACAGAGGTGCATATTTTCAAAGAGCAAATGTGGTTAAAGAACAGGAAACATAAGATAAAGAAAATTCTATACAAAAAGAAAGCAGTATGAAGAAGGAGGTGGAACCTCAACCTAATAATGTTGAAAAGATAGTTGAGGATTCTCAATCAAATCAAGTTAAAGTGGTTGCTGATAAAAATAAAAAGGAAAATACTCAGGTTAATCAAGGGAAGAAGAGAATTCTAAGGTTGATACAGAGGAATCCAAAGTTGCTGAGATTTCTAAAGCTAAAGTTGAAGGAAATAAAGACAATGATCTCGAAATTCAAGTTGATAACAACAAGGTGAAGAGCCCAAAAATTCTGAATAATAATTATTTCTATCAAATCAGAACAGATTCATATAAAGAAATAAATAAAAATGAGAATATGAAGTATTCATCAACCTCTTTAGTTCATCCCCCTTTCATTGTAAGAGGAAGGGGAAGGGGAAGAAGAAGACAACATGTTGAAACCTCAGGTTGGTATGGAAATAAAAATCCTGATTGGGATAATTAGGATTTGATACAGTTTGTAATCTTTGTTTGTAATCTCTATTTCGTGTATGTTTGATTGCTACTAATTAGGTTATTTAGAGTCTTTTGATTGTCATCATTTAATCATAACTAAAATTTGTCTAGCTTTAATTCTTGACCCTCCCACTTTTGGAATTTTAATAAAATGGTTATAACCGTTTGCCCCCCAAAAAATAAACTAACCAATAAATAGAAATATATTTTTAAACATATTAAACATTCATTTTGTATCAGATATAGAAAGAGATTATCATTATTCAATGAAAGTTCATTTCATAATAGATTATTATCATTAGTGGTCAACAAAGGGGTGTCTTCGTTGAACTAGGATGTGAGGCGACAAAAAAATTTGTATAAGTTTGATGTGGAACATTGTTATTATTTTTTTTGATAGAGTCGTACCAACTAAATTGTGCTGGGTAAAATTATGGAAGTCTAGGATTCCCACTAAGATATCTTTTTTTTCGGGTGGCTTGTGTTCCACAATAGTATTCTTAAGGATGTCATATGTGTCTTAATGATGACTTATGTGTCTTAGGATGTGGAGACGACAACCCATCTCCTTTTACATTGTAAAGGTGTTGCTAAAATTTGGAGTCTTCTTCGGAGTATTACTGGTATTCAATGAATTATTTTGGGAACCGTTGATGCGAGTTGAGAATCTTGGATAGAGACAACTAGATTTGTGGGAATGAAACAATGAGGTTATATCCCCATTAATTTTTAGTTGGAGAGAAATCATAAAACTTTCAACAATCTCAAACTACCGTTGCAGATCTTTCACAATACTATCATCCTAACATCATATAAGTTCAATGTGAGAAACCGACAAATTCAGTCGGATAGTTCATTACCCTTTTAGAAGATCTTTGAACACGTTAATTTTATTTGTGTGATTTTCTTCACAAATATAATGTTTTTTCATTGTGCTTAAACAAATATAAATTTTATAATATCATTGCATGGATAATTTAAAAAAAAAAACAACCAAACCAAACCCATATATATATATATATTTGAAATTAATTAATACATATATTTTTTTAAAAGATTTTAATTTTAAAATTTGGATTTGGTTTAAAAAAATTCATCATCATTTGGTTTTTAAATATATATATCAATTTCTTACAAGTTGTAATTAATATATTATCAATTAGTATCCCATGTCAAAACAAAAATGAAAATGTTAAAATTAGAATTGGTGAATGAGCCAGCCACGATTGACTTCTATCTTGTCTAGGAATTGTGTGACAGTTCCAAGTGCCTTAACATGGGTTTCGTTAGGAGCAGGTAAATTTTATCCTCAAATTTTATCATGTTGATTTGCGGAGTTGATGAAATAATTTCAACCAACTTTTTAGGAGTTTTGTTAGTTGATATACTAGTCTTGCTTAGCTCATTCAGGACAACTTGTTTTGTTCTATAAAATACATTAGGATTTCCCAGATGGAAATATTGACATTTGTGATCTTTAGTTGAGTAAGAAGACTATCGCTATTTTCCTTTCTTGGGTCATTAGATGGTCCAGGAAGATTAGTCGTAGGGGTTGTTTTCATAAAACTAGGTGGAAATTCAGATCCACTTCGGGTTGCTAAGACTTCATGTCGCGCATTTATTTTTGGTGAATTAGTGCTAGGATTATCGGGAATCCACCAATTTCGAGATACTGCCGACGGAGGTGGGATTCTTCGATCCTCCTTTTTAGGCCATGTATTAACCATATTAATTTCAAGACTATTATTAGGTTCATCCATGGAGATCATGTTCACATGTTGATCAGATAATGGATTCTTTGCTATTTCAGATTTAGGGATGATCTTTTGATCAATCATATCTTGACATTAATGTTTAAGGGCACTACAATTATCAGTAGAGTGACCTTTTATTTGATGGTATGCACATAATGCACTCTTGAATTTTCCGAGGAATTCTTTACCTTCTCTAGGAGTTAAGGGTTTGATTAGATTCCTTTGTTAAAGGAGAGTAAGAGCTTGACTCAGGGTCATACCTAAGTCATTAAAAGTTCTGGGTAGCCTTGGGGCCTTTGGTATTGGCGACTTAGATTCCATTGGGATATTTGTTTTGGCCAACACAAGTTTTCTTGGACCTGGCTTAGGAGAGGCCAAAGCTTTCTAGGCAGTTGTGACCAGATGAACTTCGGTTTTTTCATTCCTTTGAGGTCGAGGAGGAGCAAGATATGTCTTCACGGTTTTACCCTCTTTCCTTTCCTTTCCTTTCCTTTCCTTTCCTTTTTAAAGACTTCGTCAAGATTATTACCCGTCTTGAGGAGTTTCATCATATTTTGGAAGGTTTTAACGATAAATCCCAAAGAATACTGGTTGTTAATATTATCCAAAATCATATCAATTTGTCTTTGTTCACTAGGTAAATAATCGATTTCTTCAGCAACAACCTTCCATCTTTCGATGAAAACTGAAAACTTCTCGTTCTCACCTTGGTTCATGTTCTTGAGTCTCTTCTTAGGTCGTTCTAAAACTGAGATGAATGTTGAATCGTTATATAAAAGATGATGCGATTTCATCGATAGTTTGATGGTAGATTATCTTATTTTGGTGATACCACCACAAGGTTGCATCATCTAAGTATTGTGGAAATAGATGGAGGATTGTTGGTTCTCCTAAATATAAAGGTGTCATAGACATTATATTTGGATATTTTGAATTGGCGTAATTCTCGTTCCAATAGCTTTGAAATGATGATTATAGTCGAACACAACCAAAACAAGAATATCAATAAAGCTTTGTAACAATTCTTAAAACCGAAATTCAAATCCATTTTTTCAAAATTTCAATTGGATCAAACATGATCGGGATGTTGGTATTATGATTTGGAAATCATCCTAGCATGTTTACAAATATTTTAGGAAACTAATTGAATCAAAATTCCAGTTTAAAATCTCAAGAACACAAAATTTAAAATTTCCATATTTTCAAATCAAAATTGATTTTTTTTTTATTTAGGTTGAATTGATTAAATTTCTTTTGACAGAAAGCTTATAAATCATCTAGGGATTGGTTTCAAACAAAGAAAATACAAAATTGAACCCTAAATATGATCAACCCGATCAAACTTGGAAAACTCCAATTTCAAATTACAAATTGAATTACATTAGGTCTAGAAGCTTTTCAACTATTGAAGAACATTCCAATGATGTGTAGGAAGTTTTTCCAAAGCCTAGATCGAAGATTAGATCACCGGAGTGAATTTTACAAAATTCCAGCTCGTTTTCTTTGATTCTTCGAATTAGACTCTGATTTGCGATGATTGTTTGATGGATTGAAAAAAGGATGCCTAGAGACTATTTATATCAAGCTAGGTCGGTTGTGGTGAACAAATTCTACTTCAATTTGGCCACCGTAGTTCTTCTTCCCTATTTTTCTTTTGTCTTTAACAACCTAGGTTAATATAGGTTTTGACTTCTAAACATAAGGGAAATGACAGTGAGGAGAAGACGTGCACATGAGTGAAAAATGAAGGGACAAGGTCGAGTATCGGATGAGATACGATTTTTGGAAGGAATGCTGACGTCGATCGCGGCCTCCAGAGTTCACGAAGAAGAAGAACAAAATGGCGTCGTTTTGTTAAAATGAACGCTTCGTTGTGTTATGTCCATCGCTGGAGCGTTCAGTCTGGTGTTTGCGCTAACTAGGTTAGCGATACCGTTAGTCGGTCTACTATGGATCCGGGTGCGTGCGTGCTTGGTTTCTACCGGGTACATGACATCTTTTTGTGCGCTGGATAAAAATTCAGCGCTGATTCGATGGCTAAAATCCTTGCAACAATATTTAAATATAATTTCGGTTACACAGGATTATCAGTTTATATTTTTATTAAAAGGGTTATTTGAAATCGAAGTTTTAACCGAAATTCTTGTGTTTCACCAAATTTATACAAAAAAATATTTTTGACAACATAATAAAAATTATGATCATTTATTTTATTTTAAGTATTTTTGGGTATTTATTTAACTATTTTAAGCCATAAATTATACATAATTTATGCTTAAAATCATAATTAAATAATTTCAACCCTTTTGAGGTTTAATTAGATAAAATAAATACAATATTTTAACCTTAAATTAAATTTGGATTTTTATTTAATTATTCTAATTATGGCTTAATCATTATTATAATTAACTCTACTTTTATTTTTAATCTCTTTTTGGGTTATTTTAAATTTAAAAATTCAAAATATTATTTTATTAAAAATTAATAATATTATTTACAAATTAGGTATGTTAAATTTTTATGTTTACAAAAATATATATATATATCAGGTCTTTAGGTATATATTGACTTGATTGATATTTTATTTGTTTTATGTTACACGTATATGAAATTTATGCGATTTTGATACATAAAACAAAATTCAAATTTTCAGTTTTAATAATACATTCAAATTTTGGTACAAATTGAGGCCCACTTAAATTTGTAATTATGCAATTGTTAATCGGCCCAAAGGAAGGTTAATAATTGGTCGAATTGTAAATTTAAATTATGTATAAATTATTAATTTATAAAACATATTGATTAAAGTTATCTAATCAATTTGTTTTATTAGATTAAGACGGTTGTGTTTGTAACTATGTGATTATTGATCAGACAAAATGAAGTTTAAGAATTGGTCGATTTACACACTTAAATATGTACATAAGTTATAAATTTATTAAATCAATTAATTGAAGTAACATCCTACCAAAATAGGCTCTCTTGTGTAGATTAATATGTTTTATAAATTAAGAATTTAGTATGTTTGTAACTCATGCGGTTATTTAATAATATTATGCACATGTGGTAATAAATTTGTAACAATTATTCGGCGTTCCATGTGAATAATTGGACTATCCAAAGATAATCAATTGTTTGACATGGATTATTGTTAATTATTGGTTACTACAAAAGCGTGTCGTTTGCAAGTTAATATTTAATGTACAAATACTAAATATTAAGTGTTTGGTATCTTATGATGAGACGTACTATTATTTTGAATTTATGTGATTATAAAGTTTTTATGAGTATGGTTGTTTATTTGTTTTGTTATCTAATTAAGTTAACACTTTTGCTTATACGGTTTTCTTGTCAACATTTTAAGTTCATTTTATATGATAAAGTTTTCAGGCGTATTTATAATTTCTTATTTTTAAGAATTATATCTGAAAAAAGGTTTAAATTGTTAAGGGTATTATTAGAATAAAGATATCATAAGAAATACGTCATAATATATGTTTTATTTTGTTTCAAAATTAAATGCATTAAAGTTAGAGTTACACTAATATATTCTCATTCATCTAATTTTAATTTTCTTATTCAAATTTAAGTTAATTTATGTGAATTGTAGTTGTATAAAGGGAGACTTAGTCTCTGTATAAACTCACATAATATTGTGTGTAAAAAAATAAAAGATTGAAACAAAAATAACATAAATAATGTTCACTTAGCAAATATTTTAAAAGATAATAAAGTAATGTATTTGTAGGAATTGCAAATGTTGCACCTAAAAGAAAAATACTAAAGAAAGTGGTGCATAAAAGAAATACATATTACAATTTTTTGTTTGCTCTAAGAGTAATTTAACTTCGGTACTTAGACACATTTGATGGGAACTTAGATGTTACTATCTAAATTGAGTGTGTTGATGTATGGTTGAGTTAGTTGTTAAAAGTCAATTGATGGTGAAAGAAACATACATGAACAATGACAATTCAAATTAAAGATAAATAAATAAGGAACAATTTCAGAAACTTTATTTAGAAACAAACATTTAAGACATATCTTCATATAATAAATTTATTTTGAGAGAATAATTAAATAACTACAACTTATATACGGAATAAAGTTTAAACTAAAACAACTAATAAATTCTTTTGGGATTGTCCAGTTAAGGTTAGGTGTTATAGGCCCAATGAAAATAAATTGGACTAAACAATTTTTAAATGTTAATTGTTGAATATTTAAAAGATCAAGAGACAAATTTAGTTCATAAGTACTTCAAGATTAGCCTTGAAAATAAATCATTATAAAAGACTCCTTAAACAAGAGTCTAATGAATGCTCAAAATTATATGAATCAAGAAATTAAGTATATTTATGATGTTGGACAAATACTTAAAAGATCCTGGTTTGGAACATTAGAAAACAACCAAACAAGTAATGTGACATTTTAAAAACAAAACATTACATACTCATATAGTGAAATCGAATCAGATAGAGATCATTTGGTATTTTGATTAAAATTAGAATTTTTTAGTAAAACAAAACAGTCAGAAATTTGTGTCACGTAATTTTAGTTTAATTATTAGTTGGAAGAATTAATTCTTGTAAGAGTGTTAAGAAGAGTCGAATTATTTTAACATGATGGCAACATTTATTAGTTGTTTTGTGGCATCCAATTAAAGAATTGACTACAAATATTTTGTCATGGGGTTTAAATTATGAATGATATTGAAAGACCACTAAAGATATTACGTGAAAATAATCTACAGTTATTTTACTTTTAAGAGTAATATGAGTTCGACTAAGTCGAACATTTGGAAAATAAAGAATTCAAAATGTTAAGTTATCTATTGAGCATATTTTGACAAACACTAAAATTACGGACCAGATCTCTAAATATTTGTTATTTGAGGTCTTTCATGAACATATTGTTCATATGGATATTGCATATTTAGATGATATGTAGTTTTAGTGGGAGTTTGTATTGTGATGCTTATATAAATATAATTTGGAATTTATGTGCACATTAAAGATTCAGTTTATAAAGAAATTAAAGATTCAATTTCAAAAAAAAATCAAGATTATAAAGTCATTCAGATTATTCTCCATAAGGAATAAAGGAGGACTGGTTGATATTAGACATGTTAAAGATCACACTACATGTTAATCCATACTACACACGCATATTTGATCTATGTCATTTGATTGTATTGATATATGTGACTATTGAGGGTTTAGTTACGAATTAATGTAACAAAAATCGCTTTAATCCTATGTTGATATAATTGATGAACAAGATTGATATAGATATATTTGGAAATGATAACAATATTTTGAACTCTCAAAGTTATAATGTAAAATTGAAGGAAATATATATGACCCAAGTGGGAGATTGTTGGAATTAATTCTAATATTTGGGTAATATATTATTTAGTAATTGTATATTAGTTGTTATCATATAAATATTAAAGACTAATTAAAGTGATCTATTAAAATATAAAGGTTATGGGCTTATTTGAATATTTATAATAAATGTGGGGACATATTTATGTAGAAGTAGAAATATCATTTAATATTTTGTTGATGATCTGAATAATAAATGAGTATATTAGGGTTATGTCACCAACCCATATAGATAGCATACTAATTATGTTTCTCTCATTAGACAAAATGTTTATGTTCATCTTTCAAGAACACTCAAGAAGGGTTATCAATAGAGGGTTGAAAGACATAAACCCCACCCACATCAGACATTTCGATCTAGGTACAGATCCAGAATAAAAAGATTCAAGATTAAGAGAAGATCCGAAGAATAACGAAGAAAGACTTAATGAATTGTTCTTCATTTCAGATTCAGGTATGTTTCTGTAACTTATGTTTGTCTCAATTTATCGACATAGAGTATTAAGAATATATAGACTTAAGGAATTAAAATTTAGACTGAAGAATCTAACATGGGTTCTTTCTCATTTTGTATAGCAGCTTCTAACTCCACCTATTTGTCGGAACCACTACTTTATGCTACAGACTTCTCAATAAAGTTAAATATAGAAACCTCATCAAAGATGACGTTTTTACTCAGAATAACTCTTTTATCAGATGGAAACCATACTCTGTATCATTTGACACGATCTCTATAGCCCACAATACTCTTTTCTTCGCTCTTGGCTCTGATTTACCATCATTGACATGATAATAAAATATGCAACCAAAAACTTTTAAACACGAGTAATCAACAGACTTTCCAGACCATACCTCGTAAGGTGTTTTGTAGTTAATCCCGGTGTGAGTCCCACAATTTATCAAATAACATGATGTTGTCACTTCCGTTGCCCAAAAGCATTTATCAAGTTTTTCCATGATTGCGTTAGTGGTTTTATATGACCGTTTAAATGTGTTATATAATTATTTATTAACAAAATGAAAGAAGCGTAATTCAGTGAAGCAAGCTTCACTCGTTAGCGCTTCACTAGTAGTTTATCTCGTTAAATGTGTTATATAATTATTTATTAATAAAATAAAAGAAGTGCGATTTAGTGAAGCAAGCTTCATTCGATTGCGCTTGTTTCACCTTTTCTAATTATATAATAGGGTTTATATGAAGGCATAAATGAGTTTTCGTGAAGGCGTTAATTCTTTTACATGAATACATTAGTGATTTTACATGAACGTTTAAATGTGTTATATAATTATTTATTTAAAAAATGAAAGAAGCGCGATGTAGTGAAACAAGCTTCACTCATTAGCGCTTTTTTAACTCATTTCTATAAAGTAGGGCTTAACTAAGATCTCCTTTTCCCAACCCAAAACTTTCCTTCTAACTCATGGTATGTGTGTTTCAGATCTTTTGTTCAGATCTACTCTTTGGCAGATTCCCTGTGGTAGAAAACATCTTCAATGAAGATGAAGAGTGTCTAGTTGGATGGGAAACATCTTCAATGACTAACTAGTAAAGAAATCTTCATTTGATAGCGTTTGTTCACTGTAACTAACTAGTGAAGCAATCTTCATTCGATAGCGCTTGTTACAACATAACTAGTGAAGAAATTCTCATCCAATAGTGTAGCACTTAATTTTCATCCCCCGATTTTATAGCTTATATTTAAATAAATCTGAGCATATACAAATTTCTCGAATTTATTCACGGGCTCATTACACAATTTATTTTAAAGACAAATATTTTTAGAATAATTGAGTTTTTAGAAATAATTAATTTTGGATTATTAGTAAGTTAAGGTAGTAATTTGTCTAAGTTACAATACTTATTAGGGAAAGTTATTTTACTTAGAATATTCAAAGTTTTATTTAATTAATTACCTTTGGTATTTATAAATTAAAAAATTACAAAATATATATTAACATTTTTTATAAAGTTTTTTTTAAAGAAAAAATGTTAAGTATATTTTTGTATTTTGTTTTTATTAATTAATTAGTTTAGTTATTCTCTTTTTTATTTAATTAGATTAGTTTAAAGTATGATTATTTCCTTTTAACAAGAAAAAATTATTTTTTTCCTTTAAAAAAAGGAATAATCATTTTGTTTTTCCTTTTATTATTAATTAATGTTGTTTAGGTTAATTAATAATTCGTTTTTAATTAACCCCTTTTTGTAGGATTTTGGAGAAAACGTTAGTTGGGGCAAAATAAAAAAGGAAGAGAAGAACTGTTGGAGAACTAAGAGTTGAAGAGGGAGCTTGAAAACTTTGTGATTTTTTTAATTTAAATATTAAAATGACAAAGTGTTGCATATTTTTTTTTAATAATATTTTAAATTCTTTTGGATAAAACTTGACATATAGGACATGTTAAGTGGAGAATGCTCCATTTAAAAAGGAAAATTAATTAAAAGAGAAATAATTAATTAAGGAAAATGTTTTAATAAACTTAGGTGAATAAAAAAAGGAATATTAATTAAAAGAGAAATAATTAATTAAGGAAAAATGTTTTAATAAACTTAGGTAAATAATTTTAAATCAATACGACATAGTTTTAATGATGTGGTCTGAATAAAACTAAATTGTGAAAATTGTCTTTGCGTAGGTACGTCTGAAGACGTCTCCCTTCAACAGACGTGTTGGTTTGAAAAAGTGTATGAGCAGACGTCTAACTTCAACAGACGTGTTAGTCTGAAGAAGTGCGCGAGCAGACGTCTAACTTCTACAGACGTGTTAGTCTGAAGAAGTGCGCGAGTAGACGTCTAACTTCTACAAACATGTTAGACTGAAGAAGTGCGCGAGAAGACGTCTAACTTCTACAGACGTGTTAGTGTGAAGAAGTGCGCGAGAAGACGTCTAACTTCTATAGACGTGTTAGTCTAAAAAAGTGCACGAGCATACGTCTAACTTGTATAGACGCGTTAGTCGGAAGAAGTGCGCGAGTAGACATCTCACTTCCATAAACGCTCTACTCTAAAGAAGTGTGAGCAGATTCCTTGCTTTAGTAGCCGTCTAAAGAAGCGTTCTCTTATCTCCTCAACTCATCAGCAAAGTGAACAACCGTGTTCATTATCAGTCGTCTTCCTAGTAAGTTTCATACGCTTAACTGCCAAGTACTCAAATATTCCATCAATCCGTCTTGTACCTTCCAATACACCACGATCCAACGAATATTCTGCAGTACAATCCAGTACGCCATGATTCAACGAATATATTCTCATGTACGATCTCGTACACCAGGCGTACGTCCAACGGAAAGATGACACATATCCAAGAGGAAGATTCGACAATTGAATATCTTCAATATAAAAGGTGATCCAAGTACAACGACGAATTCCCTCTTGATCCCTCTACTCCTGGAATTCTAATCTCATATCTCTTGACTCTCCGTCTGTCTAAAAATCGCACAAATTTTGAATTTCTAATTTATGTGTGTTTACTTTCTCTAAGATCATTGTGTGATTCACTAAGCTAAGCTTGGAAATTGTGTATAGTTCTTTCTAAGTGAAATTTCAGTATTGTAAGTTGAACAGGGATTGTCTGTTCAACAAAATGATAGCTAGAAGTTCAGAAACAGACAGTTGTTAAGTCTTGTGTATCTGACTGGGTTTAGGTAGTTGTTATACGAATCAAAGCCTTCTAGTGAAAAACCTTCTGGAAATAGAAGAGGTGTAAGATTTTTATCTCTGAACATACATAAACTCCTTGTGTTATTTCATTTTTGCATCTTCCAATCGTTTATCTACCGCTTCAAATCGAGCAAGCATTTCTGCACTTGAATCCGTTCAAGAGTTTGCGAAGATTTGTGAAGAATTGAAACAGATTTTCATCTCTAACAGGATTTAAATCGAATTGAAAGTGATTATTAGTTCAACAATATTCAACCCATTTTCTATTGTTGTACCCGATCTTAACAATCCCAGATTTTTCAAACTCGTCGATCAAAAAAAAATTTAAATCGATCGCAGTTTTCTAGTGACTCTACTGGGACATTCGATGTTTGACTCCAAAGTAATTTTGGCCAAATATTTAAATCTTCTTAAGCTTTAATTCATACTCCATAATAACAGCATTTGACTACTTGCATTTGACATGGAGCTCCAACGTGGAGGTGTGTGAGTATACATCGTTGGATGAAGCTCATATATCTATATTTTATGTCCTAAGGACAGTCAATGTGAATGAAACCTTCAACCCATGCTTTGAAGGCTTTTGTGTAATTTGAAAGTTGAGAAAAACTCTAGGAAAAAAACCTGGATTAACCCTCTCTTTTTCAAAATATCCCCTACTATTGAATGAGGGATTTTGAAATAGAGGTGATACAAATGTCCAATTGTTAGGTCCTCTTACATCGAGAGATCCCTTTAGCGATAGTATCCTTGTCGGTTGAACAACTCTCTCTTAAGCCATTTCCAACTTTAGAATAAAAAGCCAAAAAGCCAATTCTGCCAAGTCGTTTCCTCGTCTCGTCCTGTCGAGCAACAAAGCCACGTCATAAAGTTGGGTCTAGAACAAAGTTGCGAAGACCAATGAGTGTCTCGACGAGTACAAGTCCAGCCAACCCTTAGGCATTTTCCATCAGAGCATGAACTATCCCGAAGAGCCTATCCGAAGGCTATCGACCTTCAGCGGGACACAGAAAAAAAGCCAAAACCACCAGCATGAATAGTTTGCTTTGTTTGTGGCTGATGGTCTTGTCCGCTCCCTGAACACGCCAAATGAAATTGTCAAGGTGTCGCATATTGATAAATTCATCATCAATGGTGAATAATACGACGTCATACATTCTACAACCATAGAAGTTATAGAGAATCTCAGATGGAAATTGAGGTAGATAATCGTTAAAGAACAGAAGCATGAGCTGATCAAATCGACACCTGAGGATTGCTTGAAAGTCCTCAATCGTCGAACACATGTGCATATCTCCAATGATAAAAGAACGACTTTCTAGACTCCATCTGTTATGCATGTGGTCCATCACACTCGGTCAATAATTATGCGAACAAGTGGTAGAATATCATCTACATTATAGGCAACAAATGCGTTAGGGTTCTCAGTGATCAGATTTACGTATCACTCCAACTGGTTCTCTAATAAAATAGGCATCTCTAGCTCTATATTACTATGTTTCACTCACTAAATGAACAAAATGAGGTATCACCGATAGAGAGTTAAGAGGGAGAGAGAGAGAAAGAAAAAAAAATTGATGACAATGAGAGGGAAAATGAATAGAAGATACGTAGTGAAGCAAGCTTCAATAGGTAGCGATTAGTTCAAAACAATCAGCAATGTAAATATAAGTGAAGAAAGCTTCATTAGGTAGCGCTTGTTTCACTATGTATCACTTGTTTCTTCTATTTAATTCTCTGGTGGGTGTTACATGAAAAAATAAATAATTTTACATTAAGGTATAAATGTTTTTACCTTAGTCCGGTAGTGGTTTTACATGAAAATTAAACTCTTATGTTATCATATAAGTGAATGATAAGAAAATAAATAAAAAATAATATGTAAAACTATTATCACCATAAACAATAAGTGCATAATGTAAAATATAATAATTAAAATTCATTTATACAACTCTTATCTAAGTGAATTTTTTAATTTGTTTTTATTCGCATTCATGTCTGACATAAGAATTATGTATATGTATTTTATCCTGAGTGTGCTCAAAGCTTCTTCGGCCTTCAAAATAACAAGTAAATGTATAAGAAAATAAATAAAAAAAGTGTGAATGGAGAACATATGTTTCATACTTATATTGGCCTTATTGATGTCAATATTCTAGTTAGTTCAATCTCCTCTATAAGTTTTCATATGCCTTATACAATAAATATCACAACAGGTTTTGTTTTTAGGATCTTGCCACTTCATTTTTAAACACTTAAAGGTTATTTGTTTTAATTTATCATCTAATTCAAGTAGGCCTAAATCTCTCAAAAAAGAAACAAAATTACGTAGATGTGTTCTTATACTTGTATATTTAGCATTAAATGTAATACCACTCGGAAGTCCCTTGTTGTCTAGTATTTGCATTTTTTGAATAGCCATATTCACACATATAACATAGTAATGCCCAAATTGGATGACTAGTATGAATATTTGTAAAAAGAAGAAAAAAATAATTATTTGATATTATTACATATAAGCATAAATGAAATTCCTTAATTTAAAGGTTTACATACAATGTCAGTATTGTTGATGTCTTCTTCTGTTATTTTACAATACACCATCTCTTCCTTAAGTGTAGACACAAATAATGTGTAATCATGTTCAATATTAACCTGTAATAAATTTTAAATTATCAATATCATGAATATTGAGCATAATACATAGCACAAAACCAAATGAAGCACTTACATAGGATGGTGTAGAAAAGCAAATTATTTGTTTTTCATACCTTGCAACCCTCCTAAATTTTGTGTTCAAAATATGGGCCCAAGCGTCCACTACTTTACTCAAAACTTTTTTTTCTTCTCACATTTATTGAAATAGGGAACGTGTTACATCGGGAGAGACATCGAAGAGTACCTCCCTGCAAAGCACATTCATTTATAACATAACTACTTTGTTATTTAATTTGAGAAAAAATTTACTTACCTTTGATTTAGTTCTTCATAAAAAACGAAATCGGCCAATTGTTGTTGTTTGTTATTTTTTTCAATTTATTGGCCACGACTTTCATGTATGGGTATTGAAGGCGCACATGAATTTTGGTGATCTTCCTCTTCGGATAGTCTCTAATATTGACGCATACCCCCTCATCCTGATCAACTTCATCTTCATAAGACTTACATTCCTCGCTCAAATCATTCCAAGTAACAGAGTGTGTTGAGCTATATTTATTGTCTGTATATGCATCCTCAAAGGGGTCTTCAATTAGGGGACTATTCATTTTCACACATTCATTATCTAAAGTGTCCCCAATTGCCATCTTTGGAGGATCTTTCCTATTTACACAACCCTCTGTATTCACTTTCAAATGTTTTATGTACACTTCTAACTCTGTCAGATTTAGGAAACCGACCTCAAAAATATGCTTATGATCGATATTGAGTTTCTCCAACTTGTCTGATAGATATTGTTAGGATCTAGGTAGCCGCTGGAGGACCGGGGGTTGGACCGGTTAGCGGTTCTCACTCGAAGGGTGGTGGTTAATCCGGTTAGAGATTAACACCGGGGTTCCAATACTACACAACCTGTCACAAACCCTTGAACTAGGTTCAAGCACGGAAGAGGTTTGCTTTCAGGTTGAAGCAGCACACTTGTATACTGGACAAGGCCGGTTTCGGATGATGGAGGTTTGAAAAATGGTGGGTCGGTTTCGGTAACCTGGTGGTTCGGTATGGATAATATAGAATCAGTTTAGAGCGGTGTAGTTAAGTTAATGTAAGTCGGTTAGACAATGGAGCCGGCAGAAAGTAAATAACAGGACAGATTTTATGGATGTTCGGAGATAAAACTCCTACGTCACCCCTTCCTCTCGAAACCGCGAGAAGGATATTCACTAAGGAATACAAATACAATCCGATCGAGACTTATTTCCTGCTCGATAACACTCTTACAATTTACACCGAAATTGTAGAACACACACTTTGACTTTAGCACTTAGGCTTTCTTAGAACAACACAGTCTTATCACTTGTAGAATAAATGCTCTTAGAATTTCTTACTTGTCTCACTGTATGTTTCTTGTCCCCCATTTACTCTTCTTCAACTGCCCCTTTTATAGGTGAAATATGCCAACAGTCATATTTCACTACCTTGAATCTGATTGGCTGATCAGAAATGCAGAGGTTCAGTGATTCATTGATTCAGAACCTGCGGTCACCTTTCCAGACCTGACAGTCAACCTCAGACCTGGCACTCTGTTCTTCCGGTATGTAAGACAGACCTACTGGGTTTGTCTTTTACTCAATGTAGGCACTGTCTGTTGGACAGTTGTCTGTACTTGGAAGATCTCCTTTCTGACTTATCCCGAAGTGGAAAGATCCGGTAGGACTGTCTTCTGCAGCCTGCAGACTTTCCTCAGACTTGTATGGATATGGAAGTGTTCAGTCTGTTCCTTTGGTATCATTCTCAGCAGATACCCGAATTGTCTTCTTGTACTGGTCGGTTATTTGACTTAACCAGATTGCTTCCGGTATGGGTGATATAACCGGACTTCTTCTGGTTATTCCTCTGCCTTGTGGCTGATCGGCTGTTTGATGATTCCGGTTTTAAGCTTTGGCCGATCCTTTCTTTGTGCGGTCATGTTCCAAGTATTCTTGGTCGGTTTACTAACTTGACCGGTTAGTTTTCTTTGGCCGGTTCTTTTGTTTGTCTGGTCCGGTTCCTTGTTCCTGCATGGAAAGTTTATTTAAGTTAGGTTTATTTGAACCGGTCTGATTTTATCTAACAAATTCTCCCTTTTTGATTATTTTATTTAAAATTATCAAAATCATGTAAGTTTGCAACCATAGGCCGGTTGTTTTGTTTGTCCGGATTTTTGAAACTGACTTAGGAGAATTTTTCGAAAAATTTTGAGAAAAATTTTGGAAGAGTCTTTATCTTTTATCTTATCAATTTCTCCCTTTTTGATTATTTTATTTCAAATTATCAAAATCATGTAAGTTTGCAACCGTAGGCCGGTTGTTTTGTTTGTCCGGATTTTTGAAACTGACTTAGGAGAATTTTTCGAAAAATTTTGAGAAAAATTTTGGAAGTGTCTTTATCTTTTATCTTATCAATTTCTCCCTTTTTGATTATTTTATTTAAAATTATCAAAACTAAGTAGAGATGCAAAAGATGGTTGGTTTCAAAAATAGCTTTATATGTATGATAGATAACCGAAAATAACATAATATATATATAAGAATACTAAGACAAGTAAAGGAAAGAGAGCCCCTATTCCGAGTCCGAGAAGTCATATATGCTCCGCTTTTTCTTCTCCGGTTGCTGTCGACTGGCCGGTTTAGAGACTCGTTGTCTTGTAGACCGGTGCTGCAGTTGTTCTTCAACCTCCTCATCGACTTGAGCAGCATGCTGCGGTATACTTGTAATGACCGTTTCAGTGACCTCATTGAGCAGGTCGGCCATTTGAGCTTTCTTTGAAGGTTCCCTCTTTCGTTTTGTCGGAGCTGAAACGGAGGAGGCCGCCTTTTTCCTTTTGTTGTCTTTTGCAAAGCCGTCCAGCCTCCGTCTTTCCCTTTCTAACCGCTCATCATCCTTCGCAGCCTGAGCGGCTGTCTTCTTTGCAAGTCCTGGGAATATGGCCTCTGCCCTTCGAATCCGCTCGACTTCCTCTTCCTCTTCGGTAAGTTGGGATGATCGCGGTGCCTCCTTCTCTTTACTTGCTTCGGCGTCCAGCGCATCCTGGACCCTCTTAGCCGCTTGGGCATCAGCCTCTACAGCCGCGACGTCCGCGTTCATCTTAACCCTCAGCAGTTCGGCAACTTGTTCGGAAAGCGCCTTGAGTTCGGCCTTGAGACCCTCATTTTTCTTCTCGAGTTCGGAGACCCGTCCGAGTGTTGTGCCGACCAGGTCCTCAGCAACCTCCGCAAATCGATGATCGATCTCTCTTTCAAGCCGGCCAAAGTTTTCCTTTAACTCGGAGGTCATATCCTCCAAAATTACGGTTCGCTTAAAATATTTACTTCGCAGAGCCGCCTCTTCCTGTTGATCTTCGTCGATTTCTGAGAGCCGGTCCCGATTTTTGTTCAAGAGATACCTTGTGGTGTCGGCGAACTTGAGTGCCGAGCAAACGATTCTTTGGAATCTCTCCTTGAAAGGCTGAACCGCGGAGTCTTCAAACTCTTGAATACGGCTATCAATCCGTTCTGCTGTTGAGTCTTCAAACCTTTGAAGACGGCCCTCAACCCATTCCTTTGTGAAGTCTGATTCGGAGACTTCCGGTTGTGAAGGAGGGGATTGCCCGGTGAGATTAGGATCCGCTCTTTCATCGGATTCTTTTGATGCCGCATTTTCCCTTGGAGGTGTTGGACAGTGATCCGGACTCGTTTCGATCCGGGGAGCAGTGTAGACCGGTATTTCTCTTTGACTGCACATTGCTTCTAGCCGGTCAATTTCTTGAATAAGGTCTCCTTTGGCTTTTTCAAGCCTTTCTAACACCCGCGGTGTTAAAGTGTCTTCCGGTCCCACTTCTTCGAACTTCTCCGTAATCTTCCGGATGCGTGTGATTAGCTTCTGTAGTTGTACATGTGGTTTTAAGAGGCAGGTTCGGTGTAATACCTCTTCGATTGTATTGGATTTTGTGAGATTCATGATCATGTCCTCCACGTCCTTTAGTATTTTGATGCATTCCATGTCTGTGTAGCCCGGTAGGATTTGCCTATACGGTTTCCCGAACCGGTGCTCGTGCCATTCCAGGTATAACTCCTCAATCGACTCGGCCCGCTCTTTGGCGATCTTTAGGAGTTTTAGAGTTACCCTATCGGCCTCTGCTTCTTCGGCCTCCTCCTTATCTTTGTCGCCGCCTTCATCACCGGCTTCTTTATCACCTTCTTCGCCATCCTCTTCACCACCATCGGTGGTCTCAGGATTGGTGTTAGGACCGGTATTATCGGGGCTCTGGGCCGAATGCTCGTCTTCATTGACCGATCTTTCGTCCTCGGTCTTCTCTGTATCGGTTCTTTTAGAGTGGGAAGCCGACTCTTCATCCTCCGTCTGCTGCGGCAGTTCCGAGAAAGTTACTTTCTCTTTTTCCTTTGCTTTCGGCATTTGCTTTGGCTGGGGCCGCTTTCTTGTCGGCTTTCTTCTTTCGGCCACCTGTGGAACCGGGGGCCGGCTGATTCCTTTCTAAGAATTGTTTCGATCTGATGAGGCTTCTATTTGCAACGATGACGCCGGGACCGATGTCGAGATTTTGGTGAAGGAAGATCTTACCGAGAGGAACGGCGTATCCCCAAGACCGGTTTGAGTCCGGTTTCACCATATCCATTAAGTTGTTGAACACCGCTTTTGCCCAGGTGACCTTTGTTCCCTCTATCAGGCCGATCAGCATCCTGATTTTGTCCCGTGTTAGGCTGCTATAGTTTCCTCCCCTTGCCAGAATCGCCATTGCGAAGATATCACAAATTGGAATGTACTCCGGTTTGAGCGTTGATTTGCTACCGGATACTTTTATCGGCTCCTTAGTTGCCGAGAGTATCTGGCAAGCCGCCTCAAAGGTTTTGATCTCTATGTCCGCCGTTGCATCCTGGCCGGTTGTTGGAAGGCGCAGGCTCTCTGCCACCGATGCCTCGGTGAGCTCTATTTCAGTACCGCATACAGTTGTGGTGATTTTGTCATCAGAGATAGTTGCGGTGTTGAAGAATTCCTCGACCGCTTCTTTGTAGAGAACATGAGGACCGCCAAGAAAATATTCCAGACCGGTTTTGACTACCCGGTCAATAATCTCCTTTGCCTCGGACGTACCTTTCAGTCGGATTTCCTCGAAATCCACCTGAGTTAGGTGTTTAAACAAAGCCGAATTGCGTCCCATCTTAGAGAGTTTGAGAGAGTATGAGAAATAACCGCTTCAGAGAGTTTGAGAGCTTAGAGAGAGAAAGCAGATTCGCGTGAGAATGAAATAAAATGACCGAGAGTCCCTTTTATAAACGCGGTTTGGAAGCCCAACCGTCCCATCAACATTGGGCGGGAGTTTTCCCTCCAAGCTGAAAGGGCGGCAAACCATGGGCGGGAATGGAGTAGGCGCCAATCCATGGGCGGGGGTTTTGAGCGGGAAGTTTCCCTCCAAAACTTTTGCTTTCGCCATTGATGACGCACTCTTCTTTTTGAGACCGATTGATGGTGCGGTTTCTAAATTTAACCGGTTATGTAGAGTGAGCAGAGTTTTTCCAATCTTTTGAGTTTAGGCAGTTTTGAAACCGGATAGGAACGCGGTTGTTTTGATAATGTTAATCGGTTACTTATATATTTTAGATGTTAAGAAAACTCGGTCATTTTAAACTGAAATGAGATTGTATTCAAGAAACATTGCAGAAACAAGACCGACAGAAGAATCGGTGTTGGGATAATCATACATAAACAAAGGAAAAGTACAGTCTATGGAAGAAACATTATGGAAATCCTTTCCTCCACCGAACCCTTGTTAAGGATGTTTGAAGAAGCGGTCGGTGTTCCCGGTCCAAACTCCGGTCGGTATATGAGAATTAGTTTGCTGATGTGAGGTGCAAAACCAAGACCTTTCTTGGTTATGACCATGGATTTCAGACGTTGGAAGATGACCGTGGACCAGTTGATGGCCTTTTTGCTAAAGATGTTGGTCATCATGTTGTAGGTGTTCTTTGAGTACCGCTGATTAGGCGATTGACAAAGAATGGACCGAGTGACGATCTCAAGAAGGAGCTGAGCGTGTCTCCCCAAAAGATTTTTGGGCCCATGGTCTTCCACCGGTTCCATGGTTCCAGAAAAGACGAGTGCATAATAGAATTCGTCAAGTCCTTCGAGAGGTGGAAAATCAGAGAACCCTTTAGTGGGCAGGTTAAATAGGGAGGCAAAGTCGGCTTCATCGAGCCAGAAAGTGTGGTCCCTTACCGTAGAGACAATGTAATTGCCCCTGATGCAGGCGCTTCTGAAGAACGCTTTAACGTCCTCAGTCAGAATCGGACCGGATTCTTCGAGGAACGGCCGAAGGCCGGTAAGAATGAGAGATTCGAACATGAGTTTCTTTGCGTGCAGCCCGTCCCATTCCTCCATACATGAATCGAAATCGACACTTAAAAAGTTTCCCAAAGTTCGGCTTGGCATGATTACGGTATTGAGAGAGATGGAATTTAAGAGATTTCAGAAATGTTTTATGCTTTAGGATGTGATAAGTTGATTAGAAGATGGCTCCTTATATAGGATCGGTTTTGGAGGGAAAACATAATCATTGATTGTGAGTTTTGTTTTATTAGACAAAAGAATCTTTATGTTTCCAAGATGCATGGGGAAGAGGCAGATTGTGGAGCCCGAGGTAGGTATTAGTTGAGAAGTAACCAAGTTAGTTGGAAATTAAATGTTCAGGTGGTTGGGGGTTATCTCATTAATTAGGGATTCCTTTTTCATTAGTTGCACTAACATAACCGAGATTAATCAAAGGAGACCGAGAGTAACATAGATAGTGCCGAAAAAGGCATGAAGAAAGCATAGAATCAAAAGGAACATAAGTGAAACCGAAGAAGACATAGATCTAGCCGAAATGATCAAAGATAGGTTGGATAAGAATGCACCCGGTGCATGAAGCAAAACGACCGGATGCAGGAAGGAGTGACTCAGTGTGCATAAGAGTTGACGACACTGTTGCGGCGGTTTCTTCTCCTCCAAGCTCTCTCGAACCGCTCATAAAAGGAGTCGGTTACTTCTTTAGTCATCACCTGGGCTTGGTTCAAACCTTCTCCGGGACAGGTTGGAACACCAAGCTCCACAAGAAGACAGCTTAGTTGGGGGATGAAACCGACTGATCGGATGCCGACCATCCAGATAAGTATGTCAAACAGCACCCTAGACCAGTTCACCGGTGTACCGGTGATTATAGCCGCCATCATGTTGAAGTTCGAGGTACTGTAGGTATTTGTGACATCCTTTCCGAAGATGCTCTTACCGATCACATCATTGAGAAGCTGATATTCAGCTCTCAAGTGCGATTTTGTACCGTGATCCTCAACCGGTTTGTCAGACCGTGCGAAGGCGATGGAGATCTCGGCCTTTATGTCTGCTGGAACTTCTAGATCTGTCAACCCGTGCTTTGGCAGACTAAAGCACCGCGCGAAGTCCCTTTCGGTGAAATCAAAGACGATACCTCCCACTTTAGATTGAATGTGAGTTTCAAAGTGGGGGGTCCCTCTGAACACCCTGGCGTGATAGAAGAACTCCAGAATGGATTCAGGATAGATGGTGTGTTTGTCGTCTAGGAAGTACCGAAGACCGGTTTCCTCTAGAGATTTGATTATCTTATACACCTCATAGTGCTCTGTGTTTGAACATGATTGAAAATCAACCTGGAGGATGTTGGGGAACTGAGACATTTTTGTCTTAGTGAGAGAATAATCTTTTGTCTTGTGAGTGTTTTGATGAGTGTTTGGTTTACTTCAATACTAGTTTAGGGATTATCCTATTGTCCAGGTATTAAATAGGATGATATCTATTAACTGCAGGATAAATATGTATTGCATGAAATAGGTATGTTTGTAGTCTAGGGTGTTGGTCATAGGCCTGGACTGTGAAAGATATCAACAGATCTTCACGTCTTTTTAGGTGCGACCAGTTTACTTTGAAAGGGCAATGTTTCAGAACAGATATCTTCAAACACTGATAATTATTCCACTTCTGTTAGGAATTCAAATAATCTAAGATAACCTGCTTCCGAACCGGTCAGTCATCTATTGTTCATCCCGATGCGGTTATTTGGTGCATGCACCAAGTAGCCGGTCTGTTTACTCTATCTGATGAACTGGGCGGTTCTTCCATAGGTAACTTGAAGATTTGAAGTCCAACAGTTTAGGAGGAACTACCGGTTTTATCTGTCCGAACCGGTTTCCCTTTAAGCATCCTTAGAAAGGATCTGACTAATGTCGGTTAAACCGAGAGTAAGTCTGAATTGAGAGAACTTAGCTTCCTGTAGAGGCTTCGTGAAGATATCGGCCACTTGTTGGTCAGTCGATACGTATTCCAGCCGGATATGCTTCAGCGTGACATGTTCCTTAATGAAGTGGTGCCTTATGTCAATATGCTTGGTCCTAGAGTGGAGAACCGGATTGTAAGTGATTGCAATGGCACTTGTGTTTTCACAGAAGATCGGGGACTCTTCGGCTATGACACCGAAGTCCTTCAGCTGTTGTTGGATCTAGAGGAGTTGAGAACAGCAACTTCCGGCTGCCAAGTATTCAGCCTCCGTGGTTGATGTGGCCACCGATGTCTGTTTTTTGCTGTGCCATGACACTAGTCGGTCACCTAGGAATTGGCATGTACCGCTTGTGCTTTTCCTGTCAATCTTACACCCTGCATAGTCTGCATCTGAGTAACTTGTTAGATTAAAAGACGAATCCTTTGGATACCACAGACTGACATCAGGTGTGCCCTTTAGATACTTCAGTATCCTCTTTGCGGCTGTGTAGTGGGATTGTTTTGGATTTGCTTGGAATCTCCCACACACACCGACTGCAAACAGAATGTCCGGTCTACTCGCTGTCAAATATAGGAGGGAACCGATCATGCCCCGGTATGCGATCTGGTCTACCGATTGGCCCTCATCATTTCTGTCCAGTTTAATCGATGAGCTCATTGGAGTAGCCGCCGAGGAGCAAGTGTCCATCCCGAACTTCTTTAGTAGCTCCTTGGTGTACTTAGGTTGGCTAATGAATGTTCCTTCTTTGAGTTGTTTGACCTGAAGACCTAGGAAGAAACTTAATTCTCCCATCATACTCATTTCAAACTTGTCAGTCATCATTTTTTAAAATTTATCACATAGCTTAGGATCAGTGGAACCGAAAATGATATCATCTACATAGATTTGAACAAGTAGGATATGTTCCTTCTTTTCAAATTTAAACAATGTTTTATCCACCGAACCGATGGTGAAATCATGTTGTAATAGAAATGCGGTTAGTGTATCGTACCTGGCTCTAGGTGCTTGCTTTAGACCGTATAAAGCCTTATTTAATCGGTAGACATGGTTTGGAAATGCAGCACTCTTGAATTCGGGTGGTTGTTCAACATACACCTCTTCACGTAGGTCACCGTTCAAGAATGCACTTTTAACATCCATTTGAAAAACCTTAAAGTTTTTGAAAGCAGCAAAAGCTAGAAAAATTCTAATGGCTTCAATCCTAGCTACAGGGGCAAATGACTCTTCAAAATCAATGCCTTCTTCCTGTTTGTAACCTTGAGCCACTAATCTGGCTTTGTTCCTCGTGACCAAACTGTCCTCATTGAGTTTGTTTCTAAATACCCATCTTGTTCCTATGACCGATTGATCCTTCGGTCTAGAGACTAGGTACCAGACTTTACTACTCTCGAACTAGTTTAGCTCTTCTTGCATTCCCAAGATCCAATCCGGATCTGACAATGCTTCATCTATTCTTTTCGGCTCAATCTGGGATATAAATGCGGAATTAAAGTATCCTTCCAGAAGTTGACCCCTAGTTCGAACAGGTTCTGAAGGGTCACCTATAATTTGCTCAGGAGGATGTTTACTGTTTCTTCTGAGATTCAGTTCAGGGATGTCTACCAAATCACCGTTTACTTGATCAAGGCTAGACATGTCGGTAGGCTGAACAGGATTGTCAGACCAACCGACTTCCTCGGATTTGACCGAAGTGTCAGCTTCCTGTTGTGGAACAGCTTGATCCGGCTGGGTTTCAATGTTACCCATTTGGTCATGGACAAACCGCCTGAAGACTGGAGTCTCATCTTCACTATCAGAGTGAATATTGTTATTTTCCAATTTGTTGTGTAGATCAAAGCATGAAGCAGTATTGCTTTCAACCGATTCATCGAAAACAACGTGAATTGTTTCCTCCATGGTTGCAGTTCTATTATTATACACTCTATATGCTTTACTTACTGTTGAGTATCCTAGCATGATCCCGGTATCGGTTTTTGCATCAAAAGCAGTGAGTTGGGTCTTACCATTTATATGTATATAACACTTACAACCGAAAATCCTGAGGTACTTAAGTTTGGGAACCCTGTTAAAATAGACCTCATACGGTGTTTTGTTGTGAAATTTGTTTATTAAAGACCGGTTTTGTGTATAACATGCAGTGTTGATAGCCTCAGCCCAAAATTTCTGAGCAATGCCGGAATCGGCTATCATGGACCGTGCGGCTTCCTTGAGAGTCCGGTTTCTTCTCTCGGCCAGGCCATTTTGTTGAGGAGTCCTAGCACTAGACAACTCGTGTCTAATGCCGAATTCATCAAGATATGCGGTTAATGTACTATTGGTAAATTCGGTACCTCGATCATTTCGAATGCTATTAATGCGAGTTGATTTTTCATTTTGTAGGCGCTTAAGAAGTGTAATCAGGTTTGATACGGTTTCACGTTTAGATGGTAGAAATATTACCCATGTAAATCTAGAATAGTCATCAATAACTACCATGGTGTAGAGCATACCTCCTAGGCTAATAACCTGAATCGGTCCAAATAAATCCATGTGAAGAAGATCTAAGCATCGGCTAGATTGGATATTTCCTTTACTCTTAAAGGTTGACCTAGTTTGTTTACCCATTTGACATGCTGAGCAAACCTTATCTTGATTAAATACTATATCAGGAATGCCCTCAACTAGCTTTTTACCACGAATGTAGTTTAAAGTTTTCATGTTTAGATGGTTTAGTCTCTTATGCCACAGCCAGGTTTGATCAGTCTTAGCTATCATGCATATAGGATATTCTACTCTAGTTTTCCAGTCTACCTTGTAAATGTTACCTATCCTATTTCCGGTCAGTAATACGATACCTTGGGAGTTCTTAACTAAGCATGCATGTTTAAGAAATTCTACCGTGTATCCAGCATCACACATCTGACTAATGCTAAGCAGGTTAAAACGTAGGTTTTCAACTAGAAGTACATTATCAATGGTTAGGTTACCATGGACAATCTTACCCTTGCCCACAGTTTTACCTTTTGAGTTGTCACCGAAGGTGATTAGAGCACCGGTTACTGTTCTGATATCGGTTAGCATATTGTTGTTTCCGGTCATGTGCCTGGGGCAGCCGCTATCCAAGAACCATTCAGAGTTTCCTAGCCGTTTCTTTGGATCCTGCAAAATGTACATATTTACAACTATTTGGTACCCACATTTACTTGGGTCCACATGCGATTAGTCCCTTCGGTATCCAAACCTTGATAAACCGGACGGTCTTCTTTGCGGGGGTTTTAACTGTCCTTTTGGCACTCGGTCTTGTGTATCTCGGTTTTTCTACAAAGGTCTTAAATGGTGATGGTCTTCGGTTCGGTGATCTGTGGTTTGACCTATGCGGTTCAGGAAAGGCTTTCATATGTTTGAGGATTTCGGCTTTTCTTTTCACAGGGTCAAGCCATTTCTCAGATTCGGTTGGACCAACATAGTCGTATTTTAGCTTTTCTTCCCTATAGTATGCGGTCTCCTCTTCTTCAGCGGTCCAGGAGCTTTTAAGAAATTTTATAAGGGGGAGGTTACCTCTTGTAAACCTTACTTTCTCTATGGGTTTTCGGTCTTTGGAGCTATTCTCTGTGTATCCTAGGCCAAGCTTGCAACGAGGATGTCTGTAATGACTACACATTTTCTTTACTATATCACTAGATCTCTTATATGCGGCCATTTTATATTGAAGTCGGGCATTTTCTTCCTCGGTTAATTCTCTAGTCGGTTCATTGGATTGTTCGGTCTTAGGATCTAACTCGGTCTCTAAAGTATGGGTATCATCAGGTTGTACGACCTCCGGTTCGGTTATAATGAGTACCTCTGGTTCTGTCGGAATGGGTACTATGGGATCGGTTCTAATGTTGAGGTGCTTAGGTAGCATGGCTAGTAGGTTCATATATTATTCTACCATGTCATTCAATGCATTGTATAATTCATCTTTAGTAAATTCTTCACAAGGAGAGTCAAATACATGTTCTTCATTTGCCATGAGACACGTGAGTTCATCATCACTGTCACTGTGAGCCCATAGACTTCCTCCATCGTCGGCTATCAGTGCTTTCGGTACCTCACTTCCTTCACCGGTTTGTTGATAATTGTTCCGGTCATTTTGATAATCCGGTTTCTAGGTATCTCTCCTCGGTTTCCTGCATTCCCACTTAAAATGTCCCAAACAGTTACAGTTATAACATCTTACATTGGATTTATCACCATAGTAGTTGTTTGTCGGTTGGCTTCTTTTCATGAACCTCCCAAACTTCTGTGCAAGCATTGTCATGGCATCCTCGGTGAACTGTTCGGCGGTTCTGATCGGTACGGGTGTAGGGGCCGGTGCCGGTGCAACTGGTTCTGTAGATGTGATTAGTGCTCTGGTTGATGTTGAGGCCGAGACTTCTTCTTCAGTCCTAGATCTCATTTCGAACTCATATGCCTTAAGATCTTCGAATACATCGTGTAGTTTCATCTTACGTAGGCTCTTTGATTCCCTCATTACCATTGTTTTTATGTCCCAAGTACTTGGAAGAGATCTCAAAGCTTTCATAATGACCTCTTTGTTGTCATACTTCTTGCCCAGAGTTGCTAATTCATCCAACACACCAGTGAACCGGTCACTGTATTCCTTCATAGTTTCTCCTGGTTTCATTTTGATGCTTTCAAACTTCTGTGTGGCCACCATTATCTTGTTCTCCTTTGTTCTTTCATTTCCCTCAAAGATCTGGATAACCGTGTTCCATGTCTCCTTAGCGGTTTGACAGTCTCTGATCTTGCAGTATGTGTTTCTGTCCACACTGTTGGAGATCCGGTTTCTAGCATGATTATCCAGGTTGTTTCTTCTCCTATCTTCAGCCGTCCATTCCTTTCTGTCCTTATCAATGAATATCGGTCCTTCGGTCAGAATGGACTCCATTTCATCATCCAAGGTGACTAAGTGCAGGTGCATGCGTGCCTTCCAGTTGGCAAAGTCATCACCTTCTAGCATTGGAGGCCTATCCTGATACATGCTTGCTTGAGTATTGAAACTAACTGCTCTGATACCAATTGTTAGGATCTAGGTAGTCGCTGGAGGACCGGGGGTTGGACCGGTTAGCGGTTCTCACTCGAAGGGTGGTGGTTAATCCGGTTAGAGATTAACACCGGGGTTCCAATACTACACAACCTGTCACAAACCCTTGAACTAGGTTCAAGCACGGAAGAGGTTTGCTTTCAGGTTGAAGCAGCACACTTGTATACTGGACAAGGCTGGTTTCGGATGATGGAGGTTTGAAAAATGGTGGGTCGGTTTCGGTAACCTGGTGGTTCGGTATGGATAATATAGAATCAGTTTAGAGCGGTGTAGTTAAGTTAATGTAAGTCGGTTAGACAATGGAGCCGGTAGAAAGTAAATAACAGGACAGATTTTATGGATGTTCGGAGATAAAACTCCTACGTCACCCCTTCCTCTCGAAACCGCGAGAAGGATATTCACTAAGGAATACAAATACAATCCGATCGAGACTTATTTCCTGCTCGATAACATTCTTACAATTTACACCGAAATTGTAGAACACACACTTTGACTTTAGCACTTAGGCTTTCTTAGAACAACACAGTCTTATCACTTGTAGAATAAATGCTCTTAGAATTTCTTACTTGTCTCACTGTATGTTTCTTGTCCTCCATTTACTCTTCTTCAACTGCCCCTTTTATAGGTGAAATATGCCAACGGTCATATTTCACTACCTTGAATCTGATTGGCTGATCAGAAATGCAGAGGTTCAGTGATTCATTGATTCAGAACCTGCGGTCACCTTTCCAGACCTGACAGTCAACCTCAGACCTGGCACTCTGTTCTTCCGGTATGTAAGACAGACCTGCTGGGTTTGTCTTTTACTCAATGTAGGCACTGTCTGTTGGACAGTTGTCTGTACTTGGAAGATCTCCTTTCTGACTTATCCCGAAGTGGAAAGATCCGGCAGGACTGTCTTCTGCAGCCTGTAGACTTTCCTCAGACTTGTATGGATATGGAAGTGTTCAGTCTGTTCCTTTGGTATCATTCTCAGCAGATACCCGAATTGTCTTCTTGTACTGGTCGGTTATTTGACTTAACCGGATTGCTTCCGGTATGGGTGATATAACTGGACTTCTTCTGGTTATTCCTCTGCCTTGTGGCTGATCGGCTGTTTGATGATTCCAGTTTTAAGCTTTGGCCGATCCTTTCTTTGTGCGGTCATGTTCCAAGTATTCTTGGTCGGTTTACTAACTTGACCGGTTAGTTTTCTTTGGCCGGTTCTTTTGTTTGTCCGGTCCGGTTCCTTGTTCCTGCATGGAAAGTTTATTTAAGTTAGGTTTATTTGAACCGGTCTGATTTTATCTAACAGATATAACAGTGTTGTGCCATATCTTTAAAAGTTTGGGAGACTTTGGATGTTAATATCTGTAGATTAAAATCACAATAGTTTATTAGTCTCAAAAATATGAAAGTGTATACAAATGTAAGTAAATTTGTTAATTCAATATCTTTTCTTTGTTCGTTGAATTATTCAAATCCATCATCTCGTGTTCAAGTAATTCCAATAAATTAACTGGAATTTGAGGTAATTCCAAATAATTAATTGGAATCTCGGGTTCATTTTCATTAAGTGGTAGCCGTTCCCTGGCCCTCCCACGTCCAAAACCACCTGATCGAGATTCTAACATGCTAATCTTTGACAATGTGATGTCATCCCAGCAAGAGATGATTGGAAAAGACCTTTGATAAGAAAGTTGTACACCATTTACAACAACATCATCTAGGTAGCATAACTGAAAGAATAGTGAATATTTAATATCTATAAAACAAATTTCTTATAAGTGAATAGAATATTTACCAATAAAAAGGTTAAAGGTCCATCAAAATCGGATTGTTTATCTTTTTCATCATTTGTTTTCCATTTTCGGGCATTTTCAACCAATCCTTGTAGTGTGAATTTGCACCAGTTAAGGTTCTTTATGTTCTTAACATCCATTAAGGATTTAAGAATTTTGAACCTGAATTAATATAATATATGTGTAAGTGTTCACAAATACAAATAGATGTATAATAGATTTGAAAAAATGTTTACTTAGATCGTGAATTTTGAACTACACATAAAAAACTTGAGACAACAAAGACAGCAAAGTCGATTTTGAAATCGTTGTCTACACTTGTGTTACTTTAATATATTGGGTATCATAGAATTTGTTTCAGGAGCTGAAGTTGATTCATTTACGCTCTATCTGGCCCTCCAAGCCCTCAAGAATAAATAATAACTAGGGTCATATATGTACATTGGCCCTCTAGGGAGGTTCAGCACAGACTAGACAAGGTCTTCATCGATAAGGATATGTGGTCACCGATGGCCAATGGCGGAGAACTCTTCTCAGGATCGAAAATGCGGACTACGTGTTTTTCAAAAATGAACAGGGCGCTTGGAGACACCCAATGTGAGAAGAGAACCAAACCTGATTTCCTTCACAACTTCCTTCTGTTCTTCACTAAGTTTTTGAATCATGTTGAAAAGGTCACTCGGGGATGTTCTTGTTTTAAATACTACTTTCTTTGGGGGAGTTGGTAATTCTTGATCAAGAGGTGTAGTTGTAGTAGAAGTAACGGTAGAATCAATAATAGACAATGATTCATCAATTTTCAATGACTTCGTCTTCGTCTTCCTCTTCCTTTCATATTGATTCCTTATAACGCTACAACATAAAATTTTCAGTAAGAGAAGAAATTCAATTATTACAAATAAAATGAAATAAACTAGTGTAATAGTAATAAAAATACTAGAAACACAATATGAATCAAAATAAACTACCTCTCCGATTTATCGTCGGTGTTGTCGTTTGATACAAGGACGATTTCGTTAATGTTGTTACACACCGCAATGACGAGATCTCGGGAGCTGGATACTTCCACTAGCATGTTGTTGTCGTCGTTTTGTGACATTTTCTCAAGAAATCTTCGTAGCGTATAAGAATGGTATTAGGGTTTCAAAGTTTAAAGATGATCGCTGAGAGAGAAAGTGAATAGTCCAAGAGAAAGTGAATAGTGGGATTGCAGCGGGAAATTTTATTTTTATTCCTTCATTGAGTGATTTTAGCTTCACTTAAATTAACTCCTATTAGCGCAGTAAATACAAATGAAGCAAGTATCACTAGGTAGCATTTGTTTCACTCCTACAATCAGGGGTGTAAATTATAAATGAAGCAAGCATCATCAGGTAGCGCTTGTTTCACTACTCCTATTAGCGCAGTAATTAGAAATGAAGAAAGTTTCACTATGTAGCACTTGATAAGATGAAAATACATAGTGAAGTAATGTTCACTAGTTAACGCGTTTGTTTCAACATTTTTAATTCTCTAGTAAGGTATACATACATGAAGGTAGAAATGTTCTTACCCAAACGCTTAAAGGTCTTTACATTAATGTGTTAGTGGTTTTCCATGAAATTTCTTAAAGGCATATATAAACTGAGTGAAGCGAAGGAAACTTCACTCAATAGTGTCTCTCTTCATTCTGTTTTACATGGCGAGTGAAGTGAATGAAGTTTTACTCAATAGAGTCTCTCTTCATTCTGTTTTACATGACGAGTGAAGCGAAGGAAGCTTCACTCAATAGTGTCTCTCTTCATTCTGTTTTACATGGCGAGTGAAGCGAAAGAAACTTCACTCAATAGCGCCTCTCTTCATTCTGTTTTACATGGCGAGTAAAATGATTGAAGCTTCAATCAATATCGTACATCTTCATTCTGTTTTACATGGCGTTTTTGATGACCTCATAATGAAATTCGAGTTCCGATTTTCTCTCTTTCATTCAACACGACCTCTAATTTATTATTAAAATAATACTGAAATCTGATTAGTTCAAAAAAAAGGAACAGCATTCAGTAGCATAGGAGGAACGAATTTAATTTTATACTATATTTTTTGTAATGATTTAATGAGAGAAAACAAGTTATCACTTCTTTTTGTGGTTATTTAAATAACATAAAAAAAAAATTACTCATAGGTTAATATTTTTTATATATAATTCTTTTTAGAAATGTTTTTTTTTTATTAAATTTTACTTTATTATTAATTTATTATAAAATAATTTTAAAAATATAAAGTATTTTAATTAATGAGAGAGTTATTTTAAAATAATGGAATGATTTTAAAAAAGAATATTAATAATAAACCACGCGGCCTGGAATAGGTTTTTTTTTATTGGGCTGATTTGTGTGTCGCTGTGACGTGTCTTTTGGAGTATTGACTGAGTCAGTGGTCTCCTAGTCAATTATATTTTTATATTTTATTTACAATTACATCATATTTTTAAAATATATATTTTTCTTAATTATTATTTATAAAACAAACATTTAAATATATCAATACAATTTTTTAAAAATAATTGAGAAGTTATTATTATATTATTACATTATCTAAAAAAAAATACAATTATTTAACAAAATTCATGTATTATTGGATTTTTTTTAAATGTAAAATGATGTTGTAAAATTGATATATTTATATTAAAGAAATAAGTAATGAATTTAAAATTAGAAGAAAGAAATATTGTCAAAAGCTTGTTTAAGGTTTGTTAAATATGAACAAATCAATTTATATTAAGGGTAAAAAAATTAATCTAATAAATCAATCAAATCAGATTTAGTTGGTCAATTTAGTAGCAGTTCCTCGTTAGGTCAAATTGCTAGACAATTGATAATCAAAATTAATATATATATATATATATATATATATAAAATTTAATTTAATTTAAATTTAATTCATACTTAAATATAATTCTCATCATAGTTAAAAAAATAATTATTAAACTAAAAGGTGGAAAAATATAAATAATAACAGTAACATGTTTTTTTTTCTTAAATAAAAAGATGTTTAATTGATTTTTATGTATTTTTTATTATTCCTAATTTTTTTAAAATAAATTTCAGATATATTTGCATCATTTAATGATTATTTTTTTTATAAAGAATAAACCAACCAATAAATAAAATTTTATTTTTAAATATATTAAACATTCATTTTGTATTAGACATTTAATGAAAGTTCTTTACATAATAGATTATTATCATTAGTGGTCAACAAAAGGTATCTCTATTGAACTAGGTTGTGAGGCTATAAAGAGATTTGTATAAGTTTGATGTGGGACATTGTTATTATTATTTTGATAGAGTCATTCCAACTGAGTTCTGCTGAGAGAAATTATGTAAGTCTAGGATTCCCAATAAGATTTCTTTTTTCGGGTGGAGTGTGATCCACGGTAGTATTCTTAAGGATGTCGTATGTGTCTTAAGAATGTCGTATGCGTCTTAGGATGTGGAGACGACCACTCATCTCCTTTTACATTGTAAATGTGTTGTTGGTATTTGGAGTATTACTGGTATTCAATGGATTATGTCGGGAACCGTTGATGCGAGTTGGGAATCTTGGATGGAGACATCTAGATTAATTTGTGGGACTGAAATAATGAGGTTATATCCCATTATTTTCTAGTGAATAATTTTTTTATAGAGAAATTATAGAGCCATCAACAATCTCAAACTACCGTTATAGATTCTTCACAATGTTATCATCATAACATTATATGAAATTTGATATGAGAAGTAGACAAATTCAGTCGGATAGTTCATTACCCTTTTAGAAAATCTCCGCACACGTTAATTTTATTTTATTTATGTGATTTAATTCACAAATATAATGTTTTTGTCGTTGTGCTTAAACGAATATCAATTTTATAGTATTATTGCATGGATCATCTAAAAAAATCGACCGAACCAAACCCATATATATATTTATTTGAAATTAATTAATACATTTTTTTTCAAAAACTTTTAATTTCAAATTTTAGATTTGGTTTAAAAAATAAATCAGCATTTGGTTTCTAAACATATATCAATTTCTAAAAAGTTGTAATTAATATTTAGTATCAATTAGTATCCCATGCCAAAACAAAAGTGAGCCAGCCACGATTGACTTCTATCTTGGCTAGGAATTGTATGACAGTTACTAGGGCCAAAGCTTGGTCCTATTTTTCTTTTGCTAAGATATAAAAAAAACAGAGATACTTCTTTTTTTAATCTTAAAAACAATGAAAAAATATTAAATTAAAAAGATAAATAATAAAATACAAAGTAGCTTCAGCCTTCAATTGCTTCTTTAATCTAGAATTTTTTATTTTGTATGTTAGTGTTGACATATCATATTGAATTGTTTTTTTTTTAATTTTAAATTTAGTCTTATGTGGGATAGACCATATATTCAACGGATTTTAAGAATCAGCTATTGAGTGTTGATAAATTAAATGACCTAAAAAATAGCTTAAATGCGCTAGAAATTAAATTGCGCAAATAATTATTTCAAAATATTCTGATGAAATGACTTCGTCGCGTAACGTGAAAGGAAGTATCGTCTCGCGAAGGAAAAGCATGTGAAAAGTTTAAAATATTATCGCAAGATCGTCGCGCGAAGGGCAGGATCGTCACGCGAAGGACACTATCATTCTAAATTTTTCACAGGCTTTTCCTTCGCAAGACGATATTGTCGTCCGCGTTACGTCACAGGAGTAATTTCATATGAATATTTTAAAGTGGTTATTTTCGCAATTTACTTGCTCATTCAAGGGCCTTTTTAAGTTCATTTCAAAAGTAAATACATTTTCAAGAACAAATCTATTTCAGATTCTGTATTGCTTTTTGTCAAATTTCCCATTAAAACATCCATATATATATATTAACTTTATAAATTAGTTTTAATCAATTTTAATATTAATCAAACACAATTAACTAAAAAATCATAATAATAACAATTTTAGACAATTATTTTATTAAATAAATACAAAATATCATATATATATTAATAAAATTTAGTTGTACATCATAACTTTAATTGATATGTTTTAATATAATCGAATTAACTATGTTATTTGAATAAATCGTATATCCGACTCTAATATATTGATTTTTATTATATTAAACCTTAAGTATAAACGATTTTATATATGAGATCTCATTTTTTTTTGTTGGAAAAGGATTGGTGGTCCAGATCGGATCGATTTCAATGCATATCCCTAATTTATGTATAATTCTATAACTTTATTCAACAATCTATCATTATTAACTCAAACATCACTCAACAAACTTTCAATAAAGAAGTAATCTAAAATAAATTGATTTTTCTTATCTTGCTTTGGACATTAAAAAAATGTGGCCACTGGGTTAAGCATTCGAACATAGGATCCATGACTTTTTAAGGAGGTCTAAGATATTTATCTTTTTTTGTTGTTAGGCTAGAAGCGGGGATAAAACTTTTAGTTTAATAATTTTTATTTTAATCTCCATTAAAAATTAAAATAATCATGCTTAATATAAGCAGACTCAAATTCAGGATCTTAGGGTGAGAATATTCATCTATGGTTGCCGCTAGGTTAGAAGAGTGGATGATTTAAAATATAAAAGATTATTTAAGGTATACATTTTATAATTTTATATTTTTATAACATAAAATAATAAAAAATAGGACAACGGATTAAGTATGTAACCTGCAAACACACTTAACAATTTAACCAAGCGCCCAGGCTTGAACCCAAAAACTTAAAAGTTAGTATCTTCTTTTATTGTCATTAGTCTAGAATTTTATGTTTTTATATAATATAAGAATGTAATATAATAGTGAATTACTTGTTTTTCTTTTAAATAAAATAATAATATGAGCTTGATTTTATTATAAAATATTTTTATTCTCAATATTTTATTTAATATTTAAAACTATTAAATTTTAAATAAATTAATTATCTTAATATATATTTTGTACGTCATTGGTGTAAATGTATTTTTAATTGTATAAAATCAATACAAAGTTAACTTTTAATTTTAGAGTTTATTCTTAATCTATTAATTATTATTTTAACGCAGAAAAACTTTAAGTTTTTATTTTTTCGGAAAAGTTCGAGATTTGAGAATTTCAATTTCTATTTGCGTGTGAGGAATTTTCTTTTAAAATAAAAATTATTTAAAAGATTACAGTGATTCCTAACACCTTTTGAATTAATCAAAAATAATTAATCTCGGAATTCAATTTTAAATAATTTAGGGATTTACGGTAATCAAATCACAGTTTAATTTTTGAAATCCTTAATTCTAAATTATTTAAACATAATTAATTTTAAAAATTATTTATTTTAAAACAGAGTCGCCATTTAAGTTTTGAAAATCAATCAAAGTTGTCATACGTGTACAAATGTATTGGCCAGAGTTTTCTTTTAATTCGTAATTTGGTTATATTCGGAAAAAGCTTTCGCGCGTCATCCCACGTACCCGTTTTAAAAGCGATCTCTATTTATAAAATTGGCTTTTGAAAATTAGTTGTATAACGTTTAAGTTTTAACCGTTTATTCTTCCAGCTCTAGTCATGCTTTTAGGTTTAGCGTTATTTAAAGTATTGAAACATTAATATTTAAATGTTGGTACCTGTTGCGGATGATAACTAGGGAGGAAATATCTGAAAAATATCAGTCATTTTTAAAGGCATTAGGGTTTAAAAATAAACACCAAACAAGTATTTGTTGAAATATTTTTGTGGAAAGATCCCAAAATATTTAAAATGCATTTTCTAATTTTTTTTTGGATTTCATAGAAAAATTTGGAATTTCAAAATTGCAAAATAATTTTGAATTTTGGAAAGTGGAACCAAATATACCATAGGACCCTAGTGTTCGTTTTTATCAATTGAGGTCAAAAGACTATCGGTCCGGGTCGAGGAACCTCTCCGTCGAGGTTCGGGATCTCCAGTTTGAGTGTCGGAGTCCCTCGGTCTAGGTGCTAAGGACTCTCAATCATTGGCTGATCTTACCATTCTATGTGTTAAACCTATCGGTCATGGGCTAGCTCAGGGCTAAGTTATTTGGTCGAGGTGTATAAACCTCTCGATCTTAGGTTAGCTCCAGGCTAAGTTCCTTGGTCGATGTATATAAACCTCTCGGTCTTGGGGATTGGGATTCTCGGTCCCAAGCTTGGGATTCTCGATCCAAGGTGAAAATCTTCGGTTGGATTCCTTGGTCGTAACTCAATAACATCAGTCAGACCTCTTAGTCCTAGCTCAAGAACATCATAGGCTAAGAATATCGGTCGGACCTCTCGGTCCTAGACTAACAAGCCTCGGTCCTCAAGAACATCAAAGTTTCATTTTTTTAATTTGTTTTTTGGTTTTGATTCTTTGATCCAAGAGTTTGGGAAGCTTCACAAAGCTTCCAAGAATATAGTAATCATCATCTCAAGGTATGAATCAACTTGGATGATGAACAATTTGTTCAAAAATAGTTTGTAATCAAAAACATCTTCGGTCGAGGTGTAAAAACCTCTCAATCATGGGTTTCCTCTGGCTAAGTTCCTCAGTCGAGGTGCATAAACCTCTCAGTCCTAAGGTTTGGGATTCTCGGTCCCAAGCTTGGGATTCTCGATCCCAAGGTCAGACATTTCGTTCCTAGGTTGGACCTCTCGGTCCTAGGTGAAAATTCTCGGTTGGATTCTTTGGTCCTAACTCAAAAACATCGGTCGGACCTCTCGGTCCTAGCTCAAGAACATCGGTCCTAGGCTAAGAATATCGGTCTAACCTCTCGGACATAGGATAACAAGCCTTGGTCCTAAAGAACATCAAAGATTCATTTTTTTAATACGTTTTTTTTGCTTGTATTCTTTGATCTAAGGGTTTGGGAAGCTTCACAAAGCTCCCAGGAACATGTTGATCACCATCTCAAGGTATGAATCAACATGGATGATGAACAATTTGTTCAAAACAAATTGTAATCAAAATTTTGGTTTTTGATTTTAAAGTTGTTTTGAAGTGTAAGGAGTTATCCAATAGCTTACTTATACTACATATACTTGATTGGTACTAAAATAAGAACACTATTTGCTTGATTAAATCAATTCAAATATCAAAATTTCAATTTATTTTGAAAATTTTGATTTTGATCAAACATGATCGGTATGAATCAAACATGATCCAAATAGTTGTCCAACATCATTACAATCATATTGGGAAACTTTATGGGCTGTGATTTAACCGAATTAGCGCAAGCACAGCAAACCTTTTTTTTTTTTTGAAAAATTCAAACTTGGATTTTTGTTATTTAGATTGATTAATCGGTTCTATCCTATCCAGATAGTTTCTAAATGGTCCTAGGATAAGTTTACATCCATAAAATATCATAAACAGCAAGTATACAAGCTTTTGCAATTTAAAATATAAAAAATTCAAATTCAAATTATGAATATGAATTAGAGGGTGATTAAATCCTTACCAATGATTATAGAACACTTCTTGATCCTTGGGGAAGCTTTTGGAATGCTCACATCTAAGCTTCAATGCTTGAAATGGATTTTCAAAAATCCATAAGCTTTGAGCTTCAATAATGGATTTCTGATAAATCGCGATTTTGGAGGGGAAGTTGGATTATCTGGTTTGGGAATGACTTGGGAGGGTATTGATACTACTCATAAGTCGGTGGAGGCTCTTAGTGACTTGAATCAACCAAAATTCATTAATGACAATTTGGTTGTTCATTAGTCAAATGGCCGGAGTAGGCGGTGATGAGGCGTATACTCGTACGGGGATGATCATAATCGTAAGGTAATCATTCGGTCAATTTGGTGGACTAATGGTTGAATTCCAAATATCCAAAATCAACACAGTTCATCAAACTTATCTAGACGGCGGTCGCGATGAAGAAGAAGACCGGAGCAAAAAACGGCGTCGTTCTGATGATATGACGCGCTCTGTTAGCGGTCCATCTAAACACCTTTGGCGTTTGGGTGTTTCGTTAGCTGGAACCATTATAGTTCTAGCTAACGGACGTCTGCTGATGCGTTGTGGCCCGGGCGCGCGTTACTCTGGTTACAACTGGCTACGCTGAGCGTTCCTGAGTGCTGATTGAAAATTCAGCACTGATATGATGGTTCTAAAATGCACAGCAACTAATTTCTTTAATTTCAGCCACATAAGATCATATATATTAAATCAATAAGGGATTATTTGAAATTGATTTTTCTTTCACCTTTTTTGCTTTAATTTTAAATTTTTAAATACACAAATAATAAAATAAATATGACAAATATTTTATCAATTTATTTTATATTTGTATATTTTTAGGGTTAAATAAATAATTGTTTTAGATAAAATTATACAACAATTCATTCTAAATTATTTATTTTTATCCCTTAATTTTTTTTTAAATTATTTTTAGATAATATTTATCTTAAATAATTTTATTTTTATTTTTATCATTTTTCTTAATTAATTAAGTTTTAATTATTATAATAATTAATTTAATTAATTATTTTAATTGACTTTTGGTCCTGAGGTTAATTATTTTGAGGTTAATTATTTTGACTTTATTTATTAAAAAATAAGTCAAAATAATTATTTTGATATTATAAATTGGAATGTAAATTTTTATTAATTAATTATTATATTATAATAATAACTAATAATATTTATATTTAAATTATAATAAAATACTAATTATAATTAAAATTATTATTTTATACTAGTTTTCTACACACAAAAATATTTAAATAATTTTAACACCATTTTAAATAATTGAAAGATTATTAAAAGACTATACAGTTTTAATTTGTGTTTTACCCTTTAGTTTATATTTACTGATTTGAAGAAAAATAAATAAAAGAAGTAAAAGAAATGCACCGTAAAAGTAATAAAAAAAATATTGATCGGTAAAAGTGATAAAAATAGAGTATGATTGTACAAGATTGGTACTAATTTATTCCCTTTGAATATACAATTTATGCCATTCATTTAATATTGGTAAATTTTTAACAAAATAAAACATTATTTGTATACTATTTAATTAGTCCAAATTAACAAATTTAATTAGTTCAAATCAACACATAGGGATACAAGTAGGAACCGGTGGTTCGAAACGGGAAATATATTTATCGTCACCATGCATTTATCATCACCATTTCGTTCAGTTTTGAAGGATCCCTTCCGACACCTCTACCATATTATCTAAAAACATTGTATAATAAAATTTTATAAATAAATTTTTTAATATAATATATATATGTTAACATATTAAAAATTTATATAATTATAAAAAAATAAATTTAAAACTCTTATAATTAATAAATAAATATATTAGTGATTTATATATTTAATTGTGTTTATAGTGTTCGAAGTAGAATCAGTGTAAGATCGGGATAAGTCGGGACGGGGAACACAAATATCATACTCGTCTCGTCCCATCTAGGGCTGCAAATGAGTCAAGCCGCTCGTGAGCTGCTCGCGAGCCGCTCGATCAAAGTTCGACTTGAGCTTGACTTTGATTGAGTTCGAGCCGAGCTCGAGCCGGCTCGTTTAATATTCGAGCCGAACTCGAGCTCATATAATGCTTGCTCGACGGCTTATCGAGCTTTTTCGAGCCTGATAATATATAATTTATATATTTATTTAATATAAAAAAAAATTTAAAACAATTTTTTTTCTCTCTATTTTCAAAACCCATATAGAAGGCCCATAATCCACATTATTATATTATATTGTCATAAAACAAAACCTAATTTCTAATCCTAATTTCTAATGTATCAATAATAAGTGACTCTTCATCTCTTTTTCTTCTTCTTTCTTCCGTCTTCGTCGTTTCTTCTTCTTCCTCATCTTCACTATTTCTTCTTGTTCTTCCTCTATCTTCACCATTTTTTCTTCTTCCTTCTTCACTATTTCTTCTTCTTCTTTCGTCTTCATCATTACTTTCACTCATTCATAATAGGTTAATACATTTTTTTATGTTATCTCTCATCTACATTATTTCTATCATTCATTCACAAGAAACCTAGGTAAATTAAAATATATTTTCATTTCTACTATAGTTATTGCTCATACTTTTAAATAATTTTGATTTTTTTTTTTGTATTACGAGTAAATTTGTACTTATATAGATCGTTCATAGATCTATATGGAAAAACACTATTATATATATTAATTGTTCATAGATCTATATGAAAAAACACTATTATATATATTAATAGTGTTCATAGATCTATATAGAAAATATTTTTAATATATATTGATCATAGTTCTATATAGAAAAACACTATTATGGTAAACAATATTATATTTTATTATATATAATATTGAAATATTGATATATTATATATAATAAAAAATAAAAAAAAATGTTAGTATATATTTTGTATATATTACGAAGAGATAAAAAAAGGTTAGTATATATTATATATAATATGTTGAGAGAAAAAATGAATTTATAATATTAATAATATATTGTAATATATAAATAAATTAATAGATTTTTTCTATAAATAAGTCAATAAATTTTTGTTATATTTGTACCCAAATAATTTAATTATATATAATAATATTTAATAAAAAATAGGTTGAATTTGTTTTTGTCCGTATCTCCTTTAAACCTTAAAGTAAGTTAAATTTTAGTTATTTGTTTTAACATGTATTTTTTTATATTAATTATTTTTAAGCTTAAATGCAGGTAGGTGTACTTGTGCTATGCTTGAAGAACGTGACTTAAAAAATATTAATATATTGAATGTTCAAACAATTTATATAGTATTGTACTTTAATTTTAGAATTTTATATTTTAGAATTTTGACTAGTAATTGTGGTTGAATGCTTTTTGGATTATTATGATTTTGGAATTTTAAATAGTTATAATTTTTTAATATTTTCAATTTTAAATATTATGTTTTAAATGTTGAATATGTATGAAAGTTTGATATTTCATTTTGAAAATAAATTTTAGTTTGAGTTCGAGCTTGAATTCGAGCTCGAGCTTGAGTTTGAGCTCGAACTCGATCTTAAATTCGAGCTTGAGTTCGAGCTTTTCAAGTCGAGCCGAGCTTATAGGTAAATAGTCGAGTCAAGCTCGAGCTCAAATTTATAAACTCCTTCGAGCTCGAGTTCGAGTCGAGCTAATAAATACTAAATCGAGTCGAGTTCGAGCTCAAGCAAATTCGAGCTCGACTCGGCTCATTTGCAGCCCTAGTCCCATCCCAATAGGAACGGATTTAGAAATTAGAGTTGGGTAGGCTTTTATATATATATATATATATATATATATATATATATATATATATATATATATATATATATATATATATATATAAAAGTTAGTTCTATTGAGATTTTCCTTCCCTACATTCCCAGTCAACTACCGGTCAAATCAGGAAAAAACTATCATAAACGGAACAATTCAGTTCGGTTATCGCAACAAAGAGAGGAAAAACTTTGATTTCAACCTAAAATTACCCTGAATATAAATTTAAATTAATATATGAATTGATTGGTTCGGTCATTCGAGTACCAATACGTTGGCCAATTCAAATTAAAAACCACTTATTTGAATTTAAGAATTGTGCTAATTTTTTTAATTCAACAAATAAAAAGTAAAAATAGTTATATACTATCCTATTATACCACTAACCAAACGGCTCCTCCAAAGTGAATGTTGATTTAAAGCCTTCGGAGTATCATTAGACGACCTAGACTTATGGGCCCTGAAAATGAATGAAGCCCAACAAAGTAGAAAAAAACATTAACTAATTAAGTTGTTGGGCTTGAATTGGAATAGGCCTAATCAATCCAGACCCAAAAATTAAAGCATATAATATTATTAGTTTTTGTGGCACAAGAAAAATAGTAAGCTTAACAAAAAATACATTAAAAAAAATTCAGACAAAGTAAGATAAAGGATTTTTTGGACTGTTAATTTATCAAAAATTCACATTTAATATTGTTGTTGTCAACCCATTTATTAAAAATAGTAAGGTTTTAATTAAATATATTGTAATATTGAACATAAGATATTATAGTACAGTAGTTTTATATAAAAACTTAGAATCTTTATTTGATTTTGGGTTCAAATCTCACCAAAAAATCATTTTTATTAATTAAATTTTTTAACTCAACTTTGGGCAACAAAAAAGTATCGAGCTTTTTTCTAACGGGTACGACTGGGACAGCCAAAAACTCGAGTCCGGCTCTAATTTAAATAACAGTTGATCGGTTTAATTGATTATAACAAAACGATTATCAAATTCTAACATATTCTCAATTCATATATCAAATTATTACCTATTATTATTATACTTTTTCACTTGGTACATTTTTTTAATAGGGATTCTCAATGACCTGCAATGAAGAAGTTTGTCTACGAATGAATAAAATAAAGTAAACAGAAATTGATGTATACAAATATATATATATATATATATATATATATATATATATATATATATATGAAAATAATTATAAAAACTTAATATATATTGCTTAGATTATAAAATCTCCAAAATAATCACTTAAAATTTTAAGAACTACATAAATATATCGCATTCAACAATTCAAAATCAAATCTACTCTCTACCATTTTTAAGGATTCATACCTCATCAAATCAATTTTCACCATCCAAATTCACTTGTATGTACAATTTATAAAAACTCAATATCTTTAATGTTAACTTCACTCAATAAAATTCAAAAAATTATAATAGATAAGCATACTTAGAACTAACCAATCAAATCAATTAATCCATATCAATATCAATTTAAAATTCTTAGTTCATAATCATCTTAAAAATTCTACATAAGAATTAAGAACAAATAACAAGATATTAAAATTTAGAAAATTAATTTAAGTAATCATATCTTCTTCAATAACTTCGAGATCATTCAAATCACTTATTGTTTGATCTATTTCAGCTTGTAGAGTAACCAATTTTGAGTGCGAAAATGAGTTTCTAAGGTTGCAAGAGTCAAAAAGCAACAATAAATAGAACTCTTCCTCCTCTAATAAGTCTTAAATTTATTTGGTTAAGACATCTCTAGCAATAAAAAAAATATACATTTTATATTTGTATCCATTTTCTCTCCACCAAGTGAGCAAATCAAATTTGCAATCTGAATCTACAATCACGATACGATCCTCTAAATACTTTTCAAACTCAAACTTACTCTCAATAGAATTCTTCTCTATTATAACATAAATTGACAAGCTAGGGAGAAATTTAAATCATCTTCCTTAACATTTTCATTCAAATTATTTGAAGGACTTCATCATTTTTATCATTAAACTAATACATTCAGAAAAAAAAATTATTTAACTGATTTTGTTTTATCATTTACATCACATATACTAAACATGTTTACAAAATAAAATTTCACATATCACATCTTATATTGGGAATCTAAAAGGCCATAACTAACAATAACATATTAATTCTCTCTAAATCTCCCAAATATTTTAAATTTTTGAAGCTTTGCTTTTTAACATCCTACTAAGTGTTAAATTAAAGAGAAAAATATTGTATTGAATTGTTATTTTTTTTGTTATATAGATTATGTCTATTATATAGACATTATAATTGAAATATAAGGAAACTAAATAATATAATATTTATATTATCACAATTTATAATATTGTGATAATATCTTACAAATTAAATCTAACATCCCCACTCAAACTCACGATGCAATAACAATAAGCATTTGAGAGTTTGACAGCTAGAAAACGAAAGCGCGAACAATAAGAAGATACGCATCATTCTTAATCTTATTATCTTCCTTCTTTTCTCTCTTCTGTTCAATCCATTGATCATCCACCAAAAAAACAACGCTTCTTCGATTCAGACCAACTAAAATTAACAACTAAACCAAAACCAATCAAACCAAGTTTCACAAACTCCTCCAAAAAAATAAACTGAAATCAACAACCCACAACAACCAAACTAAAATCAATCAAACCAAACTTTACAAACTTAGGGAAAACCAAATTAAATTCAACTACCTATTCTCAACAACAACAAAAACCAAAATCAATCAAACCAAGTTTCACAAACATAGGGAAACATCAAACTAAATTCAACTCCCTATACTCAACAAAACAACCAAAACCAATCAAAAAAACACCAATCAAACCAAGCTTCAAAAACTCACTTCCAATTTCCTCTCCTCCAAGACTAATAAAAAAATCAACATTCTTCTAAACCAGCTAATTCAACCAAATCAACTTTCGATCCGTCCAAGTTACCCTCCTCACTTAAGAACAAAATAACCAAACTCATTTTCACCAAGCTACCAAAATCTCCAATCCAACTAGACGAAAACAATTCCACTCAAATGAAATCCAAAACCCTAGATAAGTTGTTTAAGACCACCGACAAAAAATAATATTAATAATAAATAATTAGAGCTAGTCCTACATCAATAGCTAATGTAACCATTAACGGTGGCAGTGAAAGACTATAACTTAATTGACTTAAAAACGATAACAAGTCTCTGATACCATGTTAAACTAAAGAGAGAAATATTGTATTGAATTATTTTTTGTTACATAGATTATGTATATTGTATAGACATTATAATTGACATATAAGAAAACTAAATAATATAATATTATCACAATTTATAATATTGTGATAATATCTTATATATTATATAACACTAAGTATAGAATCACAATCTTATATAACCCAACAGTTTAGCTCATTAAAAAATAAGTTTGATGTGACATGCAAAGTATTGAAAACATTCAAAGTGGCAATATAGAAAGGTTTAAAAAATATTAGTAGACCTCTAACAATTTCTAATCACTTCTCATCGGATGACCCAAATTTTTTTCCCTCTTTCTAATTACCTTCTCATTCTCATCCTCTACATAATCTTCCTCCATAAACTTTCTATCTTCTTGTAAATGCTCAAAAACCTCTTCAAATTTCTCTCTTCCTTCAAGCATTAAAAGTAGGTGGAATTTCACCTTGTGGGGAGATCTTTTTGCATCATTTGTTTTGTAGACATTTTTAACTTTTCATCATTCTTATTGTAACAAAATAATATAGGAGATGATGATCTTAAAAAGCGCACTATATTACATATCTTCACAATAGATTCATCTCGCTCTTTCAAAACTTTTTTATCAATTAAATTTAAATATGTGTAGTGCATCGAACATGAATATATTTATTTTCTAATATCGTTAATTCCTAATCTTTTGTCACTAGTTTCAAATGATTCATTGCAGCATTATTTGTTGTAGCATTATCCAATGTAACACATAAAATTCTATATATTCTCCTATTTAACAAACAAGTATCCATTGAATTTCTAATTGTGAAAAATCTTCATGATTAGGCACTTAAAAAAATTCAAAAAAATTTTCATCAAGTTCCACTAATCAATATTTACAAGATAATAAAATAGATCAATTTTTCTGGATTCCGTCGCTAAGAATTATTCTTTTAAATAATTGAAATATTGTAAAATAAATTAGACTTTATGATTAAATTTCAAAACTAACTTTTCTGTTGAATTCCATTCGATGTAGAAATTATTGATAGATTTAATTAATTAAATCTCTTTTTAGCATTTTTGATTAAAAATATATTTTTTAAAAAGAGATTTTACCTAATTTTTCTCACAAAATTAAGAAAAAATAAAATTTGTGTAAGAATACCAAAACTCATATATTCTTTTAAATGGGTTATTTATATAATTGCGGGTGGAAAATTACATTGGTATTATGTCTCACACTCCAAACAGCGATTATTTTAATTATTTCGACTTTTTTTAGAAAAGGTTTTCACACTTTACTAAGTAGTATTTTAATTTTTTCCATAGCCCCTTGTCCTAAGTATGAATTTCACATAGATGTTCGTCTGTTAATTATAGACACGAATTAACTATGTAATGTATAAATAAAATATTTAATCTTGTGTGGCACTTTTTTTTTAAATGGTCCATGTATATTAAAAATGATAATAATCGTTTATGCATAACGACAAATCATGACATTAAATAAAAAATTACTCAATAGGTTATGGAGCTCGTAGGTCCACGAGAAAAATGATTAACTCCTCGACCGACTTTCCAGAAATGATTCCAGAAAGTATCGTAATGATAATATCATTATTAATGATATGCAACAGATGACTACGCTTATTGAAAGTTCGACGATTTTTCTCCAAGCAGATAGTCCACCAAAAATTAATTGGGATGGTAACTAAATTATGTATGTCTATCAGCCGCATCAATAAAAACTTCTCAGCAACTACCCAAAAACTTAAGCATCACCTAATGAACCCAATAATACTCCACAAAAGTCTCCAAATACTGGAAACCCATTGACAATGCAAATGTAAGTGAATTGTTAATTCAACCTTATCGTGACACATATGACAACGATTAATCATAATAATAATAAATTTATTCACATGTCATCTGTAAAAATTTCACTGTAAATAATGCTTCATCCAAAGAACGAGATCTTGGATGAAATCTTTGCCTCTTAAAGTTTCTCCAATAAAAATTATATAAAATCATCTTATTGAACAAATTGTAACAATATCCCACATGAAAATTATTCATGTATTACCACGCATAACGTCTTATTTAGACGGAAACATACTTGTTTGTGTCCTAACATAAGTAAACTCTATTACGGAACAGACTCTCTCTAATGTTTAATCTCCTTCTATATCTAATTCGGCTAGCGAAGCCACTAGATCGATGATCAAACATGTTCTTAACTGTGAAATTTTTACATATATCAATGGAAACAAGTTTATGATACGTCGTAGCTAGACTTTTAACACTACACCAAATATCATCCTAAAAATTGATCGAAAAATCATCGTCCACAATGAATCTAGACTGCTCACGAAAAATTTCCACATAAAATAAATTTCCCCATAAAATAAATTTCCCTCTAAATGTTACACCCCGTTGGATAATTAGAGATTTTGGTTAACCAACTAGACTAATTTTGAACATACTTATATTTGATCATTGATGCTCAAAGACTATTTGGTTATGTTTCAAATATATTACACTATTTTGATATAAAAGTCTTATTAAAAGAAATAAGATCTCAAAGATTCAGACCTCCTTGATATTTTAAATATTTAATTTTATCACAACTAACTAGATGACAAAACGATGAATTAGAAGATCTTCATAAAAATTTACACATTATTTTTTCAATTTTCACCTCCACACTCTTTGGGAGAATGAATAAAAACATCATATATATGAGCATAAATGACAACACAGTCTTAACGGGGATTAGTCGACCCCCTTTCGATATTATTTTGTGTTTTCATGTAAATAATTTATATTCCATTTTAGTGATAATCGGGTCCTAAGAGACATAGCACTCAATGGCAACCAAACCAATATGGATTGACAGAAGACCACCCATTCTGAACCCTAACACATTTATCAACCTCATCATTCTTCTATTCTAAAAAGAATATGAGAAAAAAATGTATGATTTATTAGGATTAACTCGAAGACCAAAACATGCACTGAATAACAATAAAATATCTCGAAAGTGTTTAAAAAATTTATGGGTAACATAAATAATGCATACCATGTCATTAGAAAAAAAAACAAATGTGATATGAAAAATTGATATCTTATTGATCCATAACACACCACGAATGTGTCCCGAGTTTTCTACGAAAGTCATCATTTTTAGAGTGCTTCCATAATAATGACGAACAAGAAAGGACATAGTGGATCACCCTATCTGATCCCTCGAGAATTCTCGAAAAATTCCTAAAAATTCTAATTAATAATGACAGAAACTTTACCGTCAAGAGGTAAAATCTAATTCAGCCAATCAATTTCACACTATTCTTATTTTGTCTAATACATTAAACAAAAACTCACAATTGATGTGATTATAAGTTATTTTTGATGTCTAACTTAATAAAAAAAACACATTTTTCACCTCTTGAATTAGTTGAGTCAATGTATTCATTGGCTATTAATACGCCATCATAGATTTGACGACCTTTAATGAACGTCATCTAATTACTAGATACGACCGTCTCTAACACTCTTTGCAATATTTTGTAAAAATCTTATAGAAAGACGAAACAAGTCGGATATGCTTGAAGTTTTTCACTTTAATAGTATATGGATCTTTATGAATGAGACATATCAAAGTATAGTTTCAACTCTTGTCAAATGATGAGAAATTATAAAAATGATAAATTGCTTTCATAATTTCAGTCTTAAGGAAAAATCATGCCTTCTTAAAAAAGTTAATGTAACCCGTCACATTTCAGCGCTTTATCATTTCTGTACCCTTTAATGACCTTCTCAACCTTCTCCGTCAAAAAAACGAGCCTCCAACATATTTTTTGCGCTGTACTAATTAAATTAAAAGTAATATCATTCAGTTTAGGTCTGACCTTAAATGGCTTCTCAAACAAATCCTTATAGATTTTTGATTCACTAACATAAACTCCCCTCTCGATTAAGATCAAATTAATCACATTATTTCTTACTTGTGTGTTATGTTAGAATTATCCTAGATCCTAATTTAATGTGTGAGAAATTAAAATCTTAATGCTGAGAAGCGTACCTTAATTAATCGCATGAATCTTCTCTTTCCTTATAATAGAAAAGTCTTTAATCTTCTATTTCTTTAGACTTTTTTTATGTGGAATGGTTCTTCCATTTGATGAGTAAGTCAATAGGTTTCTCTCTTTGTTGATGGGGACGCAAAGGAGAAATTGACATTACATCAAATGGGGACCATTACCATTACATATAACCAACAATAAGTTAGTTATTATGGTTTGACAATTTCTAATTTAGCCCCTTCATAAAATTAGAAATGTCACTTAGGTATCCTCACTTTATATTCATGACAAATACACCCATAAGCCATAAACTTAATTTCACATTATATCACACTATTTTGGCTTATATTAAATATGACATATGCACAATTATTTATTATACAAGTGATCCTAAAAATTCTAACAATCTCCCACTGGGTCACGTATGTACAAAAATAAATGTATCAACCATAATGCGCCTGAAGTTTTATGTCATCTCAATCATATGTTGTATAAACAATTTTATCAATTAAACATATCAATATAGGACCAAAGAGCTCGTCGTTGTATTTAAGCACAACTAGACCCAACAATGATCACATAAATCAATACAATTAATTGACAAATCATATCATGAATGTGAGGAAAGAAAATTCCATGCAAGGTGATCTTTTCATGTCAATTTTCAACTGGTCCTACTTGACTTTAGTGAGATCATATTTTAAACATAATTATACAAAGTGTAATGAACTGAATAATACTTAATTTCTTATCAGAATAAGAAACCTCGTAAATATCTATAAAATAACTAAATTGAAAGACAGCCAAACTACAAACTCCCACTGAAGTTAGAGATTATCGATCTCTACGACACTCATACGAGCCATATTCTCATGAAAGGCATTAAGTGATAAACCTATTGTCAAGAGGTTCATAACCATAGAGTTTGTACATAAATATTTTATAGAAATCTATCCACTTTGTATCATTTCTTTCATAACAATAAACTTGATGTCAATATTACTTAATTTGATGCCTAGTAACATGTCATAAATTCCGCTTTAATAGTGGATGACATCATAAGTGTTTGTTTGACACTTCTTTAAGAAATGAAAAAACCAGCTATCGAAAAATATAACCCGAAGTGGATTTCATACTATTTTGGCATCCCGTAATATCGGAGTCAGAATACTCAATGATCTCAAGACTTTCCGACTTTCTATATGTGAGCATTTAATTCTTAGTTCTTTTCAAATATCTCATAAGTATTGGCTACTTAATGTCAAGCAAAATTTGTGACAAACAAAATGTCACCCATATATAAAACCATAAATAGACGTTTACTCTCATTGAACTTGTGATACACAAATAATCAATTAAATTCACCTCAAAACCAAAAGAGAGAATTGTTATTTTGTGAAATTTATGGTATCACTAACAAGATGCTTCTTTAAGTCTATAGATGAATTTCTGTAATTTGCAAACCATATTAATTTGGTCTCTCGACACAAAGTTTTCTCATTGCACCAAATTGTTTTTCAATGTCTCTATTAAAAAACCCCTTAACATCTATTATGGTGTATATCAAAATATGCAACGAGTACCATAAATTGTCCTTAAAGAGTAATTCAATTAAACTTGATTGTTAGAAAGACACTTGATTTTGAGGTTGTTGAGTTTGTACTTAATGAATTTGATCAATATTGTCTTGTTACTCTTGATTTTTTAACATTATCATAATATCAATAAAATCCTTATCAATGTCAAAAAACACTTGAGATATAAATCAAATCTCCACAATAGGAATTATTGATCTAAATCATTTTTAAAGACAAAATCATTTCTCCCTTCAAACTCAATATCCTCAAAACAAATATGCAGTCTCGTCTAAAAAAAATATCTTTAACTTGACATCATAAAAAAATTATAGCCCTTAATTATTTAGGATATTCAATAAATTAGTTGCTCACATTTATAAACTTAAGTAACAACTAAATTCAAATAATGATTTATCCCATCTCAAAATACTTAATGCAACATTAATATCAAGTCTTTTGGACAGTAATATTAATTGCTAATAGTATTTTGGTGTAATGATCAAACATTAATAATAAGACATGTCAAATAATCAATCTATCTTTGGATGGATTAATTATTCACATAAATAAGACTTTATAATTATTACATATTTACCGTCACAAGTATTAATGCAATTCTGTCAATTAATTATCAGCCTTTGGGCCAAATAATATAATCACATGAATTACACAATACTATCATTCAAAATTGTTTTGAATTAATTTCAACAAACATGATCACTTTGGTAATTATTTGTATTAATCAATACAATTCAAATAATGAACAATAATATCATTATTTTAAATTTAAATGTCATATTATTGTATAACCCAAATCAATAATATATATTTTTCCAAAAAGACATGTAATTTATTTTATTATAAAAAATAAAATTATACCGTAAGCCAAATCATACTTCTTGAATTTGAAATTTTTATTATATATAAATCAATATATAATAAAAATTTATATATACTTAACAATAAAATTATTTCTTAATTTTCTTTGATTTATAATATATATTATATATTATTTAATCCCTTAACAACAAATATCCCAAATGATATTTAATAACCGTCAATTTAAAACAGTCAATTTAAAACCAGAATTCTTTTTAACGAGAAAATCTAAACGAGAATCTAAGAGCATCTCCAGCGCATGACCTGTGCCCCGCATGGGACAGCGTGGAAAATGACAGGTCATTGGTTTTTTTCATTTTTTGCATTGTAGATAAAAGCAAAAAGAGGGCAGCGCCCTCGGTCATGCCCTCTTATGACTTTTAAGTAACATTATAATAATATTAAATAAATATATATTCTAAAGTTTTACTATAAGATAGGAATATTAATTATATATTAAATTATAATAATATTAATTATATATTTAATTATAAAAATATTATAATATTTTATTATAATATAGAAATATTAATTATATATTCTCAAATTTTCCTATAATATAGGAATATATGTTATATATTCTCAAATTTATTCGTTTTTAATATTATAATATATTTTAAATTATAAAAATATTTTATATTTTCTATTAATTATATTAATATGTTTTAAGAGTGAAATTTTAAATTCTCCTATAATATATATAATACAGAAATATTACTTATATATTTAATTAATAAATATATTTTTTAAATAAATTAATATATATTTTTATTAATTATATTAATACGTGAGTTTAAAATCTCAAATTTTTCTATAATATAGGAATATTAGTTATAATATTCCTATATTATAAATTAGTTATTTATTTAAAATATTATAAATAAAATTTATTATTTAGATAAGAGGGCGGGCGTAAATGACCTCTGCCCTCTTATTTTGTCAAATTAATGTTCCACCTCAGCATAAAGCGGGCACATATTATACTTGGGCAAAACACTCCAATGCTTCAGCAGCACACAAGAATCTTATATTCGTTTTCATCCTAAGTTATTCGTTTTCATCCTAAGTTTTCATCAGCCGGTAAGGTATTCGTTTTCATCCTAAGTTTTGATAAGAACCTAAGTTAATATATATGAGAAATGATAGAGAGTATGAAATATATGACAAAAAAAATTTATAAAAAATGATGTGACATATTTTAAGTGGATCGATAATTCGATAATTCAATAGGTGAGAGAATTGTTAGAGAAGATGACACATCATTTTTTACAATTTATTGATATATCATTTTTTACAATTTATTGATATATATTATTACTCAATATATATATATACATATATTTTAGGCGGGCTTAAATCCATCTCGTGTAATGATTATATATTTCAAATGACAATTACTACTAATTTGGATAGCATATTGATAGTTTAGGTCAATTAGGGCTATATATATATATATATATATATATAAATATATATATATGCAAGGTTAGGTCACTTCCGGTTATACATTTCATGTTAGTTTTGCTTTTAAGCTAGAATAAATGTTCAATAATTTGACGAATTATTAAACTCTAAAGATATTTGTTCTACTTATTATATTTACAATTTGGTAGAAGAATTAATATCTAATTAGCATAATTTTCGTGGAAGTTTGATGATTCATGGGATAAAAATCTTTTTTATTTTTATCTTCAATACTCAAATAAATATTCAACCAATAATAAAACTATTTTGAAGACAAATTTATAAGTTCAATTTAACAAAATTCATCCTAATTACTGTATGCATGTAATTGTTGTTTTTTTAAATTGATTATATATTCTGAGTGTGTGAGTGATTATATAACTTTCTATATTCCTAAATTTCTTTTATTTATTTATATTTTAAAACACTCATATTGATAAAAAAAAAATGTTTAGGTTTGATTGACTTTTGTTTTTTCCTATTGTTTGAGGACAAAAATTCAAAAATAGTCTATAGGTTGTATGGGATAGAAATGAGCTGTCGTAGTCCCTAAAAACGATGTCTTGATCAAAGACTTAAATTTTTTATAATTTTATGTGAAGAATCTTCTGTTTTTTTTTTCAAATCTGTAGATTTTTTTATCTTTTGGACTGTTCGTTGATGAATTCTTGTTATAATGATGTTGATTAATGTTTTGTTAGATATATATTAGATTGTGTATTCTTGGTCAAGATCAACCGATCGAAGAACATACCATCCGATCGAAAAATGTAGGTTGCGATCGAGAATTCTAGCCATGACCTAGTTTTTGACCAAAAAAATTAGCCATAACATTGTTTCTGACTGGGTCCGACTGAAAATTTTAGTCATGGCATGCTCCCATATCGAGTTTTGCTTCAACCGACTGCATTTCTTAGCCATCGACCTCAAAATTTAGTCGTGACCTCATTTTCGACCAAGAAAACTAAAATGACATGGTTTTTAACCAATGGAATTATTTCTCGCCCACCCCTTTGCCTGATTCAACCCGATCCGACCCTGGTCCATTTAGCTTAGGACCTATTTGCTTTATGCATTTTTATTTATTTATTTTGTTTGTATGATATAATTATTTTCTAAATATTACAAAAAAAAATAAAAAATGCATGAAAATAATATTTTAACCAAAACTAAGAAATATGTTTTAAGTAAGAGTCCATTTGACTACGTTTTTACATTTGCTTGATTTGCAACTTTTATTGTACATGTTCAAAATTATTAAATCGATTTCTTTATGTTTATTGAATTATTTTTAACCATATATCGATTTTCTAAATTTTTTTCAACCACTTTGATATTTTCATCACTTTTACCATGCTCACACGTAGGGATGACAATGGGGCGGTTCGGGGCGGGGAATGCAATTACCATCCCCGCCCCGTTTTAATTTCGGGGATTTTTTTAAAATCATCCCCGCCCCGTTCGGTTTTTTTCGGTTTCGGGGAAACCCGCGGGGCACCGTTAATAATTTTTATTTAAAAAAAATAAATAAATATTATAAAATAAAATTATATAAACCAATTTTTTAATATAATATATATTATAATATATTAAAATTTTATATTATTATAAAAAAATAATTTTAATACTCTTATAAAATATAGTAAATAAATAAATATATTGATGATTTAATATATTTAATTATGTTTATGGTATTCGGGGCAGAATCGGGGTGAAAAGGGGGTGAAATCGGGGCGGGTCGGGGCGGGGGACACAAATACCATCCCCGCCCCATCCTTGTTCGGTTTCGGGGAAAAACCATCCCAAACGGGGCAATTCGGTTCGGTTTTCACGGGGCGGTTTTAAATTTCCATCCCTACTCACACGTGCCCTATTTGATTGTCTAGAAATGCCAATTCATATTTACATGAATCCATGCTCACATCAATGCCTTTTATGCTTTTCATATTTGTATGATCATCTATGCTTACATTTTAATTGACTTACTATCCATGTCTTGTATATATTGTGTATATTGTTTTATTATTCTTGCGTATCATTTTCTAGCTTGTATATTTTTTTAATATACTTGTGTATCCTTTATACTGATATATTTTGTGCTAAAATCAATAATTTATGTAATAAAATTAATCTCATTGACGGAGCTGAGATAGTTCGTGAACTCTCCGTTGAGGATGTTAAATTTCGAATTAACATTACTATTTAGTTGTTCGATATATTTGAGAAAAAAATCAGGAACACCAGTATAGTAGAGATACATGGTTAATAGTTAGGGATAGAAACACCAAATTTTTCTATGAAATCTCTAACATGTTAGAATTTTTAGGGTCACTTGTATAATAAATAATTGTGCATATGTCATATTTAATATAAACCAAAATAGTGTGATCTAATGTGAAATTAAGTTTATGGCTTATAGGTGTATTTGTCATAAATATAAAGTGAGGATACCTAAGTGACATTTCTAATTTTATGAAGGGGCTAAATTAGAAATTGTCAAACCATAATAACTAACTTATTGTTGGTTATATGTAACGGTAATGGTCCCCATTTAATGTAATGTCAATTTCTCCTTTGCGTCCCCTATGAACAGAGAGAGGAACCTATTGACTTACTCATGAAATGGAAGAACCATTCCACATAAAGAAAGTCTAAAGAAATAGAAGATTAAAGACTTTTCTATTACAAGAAAAGAGAAGATTCATGCAATTAATTAAGGTACGCTTCGCAACATTAAGATTTTAATTTCTCACACATTAAATTAGGATCTAGGATAATTCTAACAATTAGTATCAGAGCCATCCTAATTTAATTATGTGAGAAAATTATATCGGTGTAGATATATATGCATACAATTTATATGCATGCAATTTATATGTATGCAATTCATATTAAAAACATGTTATTAGGAATATATATATATATATATATATATTAATTTGTGATAATTTCAAATAAATTTGGTATAAAGATATAAAGATTTATCATAAAGTTATGAATATTAAGATTCTCATCGGTTAAGTATATATACATATATGTATATATATACACGTATATATATACACGTATATATATACACGTATATATATATACGTGTACACATACGTATACACATACATACGTATACACTATATATACACATACATATCCATATATATATATATATATATATATATATATGGATATTTAGATTCTATCGGTTAAGTTTCTATATATGGATATTTAAGATTCTCTTGGTAAGTCTCATTAAAGAGGAACGATTATATATCAATTAATAATTAAGATTGACGATAGATTTAAGATATATTATAATTATCTATTTTGACTAGTTATTATATTATTAAGATAAGATCCCTAGATTTAGGGATATTTCAATTCTCCGGAATGATATATGCATTCATTTATGAATTTATAGATAATTTCAAAGCATGTATGTTATTCGGATATAATTATATATATATGTTTGAATTATTTATAAATTATTTTAAAACATGTTATCAAAGTACGATAATATAAAGATTTTACATTTAAAGAGTAACAGTTATACATATCATCAAGATTCTATATATTAAGGTTAAGCAATTATCATTAAGATATAATTATCATTAAGATATAAGTTTCCTAGATTTATATATATATGCATGAATTTATGAATTTATAGATAATTTCATGTTTTCGGATTATATATATTGGTTTTGATAATTTCTAACCATATTATTATGAATATATATTGATTTTGATAATTTCAATCAAAAATTTAATCGGAAAGATATATATATTTATTTTTATATATTCTGAATTAAAATTAAATTTTCTCTCTCATGATTTTGGAATAATAAGATAAAATCTTAAAATCTAAAATAAATATTTGAATTTTCTATATTTGAATTAAAATGAGATTAATTTTATTACATAAATTATTGATTTTAGCACAAAATATATCAGTATAAAGGATACACAAGTATATTAAAAAAATATACAAGCTAGAAAATGATACGCAAGAATAATAAAACAATATACACAATATATACAAGACATGGATAGTAAGTCAATTAAAATGTAAGCATAGATGATCATACAAATATGAAAAGCATAAAAGGCATTGATGTGAGCATGGATTCATGTAAATATGAATTGGCATTTCTAGACAATCAAATAGGGCACGTGTGAGTAGGGATGGAAATTTAAAACCGCCCCGTGAAAACCGAACCGAATTGCCCCGTTTGGGATGGTTTTTCCCCGAAACCGAACAAGGATGGGGCGGGGATGGTATTTGTGTCCCCCGCCCCGACCCGCCCCGATTTCACCCCCTTTTCACCCCGATTCTGCCCCGAATACCATAAACATAATTAAATATATTAAATCATCAATATATTTATTTATTTACTATATTTTATAAGAGTATTAAAATTATTTTTTTATAATAATATAAAATTTTAATATATTATAATATATATTATATTAAAAAATTGGTTTATATAATTTTATTTTATAATATTTATTTATTTTTTTTAAATAAAAATTATTAACGGTGCCCCGCGGGTTTCCCCGAAACCGAAAAAAACCGAACGGGGCGGGGATGATTTTAAAAAAATCCCCGAAATTAAAACGGGGCGGGGATGGTAATTGCATTCCCCGCCCCGAACCGCCCCATTGTCATCCCTACGTGTGAGCATGGTAAAAGTGATGAAAATATCAAAGTGGTTGAAAAAAATTTAGAAAATCGATATATGGTTAAAAATAATTCAATAAACATAAAGAAATCGATTTAATAATTTTGAACATGTACAATAAAAGTTGCAAATCAAGCAAATGTAAAAACGTAGTCAAATGGACTCTTACTTAAAACATATTTCTTAGTTTTGGTTAAAATATTATTTTCATGCATTTTTTATTTTTTTTTTGTAATATTTAGAAAATAATTATATCATACAAACAAAATAAATAAATAAAAATGCATAAAGCAAATAGGTCCTAAGCTAAATGGACCAGGGTCGGATCGGGTTGAATCAGGCAAAGGGGTGGGCGAGAAATAATTCCATTGGTTAAAAACCATGTCATTTTAGTTTTCTTGGTCGAAAATGAGGTCACGACTAAATTTTGAGGTCGATGGCTAAGAAATGCAGTCGGTTGAAGCAAAACTCGATATGGGAGCATGCCATGACTAAAATTTTCAGTCGGACCCAGTCAGAAACAATGTTATGGCTAATTTTTTTGGTCAAAAACTAGGTCATGGCTAGAATTCTCGATCGCAACCTACATTTTTCGATCGGATGGTATGTTCTTCGATCGGTTGATCTTGACCAAGAATACACAATCTAATATATATCTAACAAAACATTAATCAACATCATTATAACAAGAATTCATCAACGAACAGTCCAAAAGATAAAAAAATCTACAGATTTGAAAAAAAAAACAGAAGATTCTTCACATAAAATTATAAAAAATTTAAGTCTTTGATCAAGACATCGTTTTTAGGGACTACGACAGCTCATTTCTATCCCATACAACCTATAGACTATTTTTGAATTTTTGTCCTCAAACAATAGGAAAAAACAAAAGTCAATCAAACCTAAACATTTTTTTTTTATCAATATGAGTGTTTTAAAATATAAATAAATAAAAGAAATTTAGGAATATAGAAAGTTATATAATCACTCACACACTCAGAATATATAATCAATTTAAAAAAACAACAATTACATGCATACAGTAATTAGGATGAATTTTGTTAAATTGAACTTATAAATTTGTCTTCAAAATAGTTTTATTATTGGTTGAATATTTATTTGAGTATTGAAGATAAAAATAAAAAAGATTTTTATCCCATGAATCATCAAACTTCCACGAAAATTATGCTAATTAGATATTAATTCTTCTACCAAATTGTAAATATAATAAGTAGAACAAATATCTTTAGAGTTTAATAATTCGTCAAATTATTGAACATTTATTCTAGCTTAAAAGCAAAACTAACATGAAATGTATAACCGGAAGTGACCTAACCTTGCATATATATATATTTATATATATATATATATATATATATAGCCCTAATTGACCTAAACTATCAATATGCTATCCAAATTAGTAGTAATTGTCATTTGAAATATATAATCATTACACGAGATGGATTTAAGCCCGCCTAAAATATATGTATATATATATATATTGAGTAATAATATATATCAATAAATTGTAAAAAATGATATATCAATAAATTGTAAAAAATGATGTGTCATCTTCTCTAACAATTCTCTCACCTATTGAATTATCGAATTATCGATCCACTTAAAATATGTCACATCATTTTTTATAAATTTTTTTTGTCATATATTTCATACTCTCTATCATTTCTCATATATATTAACTTAGGTTCTTATCAAAACTTAGGATGAAAACGAATACCTTACCGGCTGGGTTTGAACCCGTTTTTTATTTTATTACCTGACCTTGAACCCGATACTTATTAATTTTAAAATGTTAAAAATACAAATAAAAATATTACTTACATACTTATTTTTTTTAAATTTTAAAGAAGATATACTAGAATTGAAAAAAAAATTGAAAAAAAAAATTAAATATGAAAAATAAAGAGAAGTAATATTTTTGTTAATATAGAGAAATATTATTTTTGGGAATATAAAAAATTTAAAGTTAGAGTGTAGTTTATTTATGATGATGTTTGAAATGAAGTGTAGATAAGATCAAATTAAATTATATATTTATGATGATACTAGTAATGATAAAATATTTGAAAAGTCTTACATTAAATTTTATTAACAAAAACATTATTTTTAATATTTATATAGTCGGGTATTAAGTATTGGGTTTGAGTTTCGAACACTCCTCATCTCCGACCTCATACCCGATCAGGTACCTTCTCCTCCTCCCCGTGCCCAACCCCAATTTCAATTATATATCAGACATACGGGTACCCATTTTCATTCTAATTAAAATTTTATATTTTATATATTATTTAAGAAGTTCAAAATAAACTAAAAATCTCAATTGCATTACAACAGTTTTAAACTTTTAGAATGCAATAAATTTAAGATAGTAAAATATTTTAGGTGTACTTTATAGATTTTTAAAATTATTAAGGATTTTATACACTTTATGGATTTCAATGTTTTTTATTTTTTTTAACAAAATAAAAAATATATTTTATTTGCAACAAGACACAGTTAATATTTTTTTTATCATCGTAATAAAAGTAATTCACGTATTTTACACTTCAAAAACTTTTAATCGCGCTTTTCTTATTAAATGACAAACAATTTTTTTATTTAGTTTTAATTTTATCGTTTCTAAATATAATTATAATAGCGGTTACAAAATATAATTTTTAATTTATTTGTAGAGATATCTCATCATCATTATTATTATCATTATTATTATTATTATTATTATTATTATTATTATTATTATTGCTTTGTTTAAATCCAAGTAAAATAAATCTTTTAATATAGGAATTTAAAAAAAAATATTCTATATTTTCAATCTATCATATCATAGTTAGATTCTAAAAAAAAAAATTGTCTGTTATACTCTATCAGATATATTCAACCAGAAAAATGTAGCTATATTCTAAGAAGTATTCAGAAATAGTCATCAATAATATGCAATTCAATGAAAACACTGATACAAAGAGTTGAGATATTGTTATAAATGAAAAGTTCGTGATAGGAAAAACATGGAAGATCATTAAAACAAAAGAAATGGTGGTTGATTCACATAAAGTAGTCTAATCTTCAAAGTTTATACATCGACATTATTTTATAATTTGGCTGAAATTCAGGAAAAGATTGGTGACAATAGACAAAATTAAGAAGTATATGAATATTCCGGACGTCAATTGCTCAATCTACACAGTAAAAGAGAAAAACATGGACCACCTGTTTGGGGAGTGCGCGTTTGTATCCAAGTTGTGGATCAATTTTGCTGAGAACATGAATATCACTAACTTTCTAGGTACATGGAACGAAATCATAGAGCTTGTAAAGAAAAAGTTTAAAAGGGTGATAACTTCTATGTGAATGTTTTCAAATGCTTCTTTAGAGCCCTACACTACACTACTTGGAAAGAAAAAAATAAAAAGATTCATAACACGAATAAGAGAACAGAAGGAAAAATTGGAGATGATATTTGTTTCTGATGACAACCTTCTCATACATACATAAAGAGGAATTCCGATTAATGGAGATTGATGAAAACTCAGTCAAATATGAAATATTCCCTATAAAATCATTACAAGAAAAAGAATGTTATTTTTTGTTTGATATATTTGTAATTCACTTGTTTGTTGTTATGTTTTTTTTATAATTCATATGTTTGAATTAGTTGGTTTTTCAATAAAATTATGATCTGTCTAACTTTATTTTTTTAAAACTCATTTCCCCTTCTTTAAATTTTTTAATAAAATGACACCAAATCATTTTAAAAAATAAAATGTTATTTTATTTCTTATTCAAATAATAAATTAATATTTTAAAATATAGGAATCTTAAACAAAAGTTAACTGAAAGTTGAAAAATTATTAAAATAATAAATTAATTTTAAAATTTAATTAAAAATTATACTTAAAAAAAAAATAACTAAAATAAAATCCAAACAATATCATTTCATTCTCTATTTTCTCTTTGTCTTACTTAATTTATTAATCAAAATATTAAAATACATTTTATTTTAAATTGAATTTTTTTATTTTATCATTATAAATTAATATTTTTAAATTTTTTTTACCTAAAATATATATTTTTTAAATCACCACAAATTATTATTTTTTAAATAACTTAAGTTTTCTAAAAAATTCTTGTCATGGTTAATGTTTTTTAAAAGTTTTAGAATTAATTAAAATAAGAGCTTAAATAATAGCTGATTTCCGTAGTTTTATAATTGTTTTTAAGAAATAATTAATTAAAGAAAATATGTAAGATGAAATGTCATGCTTTACAAATAAATAATTAATTAAAATAAAATTGAAAATATTTAACTGTAATTAAACGTCATGTTTTACCAATTAATAATGTCACATAATTATAAATGAATAGTTTTTTAAATCAACCCAGTTATCATAATTATAAATAGTAACGTTTTTTTAAATAATATAAAATTTATAACTCATTATTTTATTACAATGAGGACGAGGCTCTGGTAGCATTTAAATGAGCCTCAATTATTTTTATTTTTTATTTTCTTCTTATTATTTGGTAATATAGTTTATTATGAAGAAATTAATCACTCTCATTCTAATTTCTCTTAGTCAGGGCATTTATAAGGGTGTTTTTATTGTTTGTTTAAATAATATAAAATGTATAATAATAATATAATTTATTTGATTATTTATTTTTTATAATTCTAATCATCATCTTGTTTTGATAATAAATTTTGTGTGAGAATCTCATGTTAGTGTTCAATTATTTTTCTTTAATTAAAGAGAACAAACCTCAGTCATGTCAGTGTTAAATTTTTTAATTTCATATTTTGTCCTCTTCTATTTTTCTCTCTGCTAGTTTCTTTTTACATGAATTTATCTTGGTTTTTTATTATTAAAGTTACTTAAATGATAAAATTATTTTGTATGTCTATAAATTATTTAAAGTGAATTATTTTGTTTTTAATAACTAAAAATAAAAATAATATCTTTCAAAGTGATATTAATTTGAACCTCTAACATAAAATAGTATAAATAAATATTTTTTTATTAAAATATTATCAACAGAGGAAGAGTTTTAGATTAATTTTTTAAGCTTAATAAATTATTATTAGAAAAATAGAAAGTTAAGATACTTCATGCATGTTACAAGTCTATTTGAAAATATATAATAACGCAATCAATGATTTCAATAATAATATTAAATTTCTTTGTATTTGATATAATTTTGATTAACCTATACTGAACTATAATTTTATGAAAAAAAATTTAATAATTACTGTATCTTACATGTTAAAATTTATATTATTTGGAATTGTTTCACCCAAAATATATATATATATATATATATAATATTTAATTTTAAATCATTGGATTCTCGCAACAAAAGGTATAATCTCGTAAAAACATACTACATGGTCCATTTTAAAATGTATGATCTCATTTATGCGAGTAAACATACAAGAGCTTTCCCAAAGTAGCCTTATTTGAAATTTAACTTCCTAAATTAACAACATTTGTTTAATCTTTTCCAAACTAGTCTCTTTCACTATTCAAATTCAAGTTAACTTGGTATATATAAATTTTTATTAATTTTTAATTTTTTTTTATTAATATAACAACTTATTATTAAATATTTATTATTTAAATTATTATTTTTTATAATATAATAAATATTATCACCTTTATAAATAATTAATATATAATTATTTTACTTATTTCAATATAATAACTTTGTTTTTTATAAATTATTCATATCATTTATAAAATTAAAAATAATTTAAGATAACATAATATAATATAAAATAAGTAAAACAAATACAACAACTTAATAATTAATAAAAACACATTACAACCATCTTATTTTAAAACTATGGACGCTTTTGCTTAGAACATCGTTTACTAAGTCTCGTATAACCTTCTTAGTCATATCTTCCACAAATTATGGTCATTCGTAAATGGTCCATTTCAGTTTGAATTCGTTGACTTTGACTTCATTTATTTTTCTCTTTTCTCAAAGTTTCAAAAATATAGTAATCACATCCCATATAAAAAAATTGTAACAATATACTTTTAAATTTATTCATTTATAACAATATACTTTTAAATTTTTGTATTAATTTTTATACAAATATTTTAAAACATAATCTATGTTTTATAAACTAAACAACATATTATTTTAAATCCATAATATTATATTTTTATATAAATTTATAAAAAAAATTAAACTTAAAACTATATTTTATAAAACTAAATAACACATTATTTTAACCAACTATTTTACTTCATAACATTAATTATTATAGAATCAAATAAAATATAACTATATCAAAACTATTAAAAGAATATTGTTTATATCGTTTGAATAATAAGACAAATAGCTTCTCAGGTCTTGTTTGACATTGATATAATAGTGTTTGAAAAAAATAGTTAGAACTTGTTCTCCTTGGGTTATTTGAAAAACCCAAACAAAATCAATTTTCCAATCAATCACTTCTCTACAATCACATCACTCATTTCATTAACCAAAATACTAAAATACCCTCAATTTTAAATTATTATTTTTTATTTTATTTATATATATCAATACTTTTTAAGTCTTTTTACCAAAAATAATCCTCACATTCTCAAAATTATCAAGCATTAATTTTTTTCCTCTGGGTTTTTTAAGAAATCCCAATCCGAACCAGACCTTATTTAATATAAAAAGTTGCTTTTATTTGAATAAATAATTTAAATATAATAAAAATGATTTGATAATTTTATTTTTATTAAATATTTAAAAATTAGATCAAACAAAGCCTTATAAAAATAATTACAATAGAGCCCCTATAAGCCTAGTAGTGTCAGACCTAACCGCCTAAATCATATAACCGCTCAGAGTAGGAAGAAAAGCTCTCTCGAAGACCACACACAGTAAACGTGGACACGACCACCTGAAGAAAAGCTCCAAACCCCAGCCTTTCTCTTCAATCTCTCTTTCTCTCTCTACTTTCTCACTCATTATAGAGATCTCCGACGATCGGAGCTAGCTCCGGCCGATTTTCATCTTCTCCGCCTTCTACCGCCGCCGCCGCCGCCGCCGCTTGACGGAATCATGTGTCTCCATCCGTTTCTTGTACTTGATATCATTATTATGCTCTGATTCTGTATCTCAAATCATCAACATCAGCCTTTTGGCCCACTTCCTGATCTCCTCTCTCTCTATATACATATCCTTTTCCCTATTTCATCTCCTTTATTTATGTCTTCTTCGTCGTCATCGTCTTCATCTGATGAACAAGGTTCTGGTAATGGAAATGGAAATAGAGGTGGAGACTACGAAGGTCCATCGGCTTCTCGCAGGCGATTCGTCGACGGCGTCTGGCCGGAGCCATTCGTGGAATCTCTAGCTTATCAGGTCGCCATTGACGCTTCAAACTCCTCCGGTCGTCTCGCTGCCGGTCCCGCGCTTTTCAATCTCTTTCAGGTCAGCTTCCTCTCTCTCAATCTATTTCTGTATAAGATGAACCTATATCTTGACTAATATGTCTGAATCATACTATAAACCGCTTGAAAAATGGATCAATTCTTTAAACAATGTAGTCATAATTAACTTGTTAGATCTCAAATTTGGTTCTCAATTTGAAATAACTCCTCTGAGACTCTGAAACTAGCCAGTTTTTTTGGCTGATATTATTAATATTTGCCTATTTTGGACTCTTATTCCTTTTCATGTCATCTTGATGCAATGAAAAGTAGTTTTCTAGTTTCCTTTTGCTTTGCATGTCCCTTTTTAAAGCTCCAGAAGCCACAACACTAGTTGACTGGACTTTTTGTTTGAATCAATCCGTAACTATTTTAAATGGAAAGAGACATATTTATATTTATACACATAAAAAGGCTGTTACATAAGGAAGAAATAAATTATGAGTGTATGAATCTTTCTATATTTAGTTATCACTAAGATCAGCAGAACCTTCATTGATACAGTACTACTAGGGTTTACTATTACATTGATTTTTTATGCTTGTTTTACATTTTGGTAGTTTTCTCAGTCTTATTCTTAATATTTTGGAATCAAAATCGATTCTTCAGTTGACTGGACCAAAACTAAGTTTCTCAGATAGAGACATTTATGTACTGGTAGTTTGCTATTGGATCTATTTTGTGGCTATTTGACTATCTCCTAAAGAAACTCAATTTTGTTTTTAAGTTACTCAGCCTTATTAATGTTTTGGGTTTGTTTTATTCTTATTTTTATGGGTTTTTATGGGTTGAAATTTTTTGACATTGTAAAAAAACTACAAATTAAGTAACCATGATTGGTAAATGTTATAACTTTAACACCATTGGCCTATTATTATTTTCAAATATGGCTTTTGCTGTTGATAGTATATGAGCTTGTTTGATGTGTTGGGTTATTTGGGATTTTTATTGTGTTTTTTAAAAAAGAATTGTTCTATGAAATATTAGGTTATTCTATAATGTCATTTTTGTATTGAAATTTTAGAAAAGAATTGGAGTGATTTGGATTATAAATTGAATTATTTGATAGTAAGATTTTTTTTTTCTTTCAATCAAACCTTTTAAAAAGGGCATTTTGAAAGAGATAAAATGAAATTAATAGTTTGAACTATTCAAGCAATGGAAAATAGTAAGCATTCATGTCTGAACTTAACATGAATTCATGGGTCAAAGACAATGTTTTAAAAAGAATAAATGTTTATTGAACATGAAACATCACTTTTTATAGCTTAGGGATTTTTTTTAAATAGTAATACTACTAGGGATTGCCTCTCTGTTTTACAGTGTAAGGGAGCTTTAATATTTTAGAATAATTTCTGGTTTCTTTTATTTTTGTTTTGAATTCTATATAAAATTAGAACTACTATTAATTTGTTAGAATTAAATACAAAATGTTTTGTAGAGTGTTCCAACAGAAAAAAGAAAAGGACTTTAAGGCTTGTTTCAAATAACCCAGGATCAAACAAGCTGTGAATATTAATGATGGAATATACAAATGAATTAGTTTGAACAAGAAATTGAAGAGAATTTCTTGAGCCCATATGAGAAAGTGTTACAGAAAAGTGTGACCTAAAATGAAGACCAATTCTTAAGTGTAGAGTAGACAGACTAGTGTTCTTTAGCTGGTGCAAAAAAGTGTGAGTTCTTTTTAAGAAGATTTGTTGAAGGGCAGGGGTGGGTAGTAGGAAAAGACAAAAAGTTATTAGTACTTGGGCAGAAAAGTGTTAAAGGCGTGAGAGGGAAAATTGTTGGGAATCAAGAATTGCCCTAGACTTGACAGGCTTTTTTAGCCACTCTTTCTCGGAAATGAAAGATATATCAGACAAGGTATGATAGACCTCAGACTTATATTCAAACAATCTTTTAAAAATATGTTATAAAATATTTTCAAATCTTATAAAGTTGGATTGTTAGGCTTTAGTTGGATTGGTATTATTTAAATAATACTTCTTTTGATCTTGGGTTTTTTTTATAGGATTTTTATGATTATTTTTGAAATTTTTATTAAGGTTAATTATTAAGATTTTTTTAATATTTAATAAGAATAATGAATACTATTTTAGTATTTTAATTGATAAATTAAGTGATTTTGATATTTAGAATTATAATGATGTTATTTTAAAATATATTGAATTGTTTTGTTAAAGTAAATATGAGGGATTTAAGTATTTTGATTGATAATTTAATTAAAATATAGTTAAAAAAAGATAAATTATTGAAGAACCCTTTGTATTTTAATTAAAGAATTTTTTAGGATGGAAAACAAGGAATGCTATCCATGTTATCAAACTCCTCATTTTACAATATTAAATATTTAAAAATAAATAAAGTTTAGACTATGTTTATAATAATATGAATTGAAAATTATTCATTCATCATTTTATGTCTAGTCTGATTTTGAGTTATTTGAATAATATTTGAGTTATTTAGAAAAGATATTGTTTGAAGTAAAAGGGAATTTATTTATATAAAAAATAATAATTATAAGATTTTAATACTTGTTTAAACTGCTATAAACGAAGTAAGATATTTGAATGATATGTTTGAATAAGTAATGGTTGATTGGATAGGAGTCACACAATTTATTTATAATAAAGCAAGATATGGTTATTTATTTATTTCTAGCTAGTTATGTGGTTTACAATTGTTTAGGCAAAGTTTTAAAAGCTGTTTTCCTTTGCCATGCCCTTGCACACATAATCATGTTATTTTATACCCATTTATATTGCTTAGAATATATGACCTTGTTCAAATTTTGGACAAATTTTGGATGGTTATTCAATTTGTTTGGATAAGACATAAAGAAGATGAATATATATTTATTTTTAAAAGATTGATATTTTTATTTTGGTTAATATTTTAAATTTTGTGTTTATATAAGGAATAGAAGATATGATTAATTTGAGATTAGGGTTAGTATTTTATCCACAAAATGAATCTCTCTTTTAGCTGTCTCTTTAAATAAATAAAAGTGGGTACCATAAATATGGTTGTGTTAGCTCCTTAAATAAAAAAGTCCCAAAAAAAAGTCCATGATTCTTAATAGATTATTATTAGCCTTTGTCTTAACTCATTTTTTTTCATTTTGCAAATAAACAAATATTAATATGATATAGAAGTTAATTAAAATTTATTTCTTTCATTAATTTTTACCTCAAAAATATGTCTTCCAACTTAATTACACTTTTTATATCAAATTTATTTTGACAATAAAATATTAGTTTTGACAAAAGAAATGTTTATGTTTGCATTAAATATGTCTGTTTCTCATCTCTGTTCAATTTATTTGATGCTTCTTTTGTTGTTAATTCTGAAGCATTCAATTAACCCATCTTAGTCCTTGCACTAGAGATTGTTTAAGGAGTTGATTTATGGGTTTTGTTTGGATTTTTTCTAAAAATATTATTGTTTGATAAAAAAAAAAGGAAAAAATTGGGTTTTATTTATTTTTGATCAAATTATTATTTATCATGATCTAGCTTATTCTAAAGTTTAATCAAACTAGCCAGAAATCTATTAATTTTCTAATTATCCTGATTAGGTTTGTTCAACCTGGCGTGAAGTGTCCCGATCGGAGCTCCTCTGGCAGAACCTGACCGGTCAAATCTGGAATCGTCACCGTCTTCCCCATCCCCACACTACATGGAGAGAAGAGTTCATATTTCGTCACCGAACTGCGCGTAACTTCCGATCTCGACGCTATCACTACTCAACCCTCCACTTCAACGACAACATAAACGGTGACAATGAAGACGAAAACGAAGGCGAAGAAACCATCCTCTCTTGCCGCCGCCTTGTCCTCTCCGATAACCACCTTGCTGCTGGTTTCTCAGATGGGTGTGTCCGTCTCTTTAGTCTTCCTTCGAGGGTTCATCTCTCAACTTTCCGACCACACCATCGAGACAGGCTCGGCCGTTTCTCACGAGCTGTCTCGGGGATTATATTGTCGGAAACTCGGGTCGTCTTTGCTTCACATGATGGTGATATTCACGTAGCACCCGTTGGTAGTAATGTTGTTGCGACACGGAGGTCTGTTTATGGTGATGTTCTTAATGATGGAGCTTTGGTTGACTTTTGTGGGAGTAATCGAAAATGGGTTGGTCTTTACGCAGGTGAGTAATCAAAAATGCTTTTTTTTTTTTTATATAAATATATAACGACTAGAAATAATTCTTTTTGATTATAGGGGTTCCGGGTCGAGCATTTCATGTGTGGAATGGAGAAAGTGAAGAGTTGATCTTTGTGGGTGGGACACTAACCGACCCAGAAGCAGTTATGGGTTGGCACCTCCTGACCGATCTGACTGAATTTGTGGGGCGAGTTCGAGTGACAAATCAAGAACTAGCCATAGCATGCACGTCACTCCGAGTGATCGTGTTCGACCTCGGAAACCTGGGGTTCATAATCTCCGAGGAAGCACCACGGCGAGGCGTAATCGTCGGGTCAGTCGATACCAACGGCGAGTCTTTAGCAATGGTGGATAATCGCGGTTTGGGTAGCGTCCGCTTGCCGGAAACTTTGCAGGAAGTCTGTAGGTTCATGGTAAGGGGCGTTGGCGGCGGAGGAGGAGGTGGGGGATTAGTTGGTTGTATGAATTTGGGGTATGTTGTAATGTGCGGCGGCGGAGGAATAGTTAGGGTTTGGTCGGTGGACAATGGTGGTGGTGGTGATGGTGAGTATCTGTATGGGATGAGAGAGAGGATAGGTGGTGGAGGAGGAGGATTAGGGTTTGGAAATGCGATAACTGCTGATGAGAGACACGTGGCAGCATGGTCGGGAGACTTGACTATTCATTTGTGGGACTTTGGGGCAAGATAAGTAGACGAGGAGACAAGACTAGACGAGAGATACATTGATATTATTATTATTATTGATATTATTATAAAGAGAAGAGAATATACAAGAAAAAAACAGAGATTTAGTCAAAAAAGCCGTTTTGTATTCATTTGTTTGGGAGGGAGAGAGAAGGTTTTGTTTTGGCAGGAAGGAAGGGAGGGAGATAGAGACATTGTATGAGAGAAGAAGGAGAAGAAAGAGATAGGAGAGGGTACTTGGAAGGGTAAAAAGTACTGACGGGGTAATGTTTTGATTTTCTAGGGTTTTAGTTGACCTTACTACTTACTTCACTTAATCCCAGCTGTAATGTTTGCTTTTTGTTCTTTTCTTTGTTTGTTTGTATAGTCAATTGAATGATGAAGTTGACGTCTCACTTCTACTCTTCAGACTTTATTTTCACAGAATTGAGGTCTTGTTCGATTCATTTCTTTTTTTCTTTTTTTAGCTTTGTTTTCTATGGCTTCATTTCATAACAAACAAGATAAACCTATTTCGGGTTATTTTTAGAAACATCTTGTTCAATATTTTGATTATGTATTTGTTCTATTTGGGGTTTACTTTTATAAATATCTTGTTCAATATAGGATATTAAGAAATAGGGGTATCTCACTAGTAAAAGTATATTACAAGTATCAACTATAGACTGCTCTTGTGTGATCTTTGGAAGATCTTTTGTGTTTAGTGATTTTACATTTTTGTTTAGTTTTTTTTTTCTTTCTAATTTTACTTGAGCATTTTTCTTGTAGGCTTTTATCGTTTTTTAATGCCACTTTCATTTTAATGTGCATTAAGAAACAAGGTATTTTGGATGTAGTTTGAATTTGATTCTTTTTATAAAAATGGTTATCAATTTAAAATCTCATTTATTGAGTTCTGTGTAAGTTTTGTTCATAGTATAACTAAATGATCCAGTAGAATATCTAAAATGACCAGAATTGTCATAAGAGTTATTATTTAAGAAATCAAAATGTTCAATTTTATAAGTGATAAAAGTTGTGTTTGAGATAATAAATGTTAGAGGTTCAATTTTTATCTATAAGAATTAATGATTAAAAGAACAAAAAAAAATCATAGGCTCAATTTTTATTTCTGCAACTAGATTTAGTGTTTAAAAGATCAAATATAACTTGGATTTTTATCTTAAACATCTCATAATTGTTGGAGTTGTGTTAATTATTTAGATATGTTTTTGTTCAAATAAGGGAACGAAATATGAATAGAATTGATAGAAGTGTGAAAGTTGAATAAGTATGATTGATAAAAATATAGTGTTTGGTTATGAAATATTAAATCATTCTTATTGATAATATTTGAATTTAACAAAAAAAAAATTTATTAATATTTTTTCGTAATTGAAACTAGTATTAATATCTCAATTTTATAATTTATTAAAAAAATATAAATTATTATTATTATTTTTATATCATAATTGTTTAAAATATATAAAATACTTAAATATGTCATAATTTAATAAAATATAAATATCTAATATTTTATCCTATTAATTACATTTAAAAAAAATTAAATTTAATTATAAATAAATAAAAATTTAAATAATATAAGACAAAATCTTTAAAATATTATATATTAATAATAAATCAAACACATTTATATTAAATAAAAGTTTTACTTAATAATATATATAATAACATGGTAGAATTTTTTAATAACAACTTTTATTAAAATATTTGATTTTTTTTAAATTTATTATTCTTCTCATTACTGAGTACAAAAACTACGTATAAACCTGCCTTAAATTCAAACAAAAAAAAATTATAATTATGATCTTTACCTAAACAATTTTAAAATTAATATTATAATCATTTTGAATAACAATATAAATATAAATATAAATTGTACTTGAGAATTGGGTGATTAAAACAAGTTTCAAAGGCAAAATGGTTTTGTTTGATTAGTATGTTCACCGCAAATGTACACAATTATTAAAATCCAAAATTTTAGGGAATGTAGTTTTAACAAAATAATATTTCTATTAATTAATATAAAATTGTCCAAGTTAAAGGTTATATTGTGATATTTTAATTCATAAATTAAATAACTTGTTAGAAAATTTGTGATTTACTAATGAAATCTTTAAAATAATTAAAGTAACAAAAGTTCTTATTATTTTATATGTTTAATGATTTGAAGATATCATAAGTACTTATCTGAATAAAGCTGACCAGGATTTTTTAAGCATTATTAACATGTAAGATAAAGGATAATAATTCTAACAGTAAATTATATTAAATATTTGATTAAAATATTTTATTTAAACAATATTAAATTAAATATATAATTTATACATGTATAAGTTCAAACAAGTTACCACCCATGATAAAAATAATATTCTAAATTTACCCTTAAATTTTTATTACATTTTATTTATTTATTTGAAAGTCCTATTTACAGAGTATTTTTTGTATGTATAATTTTTATCTTTTGAATATTACAATTTGAAACTATTTTGTTTAATACTATTCGTTTTTGTTATTATGTAAAATTTGTTTTATCTATTAATATGTTTCATATTAGTTTTTTATTTCTTATTTGTAACTCATTCAATTTATGCATACTTATGTGAAGATATTAATTTGTGTCGCTTGTTATGTTAGAAGAATTATTTAATTAACTTTCTTTTATATATCCATTTATTTTTATTCAATATATTTTTTGATATACAAGTGTGTAATTATAATTTTATGATATTGTGACAATCTTATTAATTATGTGAGTAGTGTGAGCAATTTGGTTGTCAATCATTTTCTTTATCAATCAGATATATTCTTAAATAAGGTAAAAGAAAATTATTTATTACTATAGTCATGATTTAATATAGTGGTAAGAAACTTATTTTTTAAATAAGATCTAAAGAGTTTAAAATTTTCTATTAACAAATAAATAAAATAACTATATGTGAGAAACAAAGTTTCAGTATTCAACATGAACAAAGAACTAATATTTGTTAACATCATTTTATAACATAACATAAAATGCGTTCACAAATTTTTGTTAACATCATTTTGTAATATAAAACAAAATGTGTTAACATCATTTTATAACATAATGTAATAATAAAAAAAATACATGAATAGAGAGAAATAATAAAAAAGTTAAGTAAATATTAATTTAACAATTAAATTAAATTTATATAAATATAAAAGACAAAAATGTCTTTTACATTTTATACAATATTTTTATACTACCAACCAAACACAAAATTATAAAATCTATATAATTTATAACTCTCTTATACTTTCAACCAAATACAAATAACATATATAACTTATACCTCTTAATTCCCCTTTACAATTAATTCATATATAACTAATTGTTGACAATGGAAAAATTGTTAGATTAAGTTAAAGAATTAATAAAGGGTATTAAGATTAGAAAAAAACCAATTAATTAAGAGAAATATTTTAATTGAACTTAGAATAATTAATTAAGACACAGTTTAGATGATGCATCATATTTTTGATGATGTGATTAAATAAAACTAAGTCATATAAATGTTTAATGCACAGATAAAACTAAGGAAGTGCGGGCAGACGTCTGTGTAGACGTCTCAACAGCTGAGCTGTGAAGAAGCGCAAACAGACGTCTCAACAACTGAGATGTGAAGAAGCGCAGGCAGAAGTCTAGGTAGACGTCTCAACAGTAGAGCTGAATAAGCAAGCAACAACCTTGCTTTTAGCAGTAGAGTTGAAGAAGCGAGCAATAGACTTGCTTCAGCAGCAGAGCTAAAGAAGCAAGGAGTAGTCTTGCTTCAGCAGCAGAGTTGAAGAAGCGAGTAATAGCCTTGCTTCAGCAGCAGAGCTAAAAAAGTGCTGGCAGTAGCCTTACTTCAGTAGTAGAGCTGAAGAAGCAAGCAGCAGCCCTACATCAGCAGTAGAGTTGAAGAAGTGAGCAAACGTCTTGTTTCAGCAGTAGTTTGAAGAAGCGCAAGTAGACGTCTTGCTTCAACAACAGTCTGAAAAAGTACTAGCAGCAACCTTGCTTTAGCAGTCGTCTGAAGAAAAGCTCTACTTATCTGTATAGCTCATCAGCATAGTGGACAACAACATTCACTATAAAAAGACTTCCTAGTCAACTTATTACAATTGTAACCAAGTGCTCAACCATTAGAAAGTCGACACGTATCTACGTATCAGATTCGACTGTTGCCTACATCTCAACATCAAAGTACAACGTCGAATCCCTGGATTTATGAACGGAGGACCCTTGTATTTCCGGTATGGAGGATTCCCGAATTTCTGGATTTGAGGTACGACGAATCTTTCCCAGTCATTTCACAATCCAAGAATCAGAGTCGACTGTTGCTACACTACACTATCAATGAGCTTCTGAGTACAACGGTGATCTCCCCAGTTCACACAGTGATTCACACAAGTTCTAGAAGCTCTTCATTCCCTTACTCTCTCTAACTATAAAATCACACATTGTATAAGATGAGAGTATATTCATTGTTATAAGTTGAACATAAAGTTGTTTGTTAAACAGAGTGAGTGCAAGGAGTTCCGAACAAGCAGTTGTTAAGTCTTGAGTTTCTGACTGAGTTTTTATAGGCTCTATATAAACCAAAGTCTTCTAGTGGAATCCTTCTGGAAATAAAAGAAGGGGTGACGTAAGAGTTATATATTCGAACATTCATAAAACTCTCGTATTATTTACTTTCCATATCTTAACGTATTGCATCCATAAGTTCAAATCTAGCAAGCACTTCCGTACTTGAAACTGTTCAAGAGTTTGCGACAATGTTTGAAGAATAAAAATAGGTTTCTTAAGTCCTTAATAGGATTAAAACCGAATTAAAAGTCAAGATTAACAAAATAACATTCAACTCCCCTTCTATTGTTGTAACTGATCATAACAAGTGGTATTAGAGTAGGAGTTTATATTCTCAAGCAAAGCAAACATCCAAATCATGTCTCTTCTAAACAAAATTCCTATGTTCACTAAGGAAGATTATGATGATTAGAAAATAAGGATGCAATCTCACTTGGCTGCTCAAGAACACAATATGTGGTACATTATCACTGATGGGCCAATGAAGATCCAGACGATCAACACAACCACAACCTCAACCGATGGAACTCTTGAGATGAAGAATAAGCCAAGACATGAGTGGACTACTGAAGATAAAAGGAATGTCAATCTAGACAATGTGGCCAAAGACATTTTGTACAAGACACTAAACAATAATATGTTCAACAAGATTAAGTCATGCTTGACTGCCAAATAAATTTGGGAGAAGCTGACTCAACTTTGTGAAGGCAACGACCAAACTAAAGAGAACAAACTTATGGTTGACACGCAAAAATTCGATAGCATCAAGATGCGTCTTGGAGAAACAATGACTAAATTTGACAAACTATTCAACATTATTGTCATTGAGCTCTCAAATCTAAGAAAAACATACAGTAATAGAGAGGTTGCTTTCAAGGTGGTGAGAGCCCTACCTAGAGAATGAGACATAAAGACAATGGCCATGAGGGAATAAAAAAACCTCAACAAAATGGAGTTGCACAATCTCTTCGATGATCTTAAATATTACAATTTTAAAATAAACTAAAGAAACGAAGAGGAGTCGTGTACGTCTACCATCACTAAAGTGTTGGTGACCACCGAAGAGTCACCTGCTGCTACAGTTGCAAAGTCTTCTAAGCAGATCAGCGACGACGGAATGTCACTCTTCGTTAAGAAGTTTGGCAGATTCATGAGGAAGAACCAATCCAACTCTAACTCTCATCCTAATAAATATAATAATAAGGATGGATCAAAAACTAACTTGAAATGTTTTAATTGTGACAAACCAGGTCACTTCAAGGCGGATTGTAGAGAGCCAAAGAGGGACGACAAGAAGTCGTCTGAAAGAAGAAACAAAAAGGAGCCGAAGACTATGCTTGCTGAATAAAGCAAAAGCAAGTGGACTGACAACTTAGATGAAAGCTCCTCAAGTGAAGATGAGGAGGAAAGCATCAAATGCTTCATGGAAGACGACAATGAGGTATTTGACTTTATATTTGCGAGTTCACAAGAGATGATCTGATTACTGCACACAATGACATGGTCATTGAGTATAAGAAAACTTTCAGATTCCTTTAATGAAATAAATTTGAAAAACAAATCTGACAGTACAAGAATTTCGTCTCAAGATCTCAAAACAGAAATTTCTGAAATAAATGAGCTCTCATCTAAGAATGAGAAGCTCAAAAAAAACAATCAAAACTCTTTTTTATTAAAAACAAAAGATTAAACTATGTGATTAGTTCTTGAACTAAATTTGGAAAAACTGTCCAAAAGTTAATTATTCAGTAAAGACCTGTCGGATGCAAATCCAGTCTACGATTTGATAACAGCTGTCCAGATGAGTCCAAAAAAATGTTGAACTCAGTTAAAGACGAGCTTAAACCAATAAGCTTTGTTAAGGGTAGCTTATCTGACAATGAAACTTATCACAAATGTGGTGACTTATCGTTAAAAGATGAAATTAAATATTTTAAGAAAACTAATAGCTGTCTCAAGCCAAAGAAATAGGCAGCCATCTAGTCTGGAAAACAAACTTTGACAGAAAGTCAAAAGGTTTTCATAAAAAACCATCTTTTAAAGTTAAGGAATCATTAGAATGCAGAAAGCAATATGCCAAATACATTACACACACAAAGGGAAATCCATAAAAATAATCAAAGTATGGATTTCCAAGGGACTAATAAGCCACTGACCCAAAGAAAAATGGGTACCAGATCTGTTATTGTCTATGGATGCAGGTAAAACAACACGTTTAGATGGAATACATGTCAACAAATTAGCAAGTGGCGAACATTTCCATGAAGCCACTCCCCGAGACTAAGTTTTCTTACTCTAGAAATATTTAGATCTTCTAGATTTGAATTAATATTTTAGGGGGAATTTGTTGATAAGCTGATAAGTGAGACGTGTTAAGACAAATGTTCTTAACTGTGCTGAAAGAATAGTCGTCTGATGATATTGTACATCACTTAACTCGTCCTAAGCCGAGTGGAGCATCTGTCTTTGATGATCTTATCAAAGACGTTGATGTTGTTAAAAAGAGAGAAAATAACGGTAGAGGGAAAGAAAAGGCAGGGAAAGCCTGGTAAAGGAGGAAGGGGAGGTTGGGGAAGCCTTCTCCTCTGAAGAGAAGTCTAGAATATAATATTGTATAGTTAAAGATATAATTAGATTTATCTTTTCATATATATAAATCTAATTTTTCTTTAAATTGGCCTTGTCAAAAATATGCTTGAATTAAATCATTCTAAAAAATAGGCTTGAATAATTCTAACTTAGTTTTATGTATTTCTAAAATCCCTGTTCTTATGACTTAGTTTTAACATCATCAAAAATGAAGAAATTGTTAGATAAAGGGAAAATTGTTAGTTTAAGTTAAAGAATTAATAAGGGGAACTAAGATTAGAAAGAAATCAATTAATTAAGAGAAATGTTTTAATTGAACTTAGAATAATTAATGAAGACACAGTTTTGATGATGTGATTAAATAAAATTAAGTCCTATAATATTTAATGCACAGGTAAAACTAAAAAGTGCGGGCAGACGTCTAGAGAGACGTCTCAATAGTTGAGCTGTGAAGAAACGCGGGCAGATGTCTCAACAGCTGAGTTGTGAAGAAGCGCGGACATAAGTTTAGGCAGACGTCTCAACAACAGAGCTGACAAAGCGAGTAACAGCCTTTCTTCAGCAGAGCTGAAGAAACGTTGACAACAACCTTACTTCAGTAGCAGAACTGAAGAAGCGAGCAACAACCTTGCTTCAGCAGTAGAGTTGAAGAAGCGAGCAGCAGCCTTGCTTCAACAGAAGATTTAAAGAAGCGAGGCACAACCTTGCTTCAGAAGCAGACCTAAAGGAGCGAGTAGACGCCTTGCTTCAGCAGCAATCTGAAGAAGCGCGAGCAAATGCCTTGCTTCAGCAGCAGTCTGAAGAAATGTGAGCAGACGCCTTACTTTAGTAGTAGTCTGAAGAAGCGCGAGCAGATGCCTTGCTTCAATAGTAGTCTAAAGAAGTGCTGGCAGCAGCCTTGCTTCAGTAGTCGCCTGAAGAAGAGCTCTACTTATCTGTATAGCTCATCATCATAGTGGACAACATCATTCGCTATAAGAAGACTTTCTAGTCAGCTTATTACAACTACCGCCAAGTGCTCAACTACATATCGACACGTATCTACGTATCAGATTCGACCGTTGCCTACATATCAACATCAAAGTACAACGTTGAATCCCTAACTTTATGAATGGAGGACCCCTGTATTTCCGATACGGCGGATCCCCAAATTTCTTGATTTAAGGTACGACGAATCTTCCCGGTCATTTCACAATCCAAGAATTAGAGTCGACCGTTGCTACACTTCACTATAAAAGAGCTTGAAAGTACAACGGTGATCTCCCTGATTCAAAAAAGTTCTAGAAGCTCTTCATTCCCTTATTCTCTCTAACTGTAAAAGCATATATGATATATTGTATAAGTTGAGAGTATATTAATTGTTGTAAGTTGAACAGAAAGTTGTCTGTTCAACAAAGTGAGTGATAGGAGTTCAGAATAGGCAGTTGTTAAGTCTTGGGTTTCTGACTGGGTTTGTATAGACTCTATATAAACCAAAGTCTTCTAGTAGAATTCTTTTGGACATAAAAGAAGGGTGACATAGGGGTTTTATCTTTGAATATCCATAAAACTCTCGTGTTATTTACTTTCAATATCTTAAGGTATTGCATTCATAACTTTAAATCTAGCAAGCACTTCTGCACTTGAAACCGTTCAAGAGTTTGTGACAATTTGTGAAGAATATAAAATGTTCTAAGTTCCTAACAGGATTAAAACCGAATTGAAAGTCAAGATTAACACAACAACATTCAACCCCCCTTTTGTTGTTGTAACCGATCATAACACTAATACTATATAACAAACGCTACTAAAAGATAGAGAATATGATAATAAGAGAGATACAGAGTCTCTCTCTATATATATATATATAATAATGCTTAAAGTCAACAAACACCACATTAATCCCCGTCATCACATATATTTTATCTCTCCTACTCTATTTCTTAATTAAATTTTGTTTTTCATTACCATATATATATATATATATTTTCTTACCATATATTATCTAAAAAATTATTTATAATAATATTAATTCAAGATATAAACAATTTTTTTTTTATAAATGCACATACCTTCATAATATATATATATATATATATATATATATATATATATATATATATATATATATAAACATGTTTTTTTTAAATGCACCTACCTTAAAAGTTTTATATTTATTTGTCATCTTATATATATTATATTATTTTTTATCATTAATTTTAAACAAATAAATTTTATCTTTTATCATACATTTTTTCTCTCCTCATATATATATATATATATATATATATATATATATAACATTTTATTTATAAGTATAAATAATTTTTATGTTAATATAAAAATTAACTAATTGGTAATAAATATTAAATACAAAATATATTCATACACAAAATAATAAAATTATTTTAACAATCATAATTGGTCTAACGGTTTAAATGTTTACATTTCATTCTTAAGACGAGGGTTCGAATCCTAAAACATGCAAATGTATTATTGACTATAATATATGGTGACACAACTTTTAAACAAATGATAGGCATCTGAAAGTGTGAGGTTAGATTTAGTGGTTGGTTTAACGAGCATTTAAAAGTGTGAGGTCACAAGATGGAGGTCGGGTGGTGGGTGGTTTGTCGAGTGTGAGGTCATAATTAGTGGTTAGTTTGGCGAGCATTTGAAAGTGTGAGGTCTCGAGTGGTGGGTGGTTTGTCGAGTGTGAGGTCAGAATTAGTGGTTGGTATGACGAGCATTTGAAAGTGTGAGATCACGAGATAGAGGTTGGGTGGTGCGTGGTTTGTCGAGTGTGAGGTCGAAATTAGTGGTTAGTTTGGCGAGAATTTGAAAGTGTGAGGTCACGAGATAGAAGTCGGGTGGTGGGTGGTTTTGTTGAGTGTGAAGTTGAAATTAATGGTTGGTTTGACGAGCATTTGAAAGTGTGAAGTCAAAAGATGAAGGTCGGATGGTGGGTGATTTGTCAAGTGTGGTCAGAATTAGTGATTGATTTAGCGAGCATTTGAAAGTGTGAAGTCACGAGATGGAGGTCGGGTGGTGGCTGGTTTGTCGAGTGTAAGGTTGGAATTAGTGGTTGGTTTGACGAGGAATTTGAAAGTGCGCCCACCTTCATAATTTTAGATTTATTTATTACCTTATATATTATATTATATAAATGTATTTTATATTTTATCATACATTTTTTCTCTTATCATATATATATATATATATTATGTTAATATACAAATTAACTAATTGGAAATAAATATTAAATACACAAAATAATAAAATTATTTAAATAATCATAAGTGGTCTAGCGGTTTAAGTGTTCACATTTCATGCTTAAAATCAGGGTTCGAATTCCAAAGCATGCAAATTTATATTTTCAAAAATGTATTCTTAACTTTAATATATGGTGACGCAATTTTTTAACAATTGATATGAATATGAAAATGTGAGGTTAGAATTATTTGTTTGTTTGACGAGAATTTGAAAGTGTGAGGTCACGAGATGAAGGTCGGGTGGTGGGTGGTTTGTCGAGTGTGAGGTCGGAATTAATGGTTGGTATGACGAACATTTAAAAGTGTGAGGTCAGAATTAATGGTTGGTTTGACGAGCATTTGAAAATGTGAGTTCACAAGATGGAGGTCGGGTGGTGAGTGATTTATCGAGTTGAGCTTGAAATTAATGGTTGGTTTGATAAACATTTGAAAGTATAAGGTCACGAGATGAAAATGTCGGGTTGTGGTTTGACATTAGATAAGAGGTTGACTAAGATTGGTGAGTGGTTTGTCGAGGGATAGAGACATATGAAAAAATGTGAGTCACAAGATTAGGATTAATGGGTGGTTTGTCGAGGGATAAAGAAACATATGAAAAGTGTGAGTCACAAGATGAATGTTCATTGGAGGGTTAGTGGTTGAGTTTAATGTTATATAAGAGGTGTGTCATCAATTTAGGTCGACTAAGATTTGTGGATGGTTTGCCGATGTGCTGAATTGTATTTAAATTATGAACTCACCTGATTTTGATAATTTAATTTAAATAATTAAAAAGGGAGAGATTATTGAATTATAATTAAATCATGAGCTCACCTGATTTTGATAATTTAGTTTAAATAATCATAAAGGAAAATTTTGTTGAATTGTATTTAAATTATGAACTCACCTAGTTTTAATAACTTTGTTTAAATAATAAAAAAGAGAGAAATTGTTGAATTGTGTTTAAATCATGAACTCACCTGTTTTGATAATTTAGTTTAAATAATCAAAAAAAGGAAAAATTGTTAGATTAAAGTCTTAATTGATTTAGGATAATTAATCTACTTGATTTTGATGATATATATATATATATATATATATATATAATTGTTAGTCATATCAATTATATAAATATATATACTTATATATTAACCTCTTAAGTGTTGTAGTGGTAAGTACTCCTGCATGAGTGAGAGTACTTATCACTACACTACTTAAAACGTTGATATATAAGTTCATAATTTAACAAAATTTTCCTTTTTGATTATTTAAACTAAAATATCAAAATCAGGTGAGTTCATAATTTAAATACAATTCAATAATTTCTCATTTTTTTTTATTATTTAAACTAAATTATCAAACTAGGTAAGTTCATGATTTAAACATAATTCAATAATTTCTCCTTTTTTTTATTATTTAAACTAAATTATCAAATCAGGTGAATTTATAATTTAAAATACAATTCAACAATTTCTCTCTTTTTTATTATTTAAACTAAATTATTAAAACTAGGTGAGTTCATAATTTAAATACAATTCAACACGCTTTATATTTTAAAACATTTCTAATAATATACTTAAAACGTTGATATATAAGTATATATTTATATAATTTATATGACTAACAATTATATATACATATACTTAGTTTTATTCATAATTATCAAAACCATTTCATCAATCATTAAAATTAAATATGTTAATTATCCTAAATCAATTAAGATCTTAATCTAACAATTTCTCTCTTTTTGATTATTTAAATTAAATTATCAAAATTAGGTAAGTTCATGATTTAAACATAATTCAACAAAATTTTCTTTTTTATTATTTAAACTAAAATATCAAAATCAGGTGAGTTTATAATTTAAATACAATTCAACAATTTCTCATTTTTGATTATTTAAACTAAATTATCAAAAACCAGGTAAGTTGATGATTTAAATACAATTCAGTAATTTCTTACTTTTTGATTATTTAAACTAAATTATTAAAATCAAGTGAGTTTATAATTTAAATACAATTCAAAATTTTCTCCTTTTTTTATTATTTAAACTAAATTATCAAAACCAAGTAAGTTCATAATTTAAATTCAATTCAACACACTTTATATTTTAAAATCACTTCCAAATTTATGAACGTATGTCATTTCTAATAAAATACTTTCAACGTTTTAAATAATTAAATTAATAATATTTTAAATTCGTTTATATAATTTATTATATATATAATTGTTAGAGTAACTGCATCAGCTACTCTAAATATGAGTATTTAAAATACATTAAAACAACATAAACATATTTTAGCATCTCAAATTTTAACTGGTCAATACATCAGCTACTCTAAATTTTACAATTATATTATACAAAATTATAAAATATTCATTCCCTCCAAAATCTATTATTATAATAAGAGAGAAATAGGAGAGAAAAAGATTGGTAGAGAAGAAAGATGAGAGAGAAAGAATTATTATTAAAAAATTATAGAAGAGAAATGAGAGAGAAAAAATTATAAAAAAATTATAGAATTTGTATTTGGTATGCTAAATTTAAACTAGAAGAGTCAAAATTTTAGAATTTTCTATTTTAGAATTAATGTTTAGATTAACTGATGTATAATCTTTTTTGAAGATTTTTTTATTAAAAAATCTAATATAGCATAGATGATTGTGTTTAGAGTAACTGATGCACTTGCTCTTAGTCATATAATTATATATTATACATAAATTTATAAAAAGAAATTAACGATTTTAAATGATGTAATGATTAAGTTTATATTAATATTGATTAATTATTAATATTTATATTGCTAATATATATAAAATGAAATTTAGTAAACGAAATGCTAAAATTAATTAACATTTAATATTGAACTTTTAGAATTATAAGTACACTAAAATCATGAGTTTTATTTTAAGAAACTCAAGAGTCTCAACGAGTAATTAACATTTAATATATGATTGTACAATGAATTAATTGTGAATAATTTCAATCATATCAAGCCTAAGTTTTTTTTATAAATTTTATGTGTTATTTAAAATTATTTGAAATAAGTTTGTTTAGTATAGTTTACAAGAAAGTGAATTAATAATTATTTGAATAAATATGTAATAAAAAAAATATTATTTTTAAAAATAAATAAAAGATATTTTAATTAATAAATTAGATGAATATTTGAGATTATTATAAATATTTCTTATCAACCACACTGAGTTAAATGACTACATATTTTAAAAATTATAAATAATAATATATTTATTATTATTAATTTTAGCAATAAATTTTTTAATTATAAAAAAATGTGACTAGTTGGATTATGGGCTTGGATTGGTCTGAGTCTCTGCTTTAATTTGTACAAAATATATATATGGGCAATTCTATTACAATCTTGAGAAAATTATGAAAAAATATTTTTTAATGAGATTTTTTTTTAATTTATATTTTTAATCAGACTCTTTCCATTATAGCCATGAATCAATTTTTTTTCCAAGTGCAATGTAAAAGTTGACGTGTTTAAAATTTGAAAGCAACTTTTAGTTTAAGAGATATTTACAAATTTGAAACTGTTCTGTGGTAACCGAAAAAAATTGACCTGTTTTGGATAATTTTTTCTTGGTTTAACCGGTAATTAACAGGAGACAGGATGATGATTAATATTTGTATCCTTCACTTGAATTTATCTCGATTCTGCCCGAACACGATAAACATAATTAATATATAAAGTTATATATATATATATATTTATTTATTATATTTTATAAAATTTTAAATTTATTTTTTAATATATTACCATATATATTATATTTAAAAAATCGTTTATATAATTTTATTTAATATATTTTTAAAAAATATGTTATAAACAGTTTACTTGAGAATTCTCCAAAATCACGAGACAGAGATGATAGTAAAATAAATTTTCCAAACATAAAATCAGACGGAATGATAAATATATTTCCGCTTCATCATCATAATTTCTACATCTTAAAACAAAACATCACAGCAATTATGCTAATACTTGGTTTTAATATTTCAAATTTGGATTTATGGGCTGAGTCTCTAACTCTCTATTGGGGGCCTTATTTACTTTTGATTTATTTCCCACATTAATAGTTTTCAAAAGATATATGGGCCGTTATGAGACAAAAATCATGGAAATACTTTAATAATTCTGTTCATTATTGGTTAAAATTTTTGTAGGTTGATGGGTTATAATTTTGAGAAGTTGTATTTTTTTTAAATATTAATATATAATAATATAATATTTTTTAAAATAAAAAGTAATATTTTTTAATATTTTGATTAATGAATAAAATGATACAATCAATTAAAAAATAAATGTAATGATGTTTCATTTTTGATTGAAAAAAAAAACTCAAATATTTTTTAAAAAAGATTCAATCATAATCTAAAATCACTTATCCACTCTTATTAATCACATCATTCAATTCCCCAAATTTAAATTGAACCTACTAAAATAAATATAATAAATATTATTTAAAAAAACCTAAATTTATTTAAATAATTTCTTAATTTATATTTTTTAACAAAATTAATTAAAAACGCACACATTTAAAAAAATTATTTATAAAAGAAATTATTTAAAAACATTAAATGATTGAGTGATGTTTCTACCCTTTTCAAAGATGGAGCTATTTACAAATTCAAATTATGTAATTGATTACATACTCTAACTTAAAAAAGAAAAAAAAATACATAATTGATCATTATGTCTCATAGATTTTATAAGATCCATTGAGATATAAATAAGAAAAGTTTGTCAAAATGAATAGACATATTGAAAGGACGGTCCAAGATTCAAATTCAACCCCAAATTAGTAAAGTCAATAACAATTTACTAGTGTCGTGAGATGTAAGTTCGAATATGAGGGTTTTTTTGGAAAACTTTACGAGATTACTTTTAAGTTATATATTAAAGTGTTTTTATTTATGTTCAATTATAACGCATAGAAATGTGTTTTATGTTCACATGTAAAAACTTCATTAAAAATAGTTGATTAACCGCGGAATTTATATATGCCTTGTAGCGAAATATATCGTTTTGAATACGTTAAAACACCATAATTTTTTTTTTTTTTTTAAATAAATTCGAATTCTATATATTACTTTTACAAACAAAAACAAAATTTTATGAGTAAATGAATATGTGGTCAACACAAATTTATCAGAATTGTGTGAGGATTATTTTGTGAATTATATAAAATATCTTAAAGTATAATTAATGTCAACATTATGAGCTCCGAATATGGGTGCCTAGGGAAAAAAAGTAATAGTTCTGCACTAAGAATTAGTAAAACTAATATAGTTTAGGTAGTTAAATGTTATAGTATTATTTAGTTTATGTCTTATGTTCAGTTTTTTGTAAGGTAAGTTTTAATTCTTTTCCTTGGTTATCATGGAGAGGGTTTGTTTGATGTTAAGTATACGAGTAAGGGCCTAAAACATACATTTTTTTGACCTGTGCCAACCTTTTCTTTTCACTAGGGCTGCAAATGAATCAAGTTGCTCGTGAGTCAAGTGAGTCGCTCGATCAAATATCGACTTGAGTTTGACTTTAACCAAGTTCGAGTCGACTCATTTAGTATTCGAGTCGAGCACGAGCTCATATAATACTTGTTTGATGACTTGTCGAGCTTTTTCGAGCTGATAATAAATAATATAGTTTTTTATTTATTTTAATATTAAAATTTAAAATGAACAATTTTTCTTTACAAATATTTGAAAATTTAATTTTAGTTCAAATTTTTCGAGTCGAGCTAAACTTGTAAGTAAATATTCGAGTCGAGTTCGAGCTCAATTTTATAAAATCGTTCGAGCTCGAGTTCAAGTCAATTTAATAAATATCTAATCGAGTTCAGCTTAAGCTCGGCTTGACTCAATTGGCGCCATAATCTCGACAATTAACTCACATACCTTGGCTCACTGGACTTTATTTGACATATTGAAGGAGAAAAATTACATCATCTTCTTCGAATTGCCACCCACCCGTCTTCTTTGATTGCCGCTCCCGATATTCTTTGAATCGACGCCGCACCCGTCTTCTTTGAATCGCCGCCACACTGTGAAGAAATTTCAAATACACAGAGTATCTCAATAAACTAGTTAGTCATTTTGTCACTATTTTAGTTCATTCTAGCGTGCATTTAGCTGGAGTGTAACCTTAAATTTTGATATAACCCAATCTACACTGACTGTTGACAAGGAGGCAAGTAAAGAAATAAAATGAGTTTTAGAAATGCGTTTTCTTTGCTCTCCTCAGCCCTCTCACAGAGTGAAGAGGGAGATGTTTGTATCTCAAGAAGGAAATCTTAGTGTGAGCTAGCTTCTTCTTCCCTTTATTTATCTTTTTTTTTTTTATGCTTCATCAATCAATCTCAGTTGTCTTTCTTGATGATTTCCAGATGTTTTGAGGAAACTGAATCAAGGTTTCTTCGAGCATCGTTTAGTTCTTTTGTTGACAATCTCACATTGGTCACGAAGAACAATTTGGCTCATAAAATGCTTTTGAAACCAACCATACCATATGTTAGTTTAGTTTTCCTCCTCCTCCCCGTTTGCTCAAAAAATGGTTGTTATCCGTTAGTAAATAGACAATGTTTGAACCCCATAACATTATTGATGAAAACAATTATTATAGAGAATGCACAATACATTGTAATGGAATTCGATTATTGTGTAGATTTCTTATGCTAGACATATATGTTAGGAAGAAACTTTTGAGATGTTAAATACTTATGTTTTGCGCCACATTATAAAAAATAAGGATAGAATGTTAGTTTTGCTTACTTTTGAAAATAGTTTAAAAGGATTCAAACTATTATTAATTTGTTGTTAAATATTTAAAATTGAACCAACAACTCATTAAAAAATAGTCTCTGAATTATATATATAATAATAATAATAATGCTTAATTTGAAAGTGTCCGAATTGTGAGATCGAGATTGTGGTTAATTTGAATATATATGTGAGAGTAAATTGATAATTGAGTCGGATCGTGGGTTGACCCGCCCATAAACTTAAAACAGTTAAAAATAAAATTAAAATGTTATATGTATGTTTCGAATTTGTAACATAACAAAAATAAGTACAACTCTTTAATCAAGTGTAATTGAGATGTGATTTGCCGAGAGATAATAGACCGGTAACAATTAAAAGTGATTAAAAAATATGAATTAAATATTTGATTGAGTGTGAGGTCACGATACTAAAGTGTTAAAGTGTGATTGAGATGTGAATTGTCGAGAGATAAAAAATCGGTAACAAAGAATCGTGATATATATAATAAACCTTAATAGTGAAAAAAAGAGTTTAATTAATTATAAAAGAAATTGACACATTTCTTTATTTTTTATTTTAATAATAAATTTAAATAAATAATTCAAAATTTATTTAAATTAATAAAAAAAGTCAACATTAATATATATATATATTTTAAACTTTAGTTAAAAAATTAATAGCTTTTAAAAATAAAAAATTAATTTTAAATATATTAAAATAATAAGTATTTATTAAATATTTTAAAAATATAAATATTATATATATATATATATATATATATATATATATATATATATAGTTTTTAATTGTTAGACATATAAATTATATATGTATATATAAAATGATAAATATAAATCAACAATCTTAAGTGGTCTAATAGTGGTTGAAGTGTTAATGCTACATAATAGAGATCATTATTCAAATCCATAAAATTAGATGTCGATTGGGATTGATGGTTAAATGACATTCATGAGATATGAAAGGAGATGATCTATTGTTTGTTGATTTGATCAAAGTGAAAGTATAAGGTCACACGATGAGAGGTCGATTGTGGATTGATGGACCAAAGTGAGGGTAAAAGAGATTGGTAATGTACAAACGTGAAAGTTTAAGGTCACGGTACGAGGTGTCTGATTAGGGTAGATAAATGTGAAATGAAATGGGTTGGTCAGTCGAAATGAGGAGTTAAAGTTTAAGGTCACAATATGAGATGTCTGATTAAGGTGGATAAATGTGAAATAAGATGGGCTGGTCAATCGAAATGAGGATAAGTAAGTCAGGTTGTTTATTATAAAATATGTAAGGAGATGGATTGTTTGACCGAAATGAAAGTAAAGTCTTGGATGAGAGGTCGATTGAGATTAGTGGAATAAAAATGTGGAATGAGATGGTTTTGGTTAATCGATGTAAGTATTGTCATGCTATGAAGGTCGATTGGAGAATTGATGCGTCAAAGTGAGGGTAAAAGAGATTGGTAACGTTGGATATAGTTGATTTGACCAAAATGATGTGTAAGGTCACACAATATGAGAGGTTGATTAGGGTGTGGATAAATGTGAAATGAAATGGTTAGTTATCCGAAGCGAGGATAAAAAAATTAGGTTGTATATTGTAAAATATGTGAGGAGATGGGTCACGAGATAAGAGGTCAGTTGAGAATTGGTGACCAAAGTGAAGAGTAAAAGAGATTAGTGATGTTGGGATGGTTGATTTGACCGAAATTAAAGTGTAATGTCATATATATAAGAGTTCGATTATTGGGGTGGATAAATGTGGAATGAGATGGATGGTTATCCTAATTGAGGATAAAGAAGGTCGGGTTGTATATTATAAATATGTTAGGAGATGAGCTGTTTGACGAAGTGAAAGCAAAGTCTCGAGATGAGAGGTCGATTATGAATTGATGAATAAATATGGAATGAGATGGTTAATTAGTCAAAGTGAAAGTAAGGTATCAAGATAAAATGTCAATTGGGGTGGATAAATGTGGAATGAGATGGTATGGTTAACCGAAGTGAAGATAAGAATGCCATGTTATATATTATAAAATATGTGAGAAGATGAGTTATTTGATGAAGTGAAAGTAAGGTTTTCGAGAGAAAAGAGGTCGATTGTGTTTGGTGGATAAATATATAATTAGATGATTTTTGATTAGTCGAAGTGAAGGTAAGGTAAATAGATAGAGATCGATTATGAAAGAAATTGATATTGGTGGTTAAATATGTGAGAAGATTAATTGTTTGACCGAAGTAAAAGTTAAGGTCATGAGATGAGAAGTACGATTTGAATTGGTAAATAAATTTGGAATGAGATGGTTGATCAATCTGAGTGGTTTAAGGTCACGAGATGAGAGGTCGATTGAGTATTGATGGGCTAAAGTGAGGGTAAAAGGAGATTGGTAATGTTTGAGATTTTTGATTTGACCAAAGTGAAAGTGTAACATGAGATGAGATGTTCATTGGAAAACAATATGTGATGAGATATGTAAAAAGATGAGGTGTTATACCTAAGTGAATAAAATATGGAATGCGTGTGTTCTATTTTTTTATTTTAATATATTATTCGTGATTTATTAAAAATTTAAACATTAAATACATATTATTATAATTTTTTTATTAATTTATTTTTTATATTTTTATCCGTATGTATCGTACAAGATTCTTTCTAGTTCAAAATAATAAGAGATCATTTCCACTTAATTATTATGGAGGTCTAAAGGTACTTAATTAGTAAACTCATTATGAAATTGTTATTAAATTTATTAATATATATATATTTAAAATATTATTTATTTTAAATTATTTTAAATAAACTTTTTATTTGTTTAAACCAAATCCAACTATGAGTATTTCCAAACAAAGTAACCTGGTCTATGGCTAGTTGGCTCATGGTTTAGGGTGTATGACCCCTTTTTTAATCATTCATTATCTAATACCCACACAAAAATAAGAAAATATGACCTAAGTTTGTCAAAGTTCAAAATTCAAAGGATTTGATTTTGCTTAATAACTAAAAAAAACAAAGCGTGTTTGTAAATTCCAACAGTAGGTATGCAAATCCTAAAGTAGACCTTGTAAAAAAAGATTATATATATATATATATATATATATATATATATATATATATATATATATATATATATATATATATATATATATATATATATATATATGATAGTTATTCAAATAAAATAAAAGGTAGTTGGAAGTCAAACTATACATACTTACCACATAATTTAGAGAACTCTAAGAATAATACTTCTTTGGTTATCATGATCGTGTCCCTAAACAATATAATAATTTGATGAATTCTTAGATAAGTTTAATTTTTTTTAATAACATTTTTTACTTGTGATGAATGATGACACAAAGTTATATGAAGACCCCAAAAATTGTGATGAATGAAGTCCTCAAAATGAGGACCGCCAAGCTGTATTTAAAATACAAAAACAAAAATACGATAAAATTTTGATTCTTCCAAAATTCATCATTCATAATGAAAATTAAAAAAGAATTAGTGTTGTTATGATGTTATAGTTCATTTTCAGTGTGTTTGTGCCATTTTGTGAATTTGACCCTTCTTGTTTTCACCTAAAAAGTCAAATAAAATTACAAAATTAGTGATAGATCAACTATAAAACGAGTACATGAATATAATTTTGAAGAAATGAAAACTTACATGAAATTTGAGCCTTTTCATTTCCTTTTATATTTTGATTTTAGTATCCCAATGTCGTGTAATATTTACATTTGTACTCCTTTTGTTTTAGCAATGAGTGAGTTACGTATATATATGCCATCATTTTGAATATCATCACATGATGTCTCATCTTCTACATTAAAATTCAAGACAAGTTCAGAGATTTCATCTTTTGCATTGTCAAGGAATCTACATAATATTTTTCTCGCATCCTCGTTAGGTTTTCTTAATTACTTGGTTGACCAACACCATCTTAGATACATGACTACCATTGATACTTTTTTAAAAATAAGAGTTCATTCTATTTATTACATTTTTCGTCAATCTCTTTAAAATATACAAGTTGGGGGTAAAATAGTGACATCCATAAAGTTAAACACCATCAAAACAGGCTAACACAAAATCTCCATTGTCTCAAATTTATGACAACTGCACTTTATTTTATGATTATGTTTATTGAACATCACGTGGCTAACCCTTGAGTTTTCATCATGAGATTTTATTTTGACCTCGATCCAATTCCAATCATTACAAAAATAAGACAATGGTTCAACATACAGTAGAAACTCTTTAAATTAATATTCGGTAAATTAATAAACTCTCTAAAATAATAAATTTATCCGGTCTCGACTTAGGCCAATGTTAAAAAATTGATAAAATAATAAGATAATATTTTTCGGGAGATCTCTTTATAATTTTCGGTCCCAAGAAAATCATAAATTAATAATTTATAGAAACTAAAAATATTACACTCTATTAAAATATGATTCAATAGTTTTCTGATTTCCTTTAAAGTTCAAGTCTATTTGGAGCTATCTCTAACTTTTCTTATTGCATCCAATAGCTCATGTGTTGTATTTTTGTATTGTATCATAAAGTTGTGAAGAGTGTTCGTCGCCATAAGTGCTTCCTTTCGTGTAATAGGCTCCAAAGACACCGTATCATCTTCGCCGTCATCCTCTGCATTATTCTCAATGATAGTACCCACAATGATGCATCTTTGAGTCCCAATGTTCGTTGCGACGTAATTCTAAGAGACATAGACTAATTTTTCTTTTTGTTTGGTATGTATAATTACATATTTTATACGAATATATGAATTATACGTTAAATCAGTTAAAAACTCTTTAAATTAATAATTACTAATTAATCGATAAATTAATAACTCTCTAAATTAATAAATTTCTCTGATGCCGACCTTATTAATTTAAAGAGTTTCTACTGTATTTGAAATTCAAAGAATTAACCAATTGAATTTCAAATAACTAGTATATTGGTAAATGTATAAACATAAACAATATTAATCAACAATGGCTGCTTTTTCAAAATTTGTGAAGGCTTATCATGGCGACAATGCATATCCTCGGCCTTCTACTTTACTCGTCATTTATCTTCAATCTTTAGATAATTCATCAAAACCTAATACAAAGAAATCGTTTTATTACATGTCTTTTTCAATACCATATTTATGACATCACTCCTTGAAGTAACCAAAAGTCCCGCATTAAACTTTTCATAACTAAAAGCAAAGCAATAGCCCATTTCCCTCTAAGTCTATACATTCCATTCAACCAATTATGATCATCCATATTATATTTATTTATCATATATTTCTATGTGGCCTCAAATTCATCTTCATATTCCCAATAAGTCATGCATTTATATCATAATTTTTTAAAAGCTCGATCCATTTAAATTCCCAAAATATGAGGGAACATTTTGATTTTTATGTCATTGACAAAAATGATGATGTGAATGTGGAAAAACTATTTTAATGGCATTCATCATGGTTTGACATTGGTCTAAAAAGATTGTTTGAGGTTGTTTATCATTCATAGTAAAAAAATTTCCTAAACAACCATTCATAAAACTTTCAATTTCATTTGACATAAATGCCAAGTCAAACATAATATTCTGCATATGATGATTTATACCAACAAATGGAGCACATATCAATTATACTTGTTTATTCTATATGTTGTATCAATCGATAAGACATCATCAAAATATTCATAATCAACCGTACATCTATAGTCCTTACATAAAAAGTTCATCACCTTATCGTCATCACCCAATTGCACATTCTAGTAAAGTAATTCTCTTTATTAATCTTGTAAATAAAATATTTAATAAGTACAATAGCATATTCATTCTCAACTTTGGTATGTTTCCTTAAACGACTCAAATGATCATATGCATCATTTCTAATAAAATCTTTATTTTTGCCACGTGCTTAATTTTTTATAAAAGAAACAACACTAGAGATAAATATTCTAGTCCTTACCATAGCTTCCAGAGTAAACTTTTTTTTGCATATGATATATTGTGTGTCGATTTTAATAAATGAGTTTGATCAGGTGCAAACATCTCATGGTTATGCTCCATAAAAATCTACTCACCCTTCATTCACCCTCTTTTTCCCTTGTAATTTTCAGTTTGGCTTTACAGTAAGTTCTAGTGACCGACTTTTGATATACTTAACTTATTTTACTAGAGATTTTTTCGTCTTTAAAACTTTGGAATGAACAATTAAATTATTTTTATTGAAGCTCATTAGTATGTGGAAAACATTTTAGATCACCCTTTCTCAAACTAAATCCTTGTCATTTGCATATTGATAATATAATAAATAAACATATTAAGACTACTCATAATTATACTTACTAGTAGTTTACTCTCTAAAACATCAACAATAGAGTTTTGAGTTTGTACCTAAATGTTTTATGACATTAGATAAATTTGGGGCTTCTTGATTGTAGGGTTTCTCTAGCTCTTCAAGTGACAATATATTATCTTCCATTTTCAATAAAAAGAAATTAATTGATTTTCTGAAATCATACAAAAATTTAAAGCATAAAAACCTAAAATTTATTTTTAAATACGAAATATTTCTATTAGGATCGAAGACAATAGTAGAAGGGAGGGGGGGTTGAATATTGTTGTTCTATTTTTCACTAAATACGATTTTAATCTTGTTCAGGATTGAAAATATGTTTCTATTTTTGGACAAATCGTAGCAAGCTCTTGAACGGTTTCAAGTGCGGAAAATGTTTGCAGGATTTGAAGCGAAAAAAATAAGAATGAATGAAGCAATGAGAAGACAACACAAAGTTTTATGAATGTTCGGAGATAAATACTTCTATGTCACCCCTTCTTCTATTTCTAGAAGGATTCCACTTGAATACTTTGATTTGTATAGACGTTACACAAACTCACTCAGATCACAAGTCTTAACACTTGCCTTTCTGAACTTCTAGCTCTCACACTATCTTGTTGAACAGACGACTATTTATTCAACTTACACAAGTAAAATGAATATCGAGTGATACAAAAGATTATCGAGTAAACTATCTTGTGTGAGCGTCGTGTATGTTAATGTCTCTTAACGTATATCGTTTCGTGTATGCGTAACGTAGTGACTTGCAAAGAAATGAGCCGGAGAGAGAGCAAGCTAAAAAACTAGAGCCCTTCATCGTTGTTCTCTAATGCCTTTTTATATTTGAGGCATGACAACGGTCGAATATCTATTTTATCAATACGTGACAATGGTATGTTTGTCGTATGCCTGGTGTACGGAGTTTTAGTGTGCATGGAAATGAATATTCGTTTATTGTTTTTCATGTCAGAGTAGAGAGTTGGTTGTACATTTTGTCGTATTTCAATTTATGAGTGCTCAGCTACTTGACTTAGCTGATAAGCGTTCAACTGATGTGGAACTTAGCTGATAAGCGTTTAACTGATGTGGAACTTAGCTGATAGCGAGCTCTTCTGATTATAAGCTCTACTAATGATAAACTCTACTGATGATCAACTCTGTTGATGAACTACTCTACTAATAGCAAACTTAGCTATTGATCAGCTCAACTGCTAGCGAACTCTTTTAATGGCGAGGTCTGTTGTTTGAGCAACTCTGTTGCCAACAAACTCTATTGTTTGAGCAACTCTACTACTAGTTAACTCTGCTGTTTGAGCAACTTTATTACTAGTAAACTCTGCTATTTGAGCAATTCTACTGCCAGCGAACTCTAATATTTAAGCAACTCTGCTGATATCAACTCTACTGTTTGAGAAACTCTGCTGATATCGAACTTTGCTTATTGAGTGACTCTACTAATAGCAACTCTACTGATAACGAGTCTTTGATTTTATATGAGCATTAACATATTGCTGAACTTAGTTTTATTCATTCATCAAAACCATGTGTGTTCATTTTAATTATCTTAAGTTCATTTTAATCAATTAAAACGTTTTTCATAATTCAACTTAATTTAAAAATTTACCCATTTTTAATGATGTTAAAACTAAGTAATGATGCCCAAAAACTATAGATAAATATATAGATATAGAAAATGATAAATATAAATAAGTAAAATATTCATTGTCTATCTTTTCCTTTTGTAGCTTGCTTGAGCCTACTCCAATTGGCTTCTTTGCCTTTCTACCTTCCACTTCCTGGTTTCCCCCTCACTGCTTTCTCTTTTTTACTTTCCCCTTTTTAACATCATCATCCCCTGATCTTTAAGGAAGTTCATTACTTCAGTAATTTGCATCCCGATTGTATCGATCTTTGCAGAGAGTTCCTTGTTGTGGGTGTTGAGGGAATTGCTTAATACGCATTTGAGCCTGCTCAATGATTCCCTGATTATTGCAATCTCTAGATAGTCGTCTGTTCAACAAGATTGTGTGAGAGTTAGAAGTTCAGACAGGCAAGTGTTAAGACCTGTGATCTGAGTGGATTTGTGTATCGTCCATATAAATCAAAATCTTCTAGTGGAATCCTTATAGAAACAGAATAAGGGGTGATGTAGGAGTGTTTATCTCTGAACATCCATAAAATCTTGTGTTGACTTTTCATTGCTTCAATCATTCTTATATTTGCCGCTTCAAATCCTATAAGCATTTTCCGCACTTGAAACCTTTCAAGAGCTTGCTACGATTTGTCCAAAATAGAAACAATTTTTCAATCCTTAATAGGATTAAAATCGCATTTAAGTGAAAAATATAACAATAGTATTCAACCTCCCCCTTCTACTATTGTCTTCGATCCTAACAATTTTATATGAAATGAAACATCTCAATCACATGATATACCAACTGTAAACCATACCTATTCTCATTCTTTACAAATTGTAAACCAAACCTATAATAATTACAAAGACATTATTGTAAATGGAATTCCTTGTTAATATAATATATTAAAACTATATAGTAATATTTTTAATATCTTGAAAAGAAAAAAAGTACATTGTTATAGAAATAAATTAATATGTCCAAGGAAGTTTGTTTAGGGCATAAATTTGATCTTTGATAAATTTATGAGTGCTCAACTACTTGACTTAGCTGATAAGCATTCAGCTGATATGGAACTTAGCTGATAGCGAGCTCTGTTGATGATAAGCTTTGTTGATGATCAGCTCTGATCAGAGATACTCTACTGATAGCAAACTTAGCTGTTGATCAGTTCAGCTGTTAGCAAACTCTGTTGATGGAGAGCTCTACTATTTGAGAAATTCTTTTGCCAACAAACAATACTATTTGAGCAACTCTACTGCTAGCGAACTCTGTTGTTTGAGCAACTCTACTGCCAGCGAACTCTGCTGTTTGAGCAATTCTGCTGCCAACGAACTCTACTATTTGAGCAACTCTGCTGATAGCAACTCTACTGTTTGAGCAACTATGTTGATAGCGAACTTTGCTTATTGGGTGACTCTACTAATAACAACTCTACTGATAGGGAGTATTTGATTTTACCTGCGCATTAACATATTGTTGAACTTAGTTTTATTCATTCATCAAAACCATGTGTGTTCATTTTAATTATCCTAAGTTCATTTTAATCAATTATAACGTTTTTCATAATTCAACTTAATTTAACGATATCCCCCTTTAACTTAATTTAACAATTTCTCCTTTAACTTAATTTAACAATTCCCCCCTTTTTAATGATGTTAAAATTAAGTAATGATGCGCAAGAATTATAGATAAATATAAATAAGTAAAATATTCATTGTCTATCTTTTCCCCTTATAGCTTGCTTGAGCCCGCTCCAGTTGGCTTCTTTGCCTTGCTACCTTCCCCTTCCTGGTTTCCCCCTCACTACTTATCCTTTACTACTTTCTCCCTTTTTAACATTAGCATCCCCTATTCATTTAAGGAAGTTAATGACTTCAGTAATTTGCATTCCGATTGTATCGATCTTTGCGGAGAGCGCATTGTTGTGGGTGTTGAGGGAATTGCTTAATACACATTTGAGTCTGCTCAATGATTCCCTAATTATTGCAATCTCTAGATTACCCTTTGCCACTCGTTGAGTACTCATAAATTACAATACAACAAAATGTACAACCAACTCTCTACTCTGACATGCAAAACGATAAACGAATATTCCATTCCTATGCGCACTAAAACTCCATACGCCAGGCATACGACAAATGTACCGTTGCCATATCGACAAAATGGATTCGACCGTTGCCATGCCTCAAATATAAAAAGGCATCAGAGAACAACGGTCAAGGGCTTTGGTTTTTCAGCTTGTTCTCTCTTCGGCTCATTTCTTTGCAAGTCACTACGTTACGCATACACGAAACAATATATGTTGAGAGACATTAACATACACGACGGTCACACAAGATAGTTTACTCGATAATCTTTTGTATCACTCGATAATTATTTTACTTGTGTAAGTTGAACAGATGACTATCTGTTCAACAAGATGTGTGAGAGTTAGAAGTTTAGACAGGCAAGTGTTAAGACTTGTGATCTGAGTGAGTTTGTGTAGCGTCTATACAAATCAAAGTCTTCTAGTGTAATACTTCTAGAAACAGAAGAAGGGGTGACGTAAGAGTGTTTACCTCTGAACATCCATAAAATCTTGTGTTGTCTTTTCATTGCTTCATTCATTCTTATATCTGCCGCTTCAAATCCTGTAAGCATTTTCCACACTTCAAAACCTTCAAGAGCTTGTTATGATTTTTCCAAGAATAGAAACAAATTTTCAATCCTTAATAGGATTAAAATCGAATTTAATTGAAAAATAGTATAACAGTATTCAACCTATCCTAACAATTTTATATGAAATGAAACATTTTAATCACATGATATACCAACTGTAAACCATACCTATTCTCATTCCTTACAAATTGTAAACCAAACCTATAATAAGAATAACAGAGGAAACACAATTCATATCCACATGAATATAATTATAGAGACATTATTGTAAATGGAATTCCTTGTTAATATAATATGTTAAAACTATATAGTAATATTTTTAATATCTTGAAAAGAAAAAAGTACATTGTTATAGAAATAAATTAATATGTCCAATGAAATTTGTTTAGGGCATAAATTTGATCTTTGACTGTTGAATAACTGGTGATGAACAATTATTCAAACATAAATGACAATAACATTTTCACCAAGTAGAGAAAAGTCAAACCATGTGTGTTCCTTCTCTTAAGCCTAAATTTCAATAAAGAGATTGAAAAATAACTCATTAGTGTAAGTGAAGAAATATCCAGATAACTTTTCTTTCCTTTCTGTTATATAACTGATTGCTTCAGACCAAATAAACTCCACATAGAACCCAAACCCAATATCCACAAATATATGTCTTGTATCATGGCTACAAAAATAGATTGAATATATCTAAGTCACAGTTAGTTCAAATCTAAGTACTAATATAACAAATTGATTAATACAATAGGAGTCTTACCAACTCTTAAATTACTCTTGTGTATCTATTTTATTGCTTGATATACATGTATAATGTATGATGAATGTATAGATAAAAAAAGAGAAGAGTTATACTATACAATGGTAATCTAACAACAGTTTGTAAAATTGATTCTCAGCCATTATTTAAATTCCCACTAGAAGAATGTATGCCAAATTGAACAAGGGAGGATTTTGATTGAATCCTCACTGATATTTAATCAAAATATCCTCACTTGGAACGAGCCAAATATTTTTTTTACCTAACTAACAAAATAATTCTATTTTTTTCTTCAATTATATTTGCCTCTTTGTACAAATTTTGCTACGAAAGATTAGAAAACTTCGGACCTTCATCGTCTTGACATCGTAGGCCCTCTTTCTATAGATTCAACTAGCGAAAGTGGAGACATCAAAAATCTTTTTCTTCCTCGTTGGCATCCTTCTCTAGTTCTCTCAATAGTCAGGTTCTCATTTTTACAGGATGGCGAGTGGCGACGTTAGAAAAAATACTTCTTCCTCATCGGCGGCCTTAGCTAGTTCGCTCAACAGTCAAGGATCATCTAGTAAATCTATTTTTTTTTTGCTCTTTTCTCACTTCATATATGTTTCTCATCATCTGAAATTTTGGATTATAGAAAGATGAGACTGCAATGTTTGAAATATGACTAATATAAAATTTAAGGGAACAAAATACCTTTCATCTCTTATTATTATCGTCTAAGCTGATGTTTCTGTTTATGATAAATTGAAATTTAATCTCTTTATCAGATTCTTGAGATGATTTTCTAACTAGGTGAAATACTTTTGGATTAAAATATACTTTGAGAGACACGTTGATTGAGATAATTTGAATAGTTAAATAGTGAAGGAATTGATTTCAATGGAATTAAATAATTTGAAATGTTACATGAAATGATTTATGTCATTGATTAAAAGGAGACAATAGTAATGAAGTAAAGTTTGAGAAAGAGCTCTATTGATGTTGAAAATTAGTTTCTTGATCTTGAAGGTTGGAATTTTAAGTAGATGTGATTTTGAAAGAAACAATTTGATTATTGCAGAATTTTCTTTGAATTTGATTGTATTGTTAGAAATAATTTTGATTATGAGAAACATATATGCAAAACACTCAAATTCATCCCTATCACTTCTTTAGTTATTCTTTTACTCTTCTGTTCGTCAATGATTCAACACTACAGTTAGATTTCTGAGTCAAAGCAAACAAAGTTGTGACTCTTTTTCATTTTTTCTCAAAATTTTAGAAGGTAACCCCTTTCCCATTTTCTTTGCTTAAATCGTATACTAGTAGCTAGATTAATTCTTACGGCTGATTTGTCTTAACTTCAATAATGGATTGTTATTTGTTACAATTGGTGATGCAATACGATCAATCATGATAAATTTGACATGATTAGTGGTCTTCATGTTAGTCGTTAGAAAACTTAGGTGAAAAATAATTTTTAAGCTGATATTTGTAAATTAGACATTGTAGTTGTTGTAGGTAATGAACATAACCAATATTGTATCTTGCATTATTTCAGCTGTTGTAGGTAATGGAAAAATTATTTATAACATCTTTTGAAAAATTAAAAAATCTGTTGGGTCAAATTATTTTGACTAAGTGTCAAAATATTTTGACTATTGGAATTTTGATGATAAGTGTGTATAAAACTTAATTTAAGTCGTCTAATTGTTTTTGGTGCAGGTGTATCGAAAACATGTTATATTAGACTAAGTCTAAATGAGGTTCATTAGACTGATTGACCATTAGATGCATAGAGTTAGACGTACAGTCTAACGGATACGTAGTTAGACGTGCAGTCTAACAGACGTAGTTAGACGTGCAGTCTAATAGATGTAGTTAGACGTGCAGTCTAACAGACACGTAGTTAGACATGTAGTCTAACAGACGTAGTTAGACGTGCAGTCTAATAGAGACGTAGTTATACGTGCAGTTTAACAGATACGTAGTTAGACGTGCAGTCTAACAGACGTAGTTAGACGTGCAGTCTAACATATGAGAGTTAGACGTGCAGTCTAACTCCTTTGGATTAGTCTGAAGGGATGCGTAGTTAGACGTTCAGTCTAACATTTGAGAGTTAGACGTGCAGTCTAACTCCTTCAGATTAGTCTGGAGGGATGCGTAGTTAGACGTGCAGTCTAACTTCTTCAAATTAGTCTGAAGGGAACCGTAATTAGACGTGTAGTCTAATCCCATTAGACTAGGTGGTCTAATGGATCTTGCTATTATACGGGGGCCTCTAATTTCATTAGACGAGGTCGTCTAAGTGAAAAACGTCTAATGCCATGATTAAGTAGTTGCTTAAAGCTAGCACCCGTCTACCCACGATCAACTAGCTGTATGCTACTCCTGCTCCACTTTCTAGTGAAGATCAGTACGACAGCCAGTTGCAACCAATTGATTAATGCCACGTAAGCAAATATTCTTCCCAATACTTTTTTCTTGCATGAATATCCTAGAAGAATATTTGGCGCACTACCAGATTAGTAAGGCCACGATCCTGGTGCTCAGAGTATGCTGTGTACTATGGAGGCGTTCCAATGGAAGCTCGGAGACACGTTGATTGAGATAATTTGAATAGTTAAATAGTGAATGAATTGATTTCAATGGAATTAAATGATTTGAAATGTTATATGAAATGATTTATGTCATTGATTAAAAGGAGACAATAGTAATGAAGTAAAATTTGAGAAAGAGCTCTATTGATGTTGAAAATTAGTTTCTTGATCTTGATAGTTGGAATTTTAAGTAGATGTGATTTTGAAAGAAACAATTTGATTATTGCAGAATTTTCTTTGAGTTTGATTGTATTGTTAGAAATAATTTTGATTATGAGAAACATTTATGCAAAACACTCAAATTCATCCATCTCACTTCTTTAGTTATTCTTTTACTCTTCTGTTCGTCAATGATTCAACACTACAGTTAGATTTCTCAGTCACAGCAAACAAAGTTGCGACTCTTTTTCATTTTTGCTCGAAATTTCAGAAGGTAACCCCTTTCCCATTTTCTTTGCTTAAATCGTATACTAGTAGCTAGATTAATTCTTACGGATGATTTGTCTTAACTTCAATAATGGATTGTTATTTGTTACAATTGGTGATGCAATACGATCAATCATGATAAATTTGACATGATTAGTGGTCTTCATGTTAGTCGTTAGAAAACTTAGGTGAAAAATAATTGTTAAGCTGATATTTGTAAATTAGACATTGTTAAGCTGATATTTGTAAATTAGACATTGTAGTTGTTATAGGTAATGAACATAACCAATATTGTATCTTGCATTATTTCAGCTGTTGTTGGCAATGGAAAAATTATTTATAACATCTTTTGAAAAATTAAAAAATCTGTTGGGTCAAATTATTTTGACTAAGTGTCAAAATATTTTGACTATTGGAATTTTGATGATAAGTGTGTATAAAACTTAATTTAAGTCGTCTAATCGTTTTTGGTGCAGGTGTATCGAAAACATGTTATATTAGACTAAGTCTAAATGAGGTTCATTAGACTGATTGACCATTAGATGCATAGAGTTAGACGTACAGTCTAACGAATACGTAGTTAGACGTGCAGTCTAACAGACGTAGTTAGACGTGCAGTCTAACAGACGTAGTTAGACGTGCAGTCTAATAGATGTAGTTAGACGTGCAGTCTAACAGACACGTAGTTAGACATGTAGTCTAACAGACGTAGTTAGACGTGCAGTCTAATAGAGACGTAGTTATACGTGCAGTTTAACGGATACGTAGTTAGACGTGCAGTCTAAAAGACGTAGTTAGACGTGCAATCTAACATATGAGAGTTAGACGTGCAGTCTAACTCTTTTGGATTATTCTGAAGGGATGCGTAGTTAGACGTTCAGTCTAACATTTGAGAGTTAGACGTGCAGTCTAACTCCTTCAGATTAGTCTGGAGGGATGCGTAGTTAAACGTGCAGTCTAACGTATGAGAGTTAGACGTGCAGTCTAACTCCTTCAAATTAGTCTAAAGGGAACCGTAATTAGACGTGTAGTCTAATCCCATTAGACTAGGTGGTCTAATGGATCTTGCTATTAGACGGGGCCCTCTAATTTCATTAGACGAGGTCATCTAAGTGAAAAATGTCTAATTCTATGATTAAGTAGTTGCTTGAAGCTAGCACCCGTCTACCCACGATCAACTAGCTGTATGCTACTCCTGCTCCACTTTCTAGTGAAGATCAGTACGACAGCCAGTTGCAACCAATTGATTAATGCCACGTAAGAAAATATTCTTCTCACTACTTGTTTCTTGCAGGAATATCCTAGAAGAATATTTGGCGCACTACCAGATTGGTACGACCACGATCCTGGTGCTCAGAGTCTGCTGTGTACTATGGAGACATTCCAATGGAAGCTCGCCACGTGTCATTATGGAAAATTAGACCGTTGGTACCTATTCCCTATTTAAAGATCTTCAAGGACCGCGCATGAATCATTGATCCATCGATACTCAGAGAATCATACACGAATATACAAGATGATATACAAAAGAGCTACTTTCTTTCTTTACTGTGTGTTTATCAATAGAGAGTTAGAATCAAAGTATTGTGTTAGTTGAGTGATATACTTCATCATATTGTAAGTTGAACAGAGTCTGTTCTGTTCAACAACGAGTTAATCGCGCAACTGTATTTGATTCTAAGAAACGTATAGTGAATCCTTCCGTTGGTTGGAAGAAGGGGTGACGTAGGAGAGTTTGCTCTGAACATCCATAAAAAAACTACTGTGTCATTTACATTCTGTCATCTTCTCATTCTTTGGTTCTTTGCTTCAAACATGAGCAAACGTTTCCGCACTTGAATCATTCAAGAGTTTGCAAGGATTTATGTAGAATAGAAAGTGATTTTAATCCTTAACATGATTTTTATCAAACCGTTTTCCCGAAGCCGTCATCAATAGCCAGACCCCCGTCTCAATTGGTATCGCCGATCCTATCAATTGGTATCAGAGCTGTGTTTCTATTCTCAAGCTTTCACTAAGAATGTCGACCTTAACCAAAGATGTTAGTGTCACTGCAATCCCCACATTCTCTAAAGAAAACTATATCGTGTGGAAGAAGAGAGTTCGTGCTCATCTCTCCTCTCTTCATGACGACATATGGAGTGTTACCACAGATGGTCCTATCAAGATCGATAAGGAGAAATCCGAATGGACTAGTGAAGACAAGAGGAAGAACAACCTCAATAACATGGTTTTAGATGTTCTGTACAGATCTCTTGATGATAACATGTTTAACTACATCATCGAGTGTGATACTATTAAGGAGATCTGGGACAGACTCACTCAACTGTGTGAGGGAAATGAGCAAACCAAGGAGAACAAGATTATGGTTGCCACTCAACAGTTCGATAGCTTCAAGATGCGTCCCGGAGAAACGATGAACGAGTTCGACACAAGATTCAGCCAAATTGTCTCCACTCTATCTATTCTTGGCAAGACCTATAGCAACATGGAGCTTGCTATTAAGGTCATGCACGCTCTACCGAGGGAATGGGACATAAAGACGATGGCTATGAGGGAATCCAAGGACCTCAACAAGATCTTGCTCTTCGATTTTTTCGCGGATGTCAAGGCTTACGAGTTCGAGCTGAACTCTAGGATTGAAGAAGATCAATCCACATCCATTATCATTGCCAAAGCATTGGTGACCTCTGAAGAGCCTCCGGACGCTCTTGACGTGCAGACATCAGCTCAGTAGCTCAGCAGCGATGCTATGTCTCTCTTCGTGAAGAAGTTTGGCGACTTCATGAAGAAGAGCAACTCTAACTCAAGCTTTTCAAATTCTAATGATAATAAGAAATCCAAAGCTAATGTTAAGTGTTATAATTGTTGTATTTTAGGTCATTACCAATCGGAATGTCGGAAGCCGAAGCGTGAAGAGAAGAAGAATGGCAATGAAAAGGAGCTGAAGGCTCTTATGGCGGGGGACGAGAAGAACAGAAGAAACCACCGTGATTCTTACTTCTCATCCAGCGACAGTGATGAAGACGAGGTGGCTTGCTTCATGGCAAGAGAAGAAGAAGAAACTCAGGAAACTAAGGTATTTGATTTCTCTTCTGAAAAGTTTTCAAGGGAACAACTGGTAGCTACACTAGATGACATGGTCATAGAGTATAGAAAGCTAGCAGAATCCCTGCATGAAACAAAATCTTTATCTAAAGAGTCTCAACCAGTGTTATCTCAAACTCAAGAATTAAATGTTTTTGAAAAGGAAGTAGTAGAGATCTCATCTGAGAATGAGATACTCAAGGAACAGATTCAAACTCTTTCTGCTGAAAACAAAAGGCTAAACTATGTTGTAAGTGCTTGGACAAGGTCTGGAGAAGCTGTCAAATATCAGATTAGTCTGTTGAAACCTGCTGGATCTAGATCCGGTTTAGAATTTGATGGCAATGACCCAAACTGGTCCTGCAAAATATCAAACTCAGCTATCAACAAGCTTAAGCCAATAAGCTTTGTTAAAGGGAGTTTAACTGATATTGAATCTGATCCCATTCATGAAGAAGTAGCTTTGAAAAATGAAATAACTTATGTTCCGCCGACTATTAGCTGGCTGAAAAATAAGTTAGAAGCAACCAAAAAATTTGACAATCTAAAACCTGACTCAAAGTCAAGAAGTTTTAAAAGAAAATCATCTTCAAAAGCTAAAGGATCAGTGGCTAGCATGAAGGCGTCTGCTAAGTCAAAATCATACGCATTAATCACAACACAAAATGGGAAATCCATCAGAATATCTCAAATATGGATTCCTAAGGGACTAATTGATCGAGGACCCAATTGAATGTGGGTACCAAAGTTTGTAAATAGTTTCTTGTGTAGGTGATGCAGGAGAGCTGCAAGAAGGAAGCATTGAGAATACTCTTGTGAGTATATATTTTAGAAGATCAACAATGGCCTTTGCCATTCCAGAGGACTAAGTGTTTTTATGTTTTAAAAATATTTTTGGTCCTAAGGACCTCAAAACATTTGTTTAATTCATTTTGTACATGCACAAAATGAGAGGGAAATTTTATTTTGGAAATAAAGATACACTTAGACAAAATACCTTAATCGGTCTATTAGACGAGGTCGTCTAAGAGAAAAAACATGTACTTAGACGTATTTTTGCTCACACCTTATGGATCTAAGTCTATGTGTCTTGGTTAATAACCTGCGCGGTTAGACGTAGACGTCTAATAGACGTTAGACATTTTTACGTCAAGAGAAAGTGGATGCTCATGTTTAACCAAACAAACGTCTAATACGTGTTGTTCATGCGTAATTAGACGCCTACGTCTAATAGACGTTAGACGTTTATAAGACACGTGATTAGACGCTTGCATCTAATCGACCCATGCGTCTAATAGACGTTTAGATTTCATAGGTTGGTGTAAGTAAGAAAAACGTCTAACTACGTGTGTATTAGACCGATCAAGGACAGCTATCCCACGTGAGGTGATATCTAATTTTCCCGCTCAAACAGAAACATAGTCATCTCCGAATAATATGAAGACACGTGTCTTTCAAGTTAAGAGACAATGACTAATATACCCTCAAAATAATGATGACTGCTTGTAAAGGACGTCTAATATTAATTTATGGGCCATACCCCTAGAAAATATGACGGTTATACTATGCGACTCTTGAGAGTCTATATAAGGACATTCTGCATGAGATTGAAAAAGCTTTTTCTCTCTCAAATCTCTTAAGAACCCTAGATTTCTTCGATTTTCTCTCTAAGAAACCCTTGTTTATCTTGTGGCTGTTCGCATTCTGTCAAAAATGGGAAACAAGAGAATCACACTTGGTCATTGTACTCTGCAGGTTGATTTTCCCTCTATCTACACGTTCGATCAACAAGATATGGTCGAGATGTTCAGAACCCTTGAATATTCCGGTCTCGGGAAGTACCTTGGCGGGCTGTTCATATTCCATGAAAAAGAAGTTAGGGAGTTCTTCAAATCGACGACGATGGTCGGCGATTTGATTGTTGCAACCGTGAATGAAACCGAAATCTCTTTCAACGAAGCTGTTTATGCGGAGTTCTTCGAACTTTCGTTATAGGGGCACACATTCAACTTGCATCTGCCATCGGAAGTCACAACAGAAATGAAAATGGTCTTTTCCGTCGATGGCTCGGAGATTAGACTTAACGGGAGTAAGAAGGCTCTAAAACCCTAGTTTATTTTGCTTAATGACGTAGTGGCTAAAGCGCTTCAGGGGAAGGCAGGGTCTTTCCATCTATATATTCAAGATCGTTTTGACTACATGACGACCATTTCAAAAGAGATTCAGGTCAACTGGGCCTCAAATTTATACCAGAATCTATGTTTTGCGATCAATCAGGAGAACAAGGAAAGTGTAAACTTTGCTGCTCAACTAAGTCGTTTGTTGGAACATTTGGGGGTCCCCATGGGGGATTCGGAGTCGATCAACTCTACCAGGGTGTTTACAGTCTTCACTGTTGCCAACACCCTCGTCCGAATGAAGAACAACAAAGAATCGCTCTCGGGAGCATCAAGCCAACAAACATGAGGAAGGTCTGTTACTCGTTCCAAACATCCAACGGTCTCTGTCCTGTCTACAGGAGCCAAAAGATCTAAAACTATCAACGAATCAGAAGCTAGCTCTACCAGTATAAAGAGTTCTTCGAAGAAGGACTCTGGAATAGTCGATTCCAGAGTCAGGCAAGGTCCAGTCGAACTTGCTGTCATTCCCATGTCTCCCCTGTCTCCAACTGTGAGTTAGTTGAGAAAGTCATCCAGGTCCTCTGTCTCAAGAGGAGAAAAGTCAAAGGCGCCCAGAGCGTCTAAATCCATGAAAGCATCATCGAAGGTAATCCCTCCCCAATCTCAGGCCGAAATGCCTAAATTTAATGTTCCTGTGTTGGAACAAGACAAATATGTTTTTATTCCTGTTGAGGAATCTGCTGTCGGGCCAACTATTGAGCCAGTTGGTCCAAACACTGAAAATTTGGACAGGGTTCCATCTTTTGTCCGTCAACCCGATCTTGTAGTTGTTGATGCTACAAAATCTCTTGAACCAGAGCAAGGTGCAATTCTTACCCTTGTTGCTGGTGATGTATCAGAAAAGGCTATTTCTATGCTAGTCGAAGAGCCTCATGTTCCCAATCCTGTCCCAATAGAGTCCTTTGTGACTGGTAAGCTTGTTCCAGCCGAACCCACACCAGGATTCTTTTTCAAACCTCTTACTGCCCACGAAATTATGTGTTTCATAAGACAAGCTGCTGGAATCACAATTGGGGAACCTAGACCCACTCCAAAACCGGTTGATGTGATTGGAAAAGGGAAGAGTGTTGCAATCGATACTAATGAGGATGTCTCTGAAGCAATCTGCATCGTCAATCTTATGATGGATCAGAACAACATTATTGCTGCTGAAAAGATCGAAATCTTTGACACTTAGGTCTTGAACAAAATGTCAATCAAGTACGATGAGGTCATCAAGGGCAAAAGCATTAGCAATCAATGATTAAAGCTTGTAAGTAATGAAAAGAGAGTCTTGAAATGGGCTAAGACATCAGAGGTGTTTGAAGCTCTTAAGAGAAAAGAGCTAATTGAAGCAAATCTGAAAGGAAGAGCTCTCTTTCCAATTTTGCAGGCCAGAAGGGCCAATTTCAACCCTTTTGAGAAGAGTGTTAAGGCAAAGGAAAAAGCTCTGAAAAGATTGGATGTGATTATGGAGGATTACATTTCTACAGTCACCAGGTATGTTCATAGAGCAAATTTCTTAGGGGCTAGTCCATTTGGAAGCTCTTCAGATGAAGGTGAACTTATGGATCTGACGATGATCGTGGTGTTGATGAAGATGAGCAAGCTGCTGCTCTTCATATAGAAATGGGAAGTTTTTCAGTTGAGGAAAAACGTCTAATGACTCAACCCAGTATCGAGCAATCTGTGGAACCCGTTCAAACCAACCCGATTACAGAATAAGAAGTTATTAAGGAACCCATTTTATCTCCTGTTAATCAGGAAGAGGAAGTGTTGGAGTCCCCTATTCTTGAAGCAGAGGCATCTCCAGAGAAGGAGGCTGAAGTTAGTCAGCATGATGAAGTCAGATCTGAGGGGGAACCCTCAAAAGACAAGGAATCAAAGAAGAGTTTCTCATCTGAGGGGGAACAAGCCAAGAATAATGAAACTTCAGAAGGGCTTCCATTGTCTCAATGTCTTATTCCAAGATCTCCAAAGCCTCTACCATTTCTTGGTATCACTGCTGCAAATATTCATGATAATATTCTCAACCCTTATCATCATTCAGGAGATTTGTCTAATAAGGTTCACAAGGTATGTGAAGAAAGTTTGGAAGATGAAGAAGAAGAAAAATCTGAAAGTGAGTCATATAAAGATGGACCCAAACAGTCCATGCAAGTTTTCACCCATATTAGTCCCATTCAGACCGCTCCAGTAGATTCTCAAGAGATTTCATCCAATGAAGGATCATCTGCTGACGGTACAAAGCTTATGAAGTCCGTGACAGCATTGATGGCAACTCTTTAGAAGAATATGGCTGTAATGGAATCAAATATGATGAAGATTATGAAGAATCAGACATCTAACAAGAAGGAATTTGCTGATCTTCTTAAAACCCATAATGAGATGGAGCAGACACTGAAGAAGAACACGTACGAGGTTCGTATCGTCAACAAGTCTTACTCTAAATTTGAAAAGAACTTCTTCAAACGGCAAAGCGAATTGCTCGACTGCAAAAAAGAAAACAACGTTGAAATGCATAATGAAGTTATGGATGGAATTAGCTTAATTCGAGATCAGATGGTTGAGATTCAAGGTAATATTAGGCGAGCTGATGCTGAGAGGTTAGAACAGGCCGATTCCTTTGCAAGGAATATTCAGGATGAAAAAGATGTCAAGGCTGCGGCCGAGAAAGAGAAGAATTTTATCACTCAAGGTGAGGACAATAACGGAAGAAGAGGTGGTGGTGTTTCAACAGGCACCAGGTCCAAGAGAAATTCAACTGGTGATAATAGCGACAGACCAATCAAAAAAGGCGGAGGTCGCAGCGGCGATCGCGGTGGAAGAAGTATCGGAGGTCGCAACGGTGATCTTGGTGGTCGAAGTGGTGGAACTGGTCGTGGTGGCCATTCTCTCCCTCATTTTCACAAGCTTCTGACTAGTGAAGAAATCAGCGGTCAAGGATTCACCTACCCGATCGACCCACTCTCGAAAAGGGAAGAACAATAATCTCTTAAACTATCTTCTATTAGCTTATGAACTTGGTTCTTTGAATTTGGTTTCTAAATATTGGTTTTTGGAAAGTGGTTCTGTGAGATTGGTGAACAAGTTTAACTCTTTCTTTTATATGATGGATGCTTATTTTGTTATATATGCAAAGTTTTAACATCATCATCAAAAAGGGGGAAGTTGTTGGATCAAATTATTTTGACTAAGTGTCAAAGTATTTTGACTATTGGAATTTTCATGATGAGTGTGTATAAAACTTAATTTAAGTCGTCTAATTGTTTTTGGTGTAGGTGTATCGAAAACATGTTATATTAGTCTAAGTCTAAATGAGGTTCATTAGACTAATTGGCTATTAGATGCATACTTAGACGTGCAGTCTAACAGACGTAGTTAGACGTGCAGTTTAACGGATACGTAGTTAGACGTGTAGTCTAATAGACGTAGTTAGATGTGTAGTCTAACAGACGTAGTTAGACGTGTAGTCTAACGGACACGTAGTTAGACGTGCAGTCTAACAGACGTAGTTAGACGTGTAGTCTAACAAAGACGTAGTTAGACGTGCAATCTAACGGATACGTAGTTAGACGTGCAGTCTAACAAACGTAGTTAGACATGCAGTCTAACATATGAGAGTTAGACGTGTAGTCTAACAACTTCAGATTAGTTTGAAGGGATGCGTAGTTAGATGTGCAGTCTAACATATGAGAGTTAGACGTGCAGTCTAACTCCTTCAGATTAGTCTGAAGGGATGCGTAGTTAGACGGGCAGTCTAACGTATGAGAGTTAGACGTGTAGTCTAACTCCTTCAGATTAGTCTGAAGGGAACCGTAATTAGACGTGTAGTCTAATCCCATTAGACCAAGTGGTCTAATGGATCCTGCTATTAGACGGGGGCGTCTAATTTCATTAGACGAGGTCGTCTAAGTGAAAAACGTCTAATGCCATGCTTAAGCAATTGCTTGAAGCTAGCACCCGTCTACCTACGATCAACTAGCTGTATGCTACTCCAGCTCAATTTTCTGTGAAGATCAGTACGACAGCCAGTTGCAACATTGATTAATTCCACATAAGCAAATATTCTTCCCACTACTTGTTTCTTGTATGAATATCCTAGAAGAATATTTGGTGCACTACCAGATTGGTACGACCACGATCCTGGTGCTCAGAGTCTGATGTGTACTATGGAGGCGTTTCAATGAAAGCTCGCCACGTGTCATTATGGAAGATTCGACCATTGGTACCTGTTCCCTATTTAAAGATCTTCAAGGACCACTGATGAATCATCGATCCATCGATACTCAGAGAATCATACACGAATATACAAGCTGATATACGAAAGAGCTGCTTTCTTGCTTTACTGTGTGTTTATCAAGAGAGAGTTAGAATCAAAGTATTGTGTTAGATGAGTGATATACTTCATCATATTGTAAGTTGAACAAAGTTTTTTCGGTTCAATAGTGAGCTAATCTTGCAACTGTATTTGACTCTAAGAAACGTATAGTGAATCCTTCCGGTGGTTGGAAGAAGGGGTGATGTAGGAGAGTTTACTCCGAACATCTATAAACAAACTGTTGTGTCATTTTTATTCTGTCATCTTTTCATTCTTTTGTTTTTAGCTTCAAACCTGAGCAAACGTTTCCACACTTGTATCATTCAAGAGTTTGCAAGGGTTTGTGTAGAATAGAAAGTGATTTAAATCCTTAACATGATTTCTATCAAACCGTTTTCCCGAAGCCGTCATCAATAGCCAGACCCCCGTTTCAATTGGTGCCACCGATCCTATCAAAATCATGAACCAAAACATATCATCAATGTCATTAACCTTTGTGTCTTTGATGAAAAACATAAATAGAAGTGTTTTGAAATGGGAAACTAAGTTCCCTAAATAACATATGTAGTCATAGATCCATGAGTGTGATAGCAAAGTTTTTTATTAACTCAAATAAAATACTTTGTACATATATATTCTTTTTAAGGGATGAATCCATTTCACTAATCCTAGTGAAAAACAACCAAACAAAAAGCATTACAAGTAAGGACAAGATTTGTCATAAGTTATGAATCAAGAAAAAAATCTCAAAATTACTTCATACTAGGAAATATACTCAAAACTAGAGTCATTACTTACTCATTTTGCCTTGTGTACCTAAGTCTTATTTATTTTCAACCATTGATCCTTTGTTTTTTCATCCTACAACTACATCAATGTCTATTCAAGATAGAATACATAATTTTGACACTATGATAATCTTATCTATTCCCGAAAGAGCTTAGTCTATAGAACAAAAAATAACCATGTGTAAGGAAATAATAGACAAATATTTGAAATATTTGTGTATACCTTGCTTTAACAATCAATTCTCTTCTAGAATTCAATGTCTAATTGTTACTTTGGGATTTGTGAATGACAACTAAGTTATCAATTCGATTCAGTGAAGAACCTAACATCAAATAATTTGTTAAGCAACAACATGATAGAAAACAATAAGTTTGTATGAAACAGACATGCAAATTCATGTTGGCAATATGCTAATAAAATCTTTACATAGATATTTTAACAATTACTATAAGCCCATATTGACTTATATCTCATGTAACATACACTAAGTAAATAATATGGATTATGATGTTTGAATGTCTTGAATTGTCTTTTTGAGCTCAAATGATGATGTCTAAGTTAATTTTCTTATTTTGATATGTTTTTTTAGGATACAAGTACTCAAAATTGAAAGAGATAATCTGTCCATTTTCGATATAAGATGTCACATATAAAAGAGTCGCTGAGTGTCACAAATAATATGAGTAATGATGCATCTGGTTCTACAAATTTAATAACGCAAAGAAAAAAATGAAACCAAGATATGATGTTTGGATGCATTATTAAAGATTTGTAAATGATAACGGAAATGAAATGGCTAGGTGCATGCATTGTAAGAAGGTTTACAATGCACAATCGAGAAATGGAACAAATACTCTAAAACAACATTTAAATAATTGTCTAGAAAATCCTTTAAAAGGGTAAGGGAAAGACAATAGAAAAATCGGTACTCCTCCGGCATGGAAATTCGATCAAGACGGCACACGCAAAAGTTTGTCCCGTATGATCATCATAGACTAACTTCTTTTATCCTTTGTAGATGTTGAAGGATTTAGACATTTCATGTCATATACTTGTCCCAAGTTTCTTATTCTATCTAGATGGACAATGGCTAGAGATTGCTATGATTTGCACATTAGTGAGAAGCTGAAACTAATGAATTATTTCAAGAACAATGATCAAAGAATTTCTATTACCGCTGACACTTGGACTTCAAATCAAAAGGTAAACTATTTGTGTATAACTGATCATTTTATTTATATTGATTGGATGCTAAGAAAAAGAATATTATGCTTCTGTCCAATTTCAAGTCACTCCAGCGAATCAATTGGCAAAACGGTGAATAAATGTTTGGTTGATTGGGGCATTGATAAGATATTCTCCATTACCGTTGACAATGCTAGTTCTAATGATATCGCAGTCGCATATTTGAAGAAAAATTTTACAAACTGGGAAACTAACATCTTACAAGGAAAGTTGATGCGCATGCGATGTATTACCCACATTATCAACTTAATAGTTATTGATGGCTTAAAAGAAGTTGATGATTCTATTAGCCGAATTAGAGGTGGAGTATGATATGTGCGTCAATCTCCATCAAGACTGACTAAATTTAAACAATTTTCCGAATTAAAAAGAGTGCAGTAAAAAAGATGGCTTTGTTTAGATGTATCAACTTGTTGGAATTCAACTTATTTGGTGTCGGACACTGCTTAAAAATTCAAAAGGGTGTCTGAAATGTATAAAAGAGAAGATGTTACTCTTTTTTTACCCTGATAATAGGGCTAGAATGGTAGATGTTGATGATTGGACATACAGTCGGGCATTTTGTTTCAGGTTGAAACATTTCTATGAGCTTACTCTACGGGTATCGAGTTCTGTATATGTAACTTGCAATAGTTTCTTAATGAGATTAGTACGGTTCATTGCATATTGCAAGATTATTGGAAGATTGTGAAATGAGTGATGATTGTCATATACGCGATATAGCAAAGATAATGAAAATGAAATATGACAAGTATCGGGGAGATGTAAAAAAGATGAATAAATTGTTTTTTTTATCTCCGCTATAATTGATCCCCGACAAAAGATGGATTATGTCGATTTTGTTTTAAAAGAAATGTACGGTGAAGCCATTGGAGTAAGAATAAACATACATGTGAAACAAGGTATTTATAAATTATACAACGCATACAAAGATGCATTGAATTCATCTAATGATACAAGTGAAAGAGGACAAGTAAGTGAATTAGTATCGACGTCAACACCAATGAAAGATACTATGACGACGTGTTACAAAAGGTACCAAAATAAAAACCGGGAGTGAAGAAACAAAGTTAGAGTTAAAAAAGTTTTTAAATGAAGATACCGAAAACGATGTTGATGGATTTCATATTTTGGGATGGTCAAAAATTAATTATCATAGATTTCATATCCTTTCACAAATGGCCCTTGATGTATTAACTGTTCTAATTTCCACAAATACTTCAAAGTCTGCATTTAGTACTAGCAAAAGAGTTTTAAATGTTTATAGAAGCTCACTTACTCCAAGAATTGTTCAAATTCTAATATGCGTTCAAGATTGACTTCGTGCATCTCCATCTCTTGAAGACATTACTAATATATATAACATGGAAAAATTAGATAACAGTATTACATAATTTTATTTATAATATTTTTGTTTTTAATTGATATAATTTGTTTCATTTTACAGATTTGTCAGAATTACTTATTGATTCGATGATAATGAAAATGTGATAATCGTCAAATCACAAATAAAGTGAAATGAAGTTGCAGGTCTATATATAGATTGAATGGTTGTCATATTTTTTGTTAAATAATTTTTATATTGTTTAAACTAATGGTTTTAGAGCAACTTTTATGCTGATTATGTTGCAGATTGACTGAAGAGATTGTTAATCTATTTATTTTATTCGGTGGGATGAAATTAACTTTTGAGATATTCCTTGATGAAATGAAACCTCTCCTTGACCATGTTATGGTTAAATTTACTCTTTTATGTTAAGTTTGTAAATTTAATTTGGACTAAGATTTATTTAGTTGACTGAATTTAATTTTATTATTTATTATTTTGGGTTTAAATTTTTAGAAACTAAACATAACTTCATAGTTCTTAATAGGAAAGTCTTTTAATTATTATTAGATTTCTAAAATGTTATTGTTTGTGTTTAGTGAAGATTGGAAAAGTTTGAGATTTATTATTATTAATATGATCTTCAGTTGTATTTAGTAAGCTCCTCAACTAAATAAATAATTAATGAAGTTGGATATAAAAACTGATGTTAAATTCGGTAAAAAAATAATTTTATTTATTTATTTTTTTTATGTTTTTTATAATATTTAATTAAAGATTTAAATCTTATATCTTATTTGTTATTAATTATAAACAACTACTTTTTTTTAATTAAATTAGTAAGATTTGTTTTTGTCGAATATATAAAAATTAAAAATATATATATATATATATATAACATATTTAATTCACTTTTTTATTTTCTAAATAATTATAAATAAAATAAGTGAATTAATTAATTATAAAATAAAAAATTATTATTGAATAATATTAAGTTAACACTTAAAAAAATGTAAATATTATTTAGTTTAGATTATCTAACTCATATTAATCCAATCCGTATTAATTAGTAAAATATATTGGATTATGGACGATACAAATTTACTTTAATTTAATACAGATGGAATAAATGAATTAATTTTACTCATTACTCTGCCGAGTTTAAATTTTGTAAGGTGAATTAACTGGTGAGAGAAAATGTTGACATGTATCAATAAATGTATGGCTTCAGCTAATACATGTATTTGTAGCATCGAACAAATTCATGTAGGGGAGGACCTTAGGTGACGTTATCTAACGTCACCCATTGTCAGCCTTAAATGTCAATTAGATGACGTTTAGGATGTTGACGTGTTCTTGGACTTGAACGCTTATTGATCGTTGGAGAAAGATGACATTTTTGACGCCTTAAATGTCAATTAGATGACGTTTAGGATGTTGACGTGTTCTTGGACTTGAACGCTATTGATAGTTGGAGAAAGATGACATTTTAACCGATTCTTGTTTTTCTTTGTAGGTTATGACGATGCATTTAGGTCAAATTTAATAAAAAAGTATTTTGTAACCAGTCTTGTTGGACTAGAGTGGTGTTAGATTTTATCATGTTAGTTCTTATGGAGATTAACTTTAGATCCATAAAATCCCTTGGTATATTGTCATTCCTTTTATGACATCACGGTATATTTGTTTTGGTATGATTTTAGTTGCATGGTTAATTATTGTGTTCTTGATTTTATATTTTAAAAAAATAAAGGATGAAACAACTATTTTTTTAAAAGATTTTTCAATAGTTTTAGAATATTTTTTTATGACAAATGTATTTATAATAGGAGAAATAGAAATTATAAAGATTGAATGTAAAAAGTATGGCTGTTGAGTGTTATGTTAGTTCTCTTTAATTAAAAAACAAATTATAAAGAGAAATAAAATTTGAGAGAATATGAGAGCACAGAATATGAAAAAAAGTATATGTAATTTCCAAATCATAGAACACCCAAAAAAAAAACAAGAAAAACGATATATAACAATGTATAAAGATATCCATTGTGGACAAAACTCTCTAGAATTCAATCGGATTAAGCAATGTTATCATAAGTAGTGCCATCCCACGACTTATCCAAAACTTTGAGAAGCCATGACGATATCTAATATACATAATCCGACATTTCAAAGAGGTTCCTATCTCACCTCAAGAATTTTCAATAGATTCACCATATTCATGAAATAGTCTTCACCCCTTTGAAAAAGTCTTTAATGTTACTAGAGAAACTAAAGGAAATGTGATCTTAGCGAAACACTCCAATCCATTTTGAAACAAATGTGGGAGTTTGATTTAACTCTAACTTTATTCGCGATGACTTATTCCATAAAACTACTTCAAAAAATTATCCTGATTTATTTAGATTTGTTTATGGGTTAAAACAAACTAATCCAATTATCTTACTCCTTCTCAATGTCACAAATATTATTATAAAAAATAAATGACTTATTTATTATATTAAGCAAAAAAGTGTAAATTAAGTTGGGGGTGTGCGCATTTCGCACAGTGCGCATAATTGATCTAGTTCTACTTAAAAGCATTAAAATGATCCTACTTATATTAACTGCGCTTACTTTCACTTTCTAATCATTACATTATCGTATATTTTTTTTTTTAACTACTCAACAATTTTCAGGTCGGCGATCGACGACGACGATGGCCTCTCCTCCGCCGTTCACCGTCGAATCTCACCGGTTTTCTCGTCGGACTCTTTTCTCAACTAACCCTAAATCTTCTCCCCTATAATCTCTCCGAATATCTCGCTTCCTTGTCTGAACGAACATCTATCTCTACTTTCTCACACTGGGTTTTCCTGATTCTCTTGAGATCTGAAGCGAGTTACTCAATCGATTAAGATTTCGACCAGCTGGAGTGTTTCCTAACTCGAATCTGAGTAAGTCTATCTTAATTTCTGCTTTTTTTTAGTGGTGAAGGAAATGTGAGAAACGAGTGTTATTAGGGTTCCGTACAGTTTGATTTTGAGCTGAATGAGTCGTACATGACTGAGATCTCTGTAGTTAACTAGTGTGTTGTTAAATTCAGGTGGTTCTGTTGGAGTTTCCTCGACTGGATAGTGGGCTCCATGTATGAAGTGTTAGAACTTTGAGTTTAATACTTGATCTGGATTGACTACTGCCCTTGGTTTGAATCTTTGTCTTTGACCGAGTTTATCGCTTGTTTTTTATTTTCAAATTTTAGGGGTTGTTTATGGTGTTGAATCTACGCAAGTTTCCATTTCTTAAATCAATGTAATAACTTAATAAGATGAATTCTTAAAAGTGTTTTCAGAATTTCTCATGTTAGCTGGTATAGTTTGTAGGATATATAGTTTCGATCAATGATTGTTTGCAACATTCAGATGCAACTGATACAAATTTCTCATGATTGTTTTGCAGGGTCTGATCGTTATTTGTTGTATGTGTTAAATTTGAGTGGAGAGATTGAGAACTTTGATTTGGGTCTTCATGGATCAAAAATTTGAGGAGGCTGTTAGAGCAAAAGAGAATGCAGAGAGACGATTTGTTGAAAAAGATTACATGGGTGCAAAGAGTTATGCATTGAAGGCCCAAATGATTTGTCCTGAATTGGAGGGTATTGCTCAAATGGTGGCTACTTTTGAAGTGTATATTGCCTCAGAGATCAAACTTAATGGGGAAAGTGATTTCTATTCAATCCTTGGTTTAGAACCATGTTTAGAAAGAACTAAGGTGAAGAAACAGTATAGAAAGATGTCTGTTTTGCTTCATCCTGATAAGAATAAAACTATTGGAGCTGATGGGGCATTCAAACTTATCTCCGAAGCATGGACTCTTTTGTCTGATAACAAAAAGCGAGCTTCGTATAATATCCGAAGAAACCAGGTAGTTTCATCTCAGCTCTTGCAGACAGCAAATACCCATCAAAGACACGATACATTTTGGACAGTTTGCACGTCTTGTCAAGTTCAGTACGAGTATTTACGAAAATACCTTAACAAAAGACTATCCTGCAAGAACTGCCGTGGTGTTTTCGTTGCTGTTGAGACAGGACTTGCCCCAATTGCCGGTTCTTACCCTTATTGTGCCTGGTCATGTGATAATAACGTATATAACTCTGTTTCATATCCTCCCACCACGAACAACAACATCCATTCTGGGTATGGATCAGATTACAGTTCTAATGTATCGTTTCAGTGGAGTTCAAATCCCGGGTCTTCTTCTCAAACGAATGGGAATCTCAATCAACCAAGATCGGATGAGCCTGCAAATCTTAAGGTTGGAAAAAAAATGAAGGTTGAAATGGAAGGAGCTTCTAGAAATGTTGAAATAACGCCTAATGGGAATGGAAATCCACGAAATAATATTTACAAGATGACAACTCCTATCGAGATTCCCAGTAGGCAATTTTCTCAAGCTCCTTTCGATGCGAGGAAATTTTTAATGGGATTTGCGCGAACAGAAATCCATAAGAAGCTAGAAGAGATGAAACCAAAGGGAACCCAACTTTGCGGTTTTCAATTTGAGTCGAAAGAATTAATTGTTCCCGATCCAGACTTTCACGATTTCGATAAGGACAGGACAGAGGACTGTTTCAAGCCGAAGCAAATATGGGCTATATACGATGAAGATGGGATGCCACGTTTATATTGTCTGATCCGTCATGTTATTTCTGTTAAACCGTTCAAAATGCACATAAGTTACTTGAGCTCGAAAACTGATAGTGAATTCGGGAGTGTAAATTGGATAAGTTCGGGTTTCACGAAATCCTGCGGTGGTTTTAGGGCTTGGAATGCCGACGTTATTGACCAAGTCAACATCTTCTCACATCTTCTCGACAAGGAAAAGGCTGGACGCGGCGGTTGTGTCAGAATCTACCCACGAATCGGGACTGTCTGGGCGATCTACAGGAATTGGTCGCCTGATTGGAACAGAAGGACGCCGATTGAATTGAGACGTCAATATGAGATGGTGGAGATTCTCGACGATTATTCTGAGGAACTTGGAGTTTGTGTTGCACCTGTAATGAAATTAGACGGGTTCAAGACTGTTTATGTGAGGAATTCGGATAAAATCTCGATTCGATGGATTTCGAGGAGAGAGATGCTGCGGTTTTCGCATCAGGTACCTTCTTGGCCTCTTAGGGATGAAGGGTTTGCTCATTTACCTGATAATTGTTGGGATCTGGATCCTGCTGCAACACCTGATGAACTTCTTCAAGTTGAAAACGATAAGAATAGTGAGGAGGAGGAGAAGCCGTTTCAGGTTGATAACTTGAAGTAATCGTGTAGAATATGTACACAATTAGATGAAAGGATCTGAAGCTGACTGGTGGGCATTGACGACGATAAAGAAAGCTTCTTCTATCTGTGATTCTGATATGGGGATTTGTATTCCGAAGAAAGCGAGGTGAGCAGATTTGTCTTTGAGACAGGTTAGTAAACTGGTAATTGGTAGTTATAATGCTCTAATTCTATTGACCTGAGAAACAAAGAATTTCAAATTATTGTCAAGAGTTATAATCTCGAAACATTTATGACATTTTTTCTTCTTCTCAAATTTTCATGTAAGAATTGAAGGGATCTTCCTTCCTAGTGTCTTTTAAACTAATTTGATAGATGATATTGATTTCCCTTATAGCTCCTCCTTATTATATTTTGAGTTTTTCGGTAATAATTTGGGAATAGCATGTTTATACCTGTCTTTTAAAATGTATTCTTCAGGAAAGATTCTCAAACAAAAGAATCTAATTATGCCATAATCAAACAACATAAAAAGCACAATTAAGAGATCATAATAGTACCTGAAATCAGTTGGGCTTGTTCTTCACCATTCATAAAAATACTCTTGATTGACTCATTTGCTCATTTGCTCATTTGCTCCTTTGAACATTGGTTTTTTCTCGAAAAACCCTTCCTAGATTTTGATCATCTCCATCTTCTTTCAGCATCTTTTAATTCCCTATGTACAATCAACACTTAAAAAAAAATCGAACTGTCTTATACTCAATCGCAATCCTAGATCAAATTTCCCCACTTTACCCTCATCGATTCCAGAACTCCTCGATTCCAACCCAATATCGGGCATACTTTGTGGGAAGAAACTTTTGGGAATGTAATTGACAAAGAATCTCCCTTCGAATTTATAAAGTGATTGGATCTCAATTTCTTTTAACCATTTTTCAGCTCCTAAAAGATCCTCCACGCCATACTTTCATCAAAATATGGAAGTGACAATCTTTAAATTCAACATGGCCATCTTTATTGTTAGTTGTCTTTCTTGTTGTTGCACCACCACCCCTGTTTAAGATAAAACAAGATCCACAAAACTAAAGAAAATGTTTTAAATATGCAGATATTTAAGCAATTAAAATTAAAGCATGTAATCTTCATCTATTAGGTTAATTAAAGTAATACCTTATATTATATATACATGTAATTAGACTTAATTGCTGTTCAGCCTGATTTTTTGTCAATAAAAATGGATCTTTACCTTTTGCTTGTCTCTCTTCCAATGTATTTTTCCTCGTAGTATCACTATTCCTTCTTGCCCAAACAAGTTTTACATGAATCCTGTTGTCGTTCATCACCCAAAACATTCAATTTTCAGTGAGAAAAACAACAGTTCAGTGAGAAAAACAACAGTACACGTTCAACTTAAGGTAGAAACATTGTTCAACACGATGTATTACAAAATGAGTATTTTGATCGATAATTTGAATGATGAATATAATAAAAAATGATGGGTTATTTAAAAATTTTTTAAATAACACAATCCAATAAAGTCTTAGACTTTTTTTATCTATCATTCTTCCAACTATTTCTTAACTAATATGTCCTCACAATAAAGTGACCAGAATTAAATTCTCACCAAAAACGCTTTTAATTTAGTAGATGGTCATAAGAGCATCTCTAGCGCATGACCTGTGCCCGCATCGGACAGCGTGAAAAAGGGCAGGTCATTGCTTTTTTTCATTTTTTGCATTGGAGATAAAAACAAAAGGAGGGCAGTGCCCTCTAAGCCGGTCGCCCTCCTCTGACATTTTCATAATTATATAATATAATATTACTATAATATAGGAATATTAGTTATATATTTAATTATAATAATATTAAATAAATATATATTATAAAATTTTACTATAATATAATAATATTAATTATATATTAAATTATAATAACATTATAATATATTTTAAATTATAAAAATATTTTATATTTTATTATAATATAGAAATATTAGTTATTTATTCTCAAATTTATTCTTGGTAATGTTTTTAATATTATAATATATTTTAAATTATAAAAATATTTTATATTTCAATTTATTTAATATTAGTTATATATATATTTAATTAATAAATATATATATATATTTCAAATAAATTAATATATTTTTCTATTAATTATATTAACCTGTTTTAAGGGTGAAATTCTCAAATTTTTCTATAATATATATAATATAAGAATATTATTTATATATTTAATTAATAAATATATGTTTTAAATAAATTAATATATTTTTTTATTAATTATATTAACACGTTTTAGTTTTAAGGTTTAAATTCTCAAATTTTCTTCTATAATATAGGAATATTAGTTATAATAGTTATTTATTTAAAATAATATAAATAAAATTTACTTTTAAATTATTTAGATAAGAGGGCGGGCGGAAGCATTGGAGTGTTTTGTCCAAGTACAATGTGTGCCCGCTTTCTGTTTAGGTGGAATATAGATTTGACAAAATAAGAGGGCAGAGGTCTTGTGCGCTGCTGATGCTCTAATATATATCATGTTTTCTTAAATTTAATAACATTAAATTATTGAAAAATAAAACACTCAACTCTATAAACCCATAAGGGTTGTGTCAGATCATGATTTGAATATTTTGTAACTCACACTGAAAACATGAAAACATAATAGTAAATGGAAACATTTAGTAATCAAGAAACTCATGTTTTTCAAATAAATAAATCCTAGTTGTTCTCAAACAGAACTCAAGCAAAATTTAAGGAAATAACTATTACCAAATACAAATTTATGAATGAACAGACCTAACTATTTGTGGTGAGATTTTCTGCAAAACCCAGGTTGAGATCACAAATCAAGGTTAGAAATACAGCAAAATCATAATCTAAAAATCAACCAGATAAATAAGAAAAGACAAACTCAAATATACCTGAAAGAGGGAAGTTTTCTTACCTTTCTGCATGCAGAGAATAGTAAACCCTAGCAGCTTCTACTCCGATACTTATCCTCCTCCTATCACCTCATCAAACAGGCGGTTAATTAGCTGAAGCGACTAAGCCGGAGCTAAAAGTGGAGTATCCTTGGCAACATTTGTGCATAATGAGGAACAAGTAATTTGATTCTTAAACTTTTTAGTTACGTTTGATTCAGAAGAATATTAATCAGATCAAATGACATCTTTTATGATAGTTTGTAAAACTTTTTTTTTACCAGTAAAAATAAATGAGAAATTAAGACAATGGAAAAGAAAGATAAAATTCATACTATAAATGTATAAAACTCTAATGTTAAGTTTATATTTGTAAATAATATACTCATTTTAATTTGATTATATGATTTTTAACTGTTGCCTAAATAATTTATAAACCAAAACTTGATATATTCAAAATATTATCGAGTATGAGCTGGTCTCTAAATAGATTCTTAAACTAAGAAACGATATTGTAGATCTTTATGACATCCAGCTAGGGGACGAGAAAAACACTATATTCGCAAACTAGCCTATCATCCACAAAGAAGAGTTTCAAAATATCCGCATCAAAAGGGATTGCACAGAAGTAAAAATGAGAGACATTAAAGACGGGAATTGAGACTCACTCCTGAGAAGAAATCCAGAAGGACAGAGGATACTTAATCATATAAGTAACATACAATTACACGACAGACCGTATATTAATGAATAAAAAGCTGAAGAGAATGAGAAGCTGGTATCGAAGAAAATATGGGAGGTAACCTGGGAAAAAGCGTAGAAAGTAGAATGAGCTCCTCTTGTATGGTCAACGGAGATTATCCCTAGACACCAGTTCATCCTATGGCTCACCTTCTGGGAAAGACTCAACACTCGTGATCGTATCAACAAGTATATAAGCATCCCAGACGTGAGTTGTCTTCTATGTAGAGGAAATAAAGAAACTATAGATCACCTATTCGGGAGCTGCTGTATTGCTTCAGAGCTTTGGGACAAATTCTATAAAAGCTTGGAGCTGAACAGTTTTCCGAGCGAATGGAATGAAATCAAAGATGCAACACTACTCAAAGTCAAGAGAAATAGATTTGCAACAAGCGTGTTCAAGTGCGGCTTTGGAGCAGTGGTGTATAACATTTGACAAGAACGGAATGCAAGGGTATATGGCAGAACCCGCAGAAGCGTTGAAGAGTTATGGAAAGATAATGTATCGGATTGCAGCACCCTCGCGGGAACGTGGACAAGAATTCCAAGCACGGAGCAGAATTGGAATATCTGTAGGAACTGGAATTTACCGTTTTTTAAACTCACTAGAATTGAAAGCATTGTAATCAGATAATTCATTTACGTTTTTAGCTTTTTAACTTTTATTTAGAATGTTACGACTTCAAAATCATTCTAGGCCTGTCTAAAATGATCTCTTAAACTCGTGATTTTTTTTCCCATTTTTCTGAATTTTTAATGAAATGAAATGAAATTAAGTCGTTTTTCCAAAAAAATAAATAAAATATTATCGAGTATTTCTTATTTCTTTGAAGATATTTTCAAATTCTTAGGAAGTGAACTCAATTAGTAGACAGTAAACCAAATTAATTTTAGATGAAGATTATAAAGAATGAGTGTCTATGTATCCATACAACAATACAAAAAGTTAGGTATTTTTATAAACATAGCTTTCATGAAGTATTAAGTGGTTAAAAAGATTTTTATTTGGTTAAAAAGATCTTTATGATATTGTGACCCCATCCTCCGTAGATTAGCACGTGTCATGGACACGTGTCAATACAGGAGAATACATCGCGGGGTAACTTGATGTTCGATGCGTTTCAATCTTGGGTTGTGTGCCATACTTCTTTTAAAAAAAACATTATTTTAAAATATTTTTAAAATTATACCTAGGACATTTTGGAATTATTTATGTAAAATAATTAATTTTGTTCAAATTTTAATAATATGGGGTCAAATAATAATTTGGCCAAAACCTGATTTAAATTAATTAAACATAACTAATTTAAAAGACTATTTATTTGAAATCAGAGTCGTCAAGTGATTTTATGAAAATTAATAAAATGATACGTGTATAAACGTATTTATATCAGAATTTCTGCAAGGGTTCGTATTTTAGTTACGCTCGGGAAAAAAGTTTTCGCGCTATGACCTACGTGCCCGTCAAAGGACGGTTTTTTTAATTCTTGTTTAAATAAACAAAGTCTGACTATTTAAAATTTATTTATAACATTTATTTTTTTAATTAATAGTGCAGGGGTCCTAAACAAGGATATGTTTAGAGTGTGTAAATAATTGTACAATATTATTTAAAAAGACGTACTTATGATTGCGTTGATATATTACTGAGTAAAAACCCTGAAAAATATCAGAAAATTGTAGAATTTAAAAATAAATTCCAAACAGAATCTTAGCCAAAATATTGGTTTAGAAAATATCCCGAAAATATTAAAATATCATTTTATGACCTTTCAGGATTATTTAAAAATGGATTTGGGTTCCAAAATTACAAAAATAATTTTAGATTTTGAAAAGTGGAACCAAACAGGCATTAGGACCGGAGTCATGAGGTCTGTGTTCGATTTTTGTGGATCTGGGCTCAGACGGGCTTGTGCGCATGGGTCCTTAGATCCGAAGGGCTTGGTCCTGGGTTCAGGAGGTTCGGTCTCGAACTCGGGCTGCTCGATGCTCGGCTTGGGAGGCTCGGTCCCAGGTCAAGTTCATTGGTCTAGGTCCTCGGGCCTAGAGTTAGATAGTTCTCGGTCCTAGGGTTAGAGGTACTCGGTCCTAAGTTAGGATAAAACTCGATCCTATGTTAGAAACATTGGTCCTAGGTTAAAGGGAGTGCTCGGTCCTAGTCTAGAAAGCTCAGTCGGTTTTTTCGGTCTTATGTCTTAGGTATCGATCATGGGGCTCGGTCCTTCCTCAAGAACACCTATCGTCATCCTCGGTCCTAGCTGAAGAACACCAATCCTCAGTCCCGGTCCTGACTCAAGAACACCGATCCTTGGTCTCAGTTCGAATTGAAGATTCTCGGTCCTATTTCTTGGTCCCGGTCCTATTGGACTCGTGTTCTTCATTTGGTATGAAGAAATTGCAGAAGCCATAACTTTTGATCAGATCATGGAATCATGATCTGTAAGCTACAGTTAGTTCATATGATTATGAAGAACAAAAGCCCTAACATAAATTACGATTATTAGATCTTTACAAAGATTAATATATAAAAACCATTTTTAGGTTAAAATTTGGGATCTTTCAAATTAGGCCATTTCAAGGTCTGATTTTTGTTTCATTAGTTTTGAACTGATGAATATAGTTGAACACAACCAGAACAAGAACATCATTACATCATTAAAACGATGTTTGAAGATATAATCAAAATCCAAAAATTTCCAAAAATACAGTTTGATCAAACATGATCAAAACGATGTTATAATGATTGGGAAATCATTCTAACATGTTTACAAACATGTTTAACAGCTATTTGAATAAAAAAATCAAGATTAAACTCAAGAACACAAAATTTTACAAAATCCAGTTTTTAAGCTTAATTTTTTTGAAAATTTAGATTTAGGTTGATATGATTCGATTTTTTTCAACATAAAATTCATACATGATATAGGGAATGTTTCGAAACAAAGAAATCACATGAACAAGCCTTATGACAGATCAAACTAGAAAAAATTGAAAAAAGTTCAAATTTTCAATTACAAATTGAAATACAAAGCTTCTAGATTCATACCAACAGCTAGAGAACACTCTTTAGATGTGTTGGGAGCTATCCAGAAGGCTAGATTGAAGATGTGGTGGCTAAAGCAAGTTGCACAAAAACTGTTCTTGGCCAAAATCTTCAAGCTTTGATTCTTGCTGTAATATGTTGTAATTGTTTGATGTCTTGGTAGAGAAACCATTAGGGAATATTTATATATAGTTGATTAGGTCGGTCGAAGGTAGACGAATTCAACTTCAAATTGTCGATCTTCATTCTTGTCTCTAAATTTATACTCAGTAGTGCCCGCCCATTTCTAGGGCAAGGTGTTAAACCTAGCTAGGGGGCTATTGTAGGCGATGACAAAGATAAGGGTGAAAAAATCAAAGGATAAGGTGGATTATCGAAGGCGCTAGAGCTTCTAGAAAAAATGCACCAGCGAGCATCGCGATTCCGGTGAGCATCTTACAGCAGCGAAGAAGACGACTTGAAACAACGTCATTTTGTGGCGCCGTTAACCGTTCCGTCCAGTCCGTCATCGATTAGGCTAACGAGGTTAGCTTATCCCGTTAGTTGATATGGTGTGGTAGGCACGCGCTAGTTTCATTACAACGTGCTGTGTGGCGCGTTCTTGGGCGTTGGATGATGCCTGGGCGCTCATCTAATAACCACGAATGCTCCTGCAAAAATTAAACATAATATCTGCTGCACTAAAAAAGGTTATTTAAAACCGATTTTTAATCCCTTTTGTGCGTTTTTTACCAAAAAATTTACAAAAAATAGAATCATAATCAAAATTATGATCATATTTTTATTTTTTTTTTGTATTTTTGGGGTATTTATTTAATTGTTTTTTTAAGTCATAAATTACACATAATTCATGATTAAATTCTAATTAAATAATTTTAACCTCTTTCTAGGTTTAATCTGGGTAAAATAAATACAATATTTTAATCTTAAATTATTTTTGGATTTTTGAATAATTTTTCTAATTAGAGTTTAATTATCACAATAATTAACCCTTAACTTGATTTTAATTCCCTCTTTGGTTATTTTGAATTTAAAAATTCAAAATATTATTTTAATATTATTAAAAATAATAATATTTTTTATGAAATAGGGTAAGTTAAATTTTCATGTTTACTGATATAAAAAGATAGATTAAGAGAAGAAAAAAGAAAAAAAAAAAAAATCAAAACTAGACCATATAACATGTGCTTTGTGAGGCATCATACTTCCATTGAACATCATGAATGAAAAAATAAATGATAATCTTAACCATTTTTACATATTTATACTTTTAAAGGAACAAGATTTGTTTTACTACTCTTTTCGTTCCGTTTAGTTTCAAGGAATCTGCGTGGGATACCGTTTATACCATAACTAATTTTTCTATGATAAAATTATATAAAATATTGTTTTTACTTAAACATATATTGTAATATTTTGAAAATTTATATTATTTAAAAAAATAAATTTAAAACTCTTATAAAATATTAATAATAAATAAATATGTTAGTGATATTATATATTTGATTGAATTTATTAGTGTTTGAGGTAGAAATAAAGTGAAATTAGGAAGGGGACACAAATATTAAAAAAAAGTTAATGTATTATGATATAAATTAAAGTCGTTTAAACATAATGACAAAAGACATACAAAAACATGAGTGTCTATAATATCACCAAACACACCCGAACACACAACGAGATTAGCAATTTGGAGAACAATAATAAAAATATAAGCCAAACATGCTCACCAATGAACAAACATAACATAAATCTAACCTTAACGAGTTTGGAGATTCTCAAGAAGATTAATAAGTTCACCGACCGACTCCACTGGTTTCCGAGAAAAGATCTCTCATTTCTCATAATAATAGGTTTTTGAGTAAACGCACTAGTCAACCTCGATCACTAAACATTATATGGTTCCTTTCAAGCCAAATATTCCACCAAAAAATAATTGGGATAAGAACTCATCGACTCAATCCATCAAAGTTCGCAATTTCTATCTAGAATCACAACAATCGATGATTGACTTAGGCATCACCCACTCAACACCAATCATATTCCAAAGTAGGCTCCAAATTGTAGTCACTCATTTGCAATAGAAAAGCAAGTGACGTTCCATCTTCAATTCTTCACAACTCATTCTATAACGACTAACCATAATGTATCTATTGTCCATCAAGATCTCTCCATGCATATCACTCCATCTAAAAAACTAGATTTTTGAAGGGAATTTAGAGCATCAAAGTTTCTTTCATAAGAAGTAATACGGGGCAATCTCTACAAATAAAGTATAACAATGTCCAACTTTAAATGAATCCATATCTTGTTAACGTAAGATATCATGCAAAAAGGAAACACCACATTGCTCCCCACTAAGAGCAACATCATTTCATGTAAGATTAATTATCTATCATTAAGTATTCTCATATATCTCAATCTACTTGCGAAACTATTCAAACGTCAATCGAACATGTCCTCCAGGACCAGCCCTGAGGTAAACCCAACAAGTCCACGGATTAGGGTAACCCACCTCCCAAGGTAGCCCATTTAATAATAAGATAAAATTTTTAGTTAAATTTATTAATTTTTTTAATATAAAAGTGTGTAGTATAGTGGTTTAGGATGAAAACTAAGATTTCTTATTTGGTTATGGGTTTAAATCTCAACGAGAATAATTTTTTGTAACTAAAGTTAGGACAACCCAATTCTCGGGGCCAGCACTGATGTCCTTGATTGAAACATTTATATAGATCATGATCGAAGCGAGGGTTGTGAATGAAAAGACATGACTTCTAACATTGCACCAAACATCGCTCCAGAAATTGATCGATGAGTTGTCGCCTATCGAGAATCTGCACTACACAAGAAAAAACTTTAGTAGACTTGTCTCCCCAAATACTATAACCAACTGGTCGGGGGTAGTTTTGGTGAACCATTTAGACTAATCATGTTCATATTTACATCTGATCATTTAAACCCATAAATAGTTAGGCTCTAAAGAGAATATGTTGCACTGTTTTGACAAAATACTTTTGTTAAATAAATCTAAATCCCTCATTCTGTAGTCCCCTTAATCATTGTATCTCCAACTTTAACCCAACTCACAATATGACAAAAAATAACTTGCATGATCTGCAAATAAATTTGTACATGATTCTCTTCATCTTCGCAACCACACTCTTAGAAATAAGAAATAAATACATCATAAAAGCATAAATGCTAATACACTCTTGATGAAGATCAAACAACCCCCTTACGAAACCATCTTACTATTTTAGATAGGTAACTTCCTATCAATTTTAGAGATAATCGGATCCTAATAAGCTTTGGAACGGGCTTTAACACCAAAATACATACCAAGATAAGTAAACAAAAATGTTCTAATATCAAAACCCAAAATACTTGCGAAAAATGTCTTCCTTCTAGTGAAAATAGAGTCAAAGAAGAAAATATTAGACACCTCCTATTTTCATAAACAAATATAAAAGTAAAAGATGAATGAATGAGACAAAATATATTAGAGCTAGGATTTGATCTTCGTACCTATGGGTTGAGCTCACCACCGCGTTTCCGATGTGTCGCTCTAATGTATTTTTTTTATAATGGAAACATAATCCAATAAAATTATATTAGGATTCTCATATTTCCATAAACCAATATAAAAGTAAAAATGAATAAAAATAGGAAAAATATATGTGAGCATAGTTGTTTCGATCTTGGGACCCATAAGTTATGATATATTATTTCTAGCGGAAAAGAGTAAAAAAAAATATTATAGCCCTCATATTTTCATAAACCTATATAAAAGTAAAAGCTGAATGAATGATGTAAAATATATTAGAAACAAGTTGTTTCAATCTTGGGATAAGTGGGTTATGAGCCCACTACACTTCTGATGCGCCACTTTAATAATGTATCCCTTATAATGGAAATAATGTCCAATAAGAAAATTTAGACCCTTCATATTTCGATAAACCAATATAAAAGTAAAGATGAATGAAAAAGGAAAAATATATTAAAGTCAAGTCATTTCGATCTTAGAACCTGTGGGTTGTAATGTCTTCTTTCAAGAAAAAATAGAGTCCTAAAAAAAATAGTATACCCATCATATTTTCATAAACCAATATAGAAGTAAGATGAATGAAGTAAAATATATCAAGCCAAGTTTCAATCTTAGGACTTATAAGTTATGGGCCCATCATACTTCCGTTGCACCACTCTAAGCATGTGTTTTTTCTAATAGAAACAAAGTTCGAGAAGAAAATATTAGATCTATAATATCTTCATAAACCAATATATAAGTAAAATATAAATGAATTATGTAAAATATATAAGAGTCAAGTTTCACTGTGAGTTATGGGCCCACCACACTTCTACCCACGCATTATGATCATGTCCTCATTCTAGTAGAAACAGAGTCCAAAAAAAATATTAGACGATCATATTTCGATAAACCAATATAAAATTAAAGGATGAATGAGGCAAAGTATATATAAGCTAAGTTTTGATCTTGGGACCTTTAAGTTATGGGACCCCACATTTCTGTTGCGCCACTTTAATCATGTCTTTCTTCTAATGAAAATATAGTTAGAGAAAAAAATATTAGACACCTCATATTTCGATAAACCAATATAAAAAGTAAAAGATGAATGAAAAAGTGTGAATATATGAGAGCCAAGTTGTTTCAATCTTGGGACCTATGGGTTATGATGTATTCCTTCTAGTGAAATAGAGTCCGAAAAAATAATTAGACCTCTCACATTTTCATAAATTAATATAAAAGTAAAAGATAAACGAGACAAAATATATCAAAGCCAAGTTTGATCTTAGTACCTATAGGTTATGGGTCCATTACGCTTCAGTTGCATCACTCTAATAATATATTCCTTTTAATAGAAACACAATCATAAAGAAAATATTAGACCCCTCGTATTTTCATAAACCAAAATAAATGTAAAAGATGAATGAAGAAAAATATATCCGAGCTAATCGATCTTGGGATCTATGGGTTATGGGTTATGAGCCTACCACGCTTCTGTTATGCCACTCCAATCATGTATTTTTTTTTAATAGAAACATAGTTCAAGAAGAAAATATTATATTCCTCATATTTTTATAAACCAATATAAAAGTAAAAGATGAATGAAAAAAAAATACAAAATATATGAGAGCCAAGTTATTTCGATCTTGAGACCCGTGGGTTAAGATATCTTCCTTTTAGAGGAAATAGAGTCCAAAAAAAATTAGACTCGAGATAAAATGTATCATAGCCAAGTTTTAATTTTGGGACTATGGGTTATGGGCCCATCACATTTCAGCTGTGCAACTCTGATCATATCTTATTTTTAATGGAAACATGGTCCAATAAAAAAAATATTTGATCCATCATATTTTCATAAACCAATATAAAATAAAAAATATTAATTAATAAAATGAAAAAAATATGAAAGCCAAGTTGTTTCAATCTTGAGATCTATGAATTATTGGTCCACCACACTTTCGGTGTGCCATTATGATCATATTTTCTTTTCTAATGGAACATAGTGTACGAAAAATATTAGATCCCACATATTTTTATAAACCAATATAAAGGAAAACAATTAATATAAAAGTAATAGTAGAATCAATAAGACATAATATATCAGAGCTAATTGAACTTGGGTTCCATGAGTTATGGACCTCATGTCTTCTTTAAAATTGAAACAGAGTTAAAAGAAGAAAATATTAGATCCTCATATTTTCAGTAAGCAATATAAAAGTTAAAGATTAATGAAAAAAATGCAAAATATATGAGAGCCAAGTTGTTTCGATCTTGGGACCCGTGGGTTATGATGTCTTCCTTCTAGACAAAATAAAGTTTGAAAAAAAATTAGACACACAACAAAATATATTAGAGCCAAGTTTCAATCTTGGGATCTATGGGTTATGGGCCACCATGCTTTTGTTGCGCCACTTTTCCTTTTAATGAAACATAGTCCAAGAAGAAAATATTAGACCCCTCATATTTTCATAAACAAAAATAAAAGTAAAAGATAAATGCATGAGGCAAAATATATGATAGCAAAATTGGGACCTATGAGTTATTGGTCCACCACGTATCCGCTGCGCCACTCTAATCACATTTCCTTTCTAATTAAACATAGTCTAAGAAAAAATATTAGACTCCTCATCTTTTATAAACAAATATAAAAAATTAGACCCGCAACAAAATATATCAGAACCAAGTTTCAACCGTGTGACTTGTGGGTTGTGGGTCCACCACACTTTTGTTGCGCCACTTTGATCATATCCTCCGATTTAATGGAAACATAGTCCAAGAAATATTATTAGACCACTTATATTTTTATAAACCAAAATAAAAATAAAAGATAAATGAATGAGACAAAATATATGAGAGCCAAGTTGTTTCAATCTTGGTCCCGCGGGTAATGATGTATTCCTTCAAGCAGAAATAGAGTCCGCAAAATAATTATACTCGGGAAAAAATATATCAGTGCCAAGTTTCAATCTAAGACTTATGTGTTATTGTCCCACCACGTTTCTGCTGCACCACTCTGATCATGTTTCTTTTCTATTGGAACATAAGTTGAGAAAATGATATTAGACCCTCATCTTTTTATAAACGAATATAAAAATAAAAAATGAATATAAAAGTAAAAGATGAATGAGTGATGCAAAATAAATAAGAAATAATTGATTTAGGACCTATGAGTTACGGACCACCACGCTTCACGCTTCAGCTACGCCATTATGATCAAGTCTTATTTTTAATTAAAATAGAGTTCAAGAAGGATCAAATTTTCATTAACTGATATAAAAAGTGAAAGATAAATGAAAAAAATGTAAAATATATGAGAGCTATATTATTTTGATCTTGGGACCCAATATATAAGAGTCAAGTTTCAATCTTGGGATATGTGTTATGGGCCCACTACGCTGTGTCACTTTAATCATATCTTCTTTTTAATGAAAGCATAGTCCAAGAAAAAAATATTATACCCTCGTATTTTCATAAACCAAAATAAAAGTAAAAAATAAATGAATGAGGCAAAATATTAGAGAGCAAAGTTGTTTCAATCTTGAGACTTATGAGTTATTTGTTCACTACGTTTCTGCTACGCCACTCTAATCATGTTTCATAGTTTGAGAAAAAATATAAGATTCTCATATTTTTATTAACCAATATAAAAGTATTAAAGAATATAAAAGTAAAAAAATGAATGAATGAGTTAAAATATATTAGTTAGAGTCAATCTTGGGACCTATGGGTTATGGGCCACCACCGCTTCGGTTACGTCACTATATATTAGAGCCAAGTTCCAATCTTGTGACCCGTAGGTTATGTTTGCGTCACTTTGATCATATATTCCTTTTAATGGAAACATAGTCCATGAAATATTATTAGACCATTCATATTTTCATAAACCAAAATAAAAATAAAAGATAAATGAATGAGATAAAATATATGAGAGTCTAAGTTGTTTTAATCTTGAGACCTATGAGTTATTGGTCCACCACGCTTTCGCAGCGCCACTCTAATCTATTTTTTAATGAAACATAGTATGAGAAAAAAAATAAGAATCTTGGCGTTCGACCGAGAATTTTGCCTTGGCTTAATTTTCGACTAAGAAAATCAAGCCACACTTGAACCCTACTGAGAAATCCTAGCATCCAACCGAGGATTCTCGCATTGGACTGACTTTCGATTGAGAAAACTAACTAACTCCTATCGTCTAACCGAGGATTCTAGTCTGGCTTGGTTTTTGACCAAGAAAATTATCTAGACATGATATTCGAAAGAGAATGAAGTGTGCGATCGATGCTTAGCCCCTACATTGCCCGGGCGCCTAGACCCGTTGATTTCGGGTTAAAACTGACCCAAACACAGATATTTGACCCGATTCGCGACCCAAACACCTGCCTAAGGGTTTGTTTGGGCCTTTTCATTTCTAATTATTTTTTTTAACAATTAGAGGCCCTAAATTATTTTTTTAAATCCGAAAAAAATATAAAACTATTTCAAAATAATTTTAGAATATTTTCATAAAATAATATTTTGATAAAGTCCTGTTTGAATTTATTTTTAATTCTAATGTCTTAAACTTATATTTTTCAGGTGTTTACATCAATAATTATCGACATCAATCGCATGTACCAACATTTAAATATTATTTCAATGTAAGAAAAACTCATAAATGTTTAGAACTTGAAAAATAATTGGTTAAATAAAACGTAATAAAAATCAAACTTTAAAATAAATAGTCAAAATTTTATTAATTACAGACCGTTCTTTAACGGGTACAGAGAATAAAGTGTGTAAACCCCTTTTCAAATATCACCAAAAATCGAACTCAAAAGAATCTCTGATCAAATATACGTATACAAAATGTTTAATTGATTTAAAATTAAAATCAGATGGCGACTCTATTCATTTAATAAATAATCTTTTAAATTAATTATTTTATAAAATTATCTTAAGATACATATTTGATATAATAAAATTATTATTTGATTATTTTAAATCCAAAAATATTATTTATAATTGATCAATGTCAAAATACATTTTTATAATTATTTTAAATAATGTTTTATTAAAATATTTTTAACACACAAACCAATGTTGAAATTTTCGGGACGAAGGGATTTCCAGGTGCTACAAACCCCTCATATTTTGATAAACCAATATAAAAGTAAAAAATGAATATAAAAGAGGAATGCATGTGGCAAAATATATCAGAGCCAATCTATCAGGGACATATGGGGTATAGGCCTACCACGCTTCCGTTGCGCTTCTCTAATGATGTCATCTTTCTAATAGAAACATAGTTCAAGAAAAAATATTAGATCCCTCATGTTTTCATAAAACAATATAAAACGATGATTGAAAAAATAAAAATATATGAGAGCCAAGTTGTTTCGATGGGTTATGATGTCTTCCTTCAAGCAAAAATATAGTCCTCAAAACATTTATACCCAGGACAAAAAATATCAGAACCAAGTTTCGATCTTGAAACCTATGAGTTATGGGCTCACCACACTTCTACTGCGCCACTCTTATCATGTTTCCTTTCAAATGGAACATAGTCTAAGAAAAAAATATTAGTCCCCTCATCTTTTTATAAACCAATATAAAATTAAAAAAGAAATATAAAAGTAAAAGATAAATGAACGAGGCAAAATATATCAGAGATAGTTAATCTAGGACCTATGGGATATGAGTCACCACATTTCCACTACGCCACTATGATCCCTAATATATATATATATATAATGCTTAATTTCAAAGTATTTGGATTGCTGGGTTGAGATATGTGGTTAATTTGGATATATATGTGAGAGTAATGGATAATTGGGTCGGATTGTGGGTTGACTCGCCCATAAACTTAAAATGGTTAAATATAAAATTAAGTTATATGTATATTTTGAACTTGCAACCTAACAAAACAAGTATAACCATTTAACCACCTAAGCTAATAAGACTTTATATTTTAAATTTACATAAATTTGATGTATGAGAACATTCTTAATAATATAAGTTTAACCTTTTAACTAAGTAATATATATATATATAATAATAATAATGCTTAATTTCAAAGTGTTCGGATTTTTGGGTCGTGAGCTGGTGTTAATTTGGATATATATGTAAGAGTAAATGAATACTTGAATCAAATTGTGGGTTGACCCGCCCATAAACTTAAAACGGTTTAAAATTTATATATAAAATAATGTTTAATTTTAAAGTGTCTGGATTGCCGGGTCGAGAGCTGTAGTTAATTTGAATATATATGTGAGAGTAAATGGATACTTAGGTCGGATTGTGGGTTGACCCACCCATAAACTTAAAATAGTTAAAAATAAATATAAAAATGCTATGATATGTTTTGAACTTGCAACTAAACAAAAACAAGTACAAAAATTTAACCATCTAAGAAATAATAAGACTTATATTTTAAATTAAACACCAAATTTGATAAAAGTGAGACATTCTTAACATATGTTTAAGGAGGTGTGATGATTGGTAAGTTAGTAAAATTTTGATAATTTTATTAGAAAATTCGTTTGTAATTTTTTTTTTGATTTTTCTATTGCATGTAATTCCCGATTTTGTTTGGTTTGTTTTAGGTACTTTCAGCCATGACTTTAAACGGTTGCATAAAAACCGATTTTAACGTGATTGCATAATTTCTCCTTAACTGATTTTTCTACTTTATGTAATTCCTAATTTGTATAATGATTTTTGATTTTTCTACTATAGTTTGTATGTATTTATCGATTTTGTTTGGTTGGTTTCAGGTACTTTCAGACATGATTTAAAAAATTTGCATAGATGGCAATTTTGAGGTGATTGTATAATTTCTCCTTGATTCTTTTATACTGATAATTAATTATGCAATAAAAATGGTTTTTATTTGATATTTTTAATTTCAGTTGCTAAGTAGTCATAGTGTTAAAATGAGTTTCAATAGAGAATATAAAGCTGGAGATTAGTTGATGAATGATAGAGTGACTCCAATTACAGCCAAGTACGAAATGGATCAAAAACACGAGTAAAATTATATATATAGATCGTCCCTCTTTCACTCGGATCTTGTCACTTTTTAATTGCGCAGAATTAAATGTTTTCACTTCCTTTCTTTTTTGTAAGGCGTGGAATTTATTTGGTGAGGACATGGCTATGCTTTTATAGGTGACATCTCGTAGGATAAAGCTCCCTCCCGACAACGTAGAATGATCCAATAAATGAATGAAATGATCGATTTTTTGGTTTCAACATTTAAATTTTAGATCCTCTTGCCTCACTCCAAAGTGATTTCCGAAAGTTCCAAATAGTCCAAGGAGTCCAACTATTATCATGCTTTTAGTAGGAAGGAGTTGAACGCTTGATTCAAATCTTCAAACCAGTTTGATTCTGATCAAGTTTACCTGCCTGAAAAACATTAATTCTCCGACAATCTATCAATACAAATAAGGTAAGAGTATTTATCTGCATCTGATCTAAATCAATGGAGGCGTGAGTGCTATAAGTGTTTACCGATCTCGAAGCTTTGAAATGATCATTACACATTGCTTCTCATCATGCATCAGTCATTTCTCTCCTCTATTGTATTTATATTTTGTGTCCAAATTGATCTTTTCATGATCTAATTCTCACTTACATTTGCGTGCATATGAAGATTTTAGATATATCAAAGTTGAAAATTCTGCTATATATGTTAACTGCATGTAAAAATATTATTAGGGAAACAACTAAAAACAAAATTTTGCATCCATGTAAGAGAAAAATCATTCAATGATGTAATCAACAACATGGTAGGGTTCTTTCAAATTTGTCAGTTTCATAAAGATAGGATTTGAGTGAAATCTCCAATCATCATATCATGTATTGTGTTTATTTTAAAGTCTTGAACTCATCTATCTGCTAAATTGTAAGCTAAATTTGTGGTTTTGAACTTCTAAATTGTGTTTTCAATTGTAATTGACTAATTTATAGCAAAGTCTGTACTTTGTACCAGTTCACCACTCAAAAGTCCAGGTTTATGACTATACATAATCTCTTCCTTTAAACTAATTTTTGGAAATTTAGCTTTAGTTTGAGTGATCACAATTAATGGTTTTCATAACCTTGGTGACAGACTATGAGTACTGAGGTGCTGAATAATAATTATTACAGTAAAGTTTATGCACTTCAAAGAATGAGAATTGTGGATAGTTATGAAAGAATACGAGAATTCTATGTTGCCATAGTTGTATGTAAATCATTTTCTCTCTATTTTCAACTTGCTTCTATCCAAATCATTGAACCTATGATGTTTGTTTACATGAAATACTTTAGTTTTTTAGATAATTGTGTTTAGCTCTAAAATAATTGTGTGTAGCTCTAAATCTAGATGTATAGACTAAGGGAAATGATATTTTCAACGAATTAATAGCGAAAGCAAGGCCACGAATCTACGTGGCCTTGCCATCTAGGAGAAAAAAAAAAAAAAAAACGTTTCAGTTTCCTCTTTCTTCTTTCCGCTCTCTTTCTTCTTTTCATTTACCACTTCGGGCGATTTTTCTCAGGCGATATTTCTCTGGCGATTTTTCTCTCCGGCGGCGGCATCCCCGACTTCTTCAACTTTATTCATCTTCAACTATCAAGGTATATCTCATTTCTGTTATTTCATTTGCATGACAACTTATATGACATGTTAATTAATCCTCAAATATGTTTTTTCCCCTTGCAGGTATAGAATTCTGAAATCTATTTCATATGTTCATAATATCAAGAAGTACAATTGGTGCAAATTTGTACTTAAAGGATTAGTTCAATCATGCGCAAAAGTGAAGGAGAATGAAAAACGACATTTCCAAGGACCTTAGACGTTCCTTATTGTAAGTTATCCGTTAATTAATTTCTCTGTTTGCAAAAATAATTGGTTTTAATTAACATATGTTTGTTTTCAGCTGTGCTACGTGTATAGGGTGAGCAACCCACAACTGGGAGAAGTTAATGACCGTCGATTTCCAATACTGTCATGTTGGAATGACACGACGTTGAAGTTTAGACTGGATACGGAGTTGGAAAATGGAGGATTCGGACGCGGAAGCGTTGTGGGACGAATTCCACTACCGGGGATGTGGGGGGAGAACGATGAGGAGGATAATGATGTGGGGGATAATGATGAGGAGGATAAGAATGAGGGGGTGTCTGAGACCCCAAAGGCGGCGGCGGCAACAGCAGCAGCAGAACCTAGGAATAGGTCACCACCTCGGAAGAGGCCACCAATGAGGAGGTCATAACCTATGAATGAAGGCCTACCACCTATGAATATAACACCTATTAACACGGTAGGTCCGTACGTTGATAAACTGAGTTTTACAGAGAGTTTGTCGTGGATTGCTAAATGTACGTTGTTTATTGAAAAAGCCACGAGAAGACTGGAATCTTTAACTTCAGGCTGGGATGCAACGCCAATGTATGACAACGCCATCCACATAATTTATAGAGCAATGGACAATAATAAACCTTTTAGGGATGCCATGCACAGATACTTCAAAGATCGAACACCCACTGAGGATGATGGGGTAAACGATCAGGACACTCACACTGAGGGGGCTCACACTGAGCATGCTCACAGTGAGGGGGCTCACACTGAGTGTGCTCACAGTGAGGGGGCTCACACTGAGCGTGCTCACAGTGAGGAGGCTCACACTGAGGTGGCTCACACTGAGGTGGGTCAAAAGGGTGTTCTCGAAGAGGAAGATGAAGATGAAGTACCTGAAAAAGATGGATCTCCAAGAAAAAGAAGGAGAAATCCAGTGCGACATATGAAAATTCCAGCATGCCTTAAATCTCCATACATGACGCAGAACAAGCCGACGAAGATCATCGAGCCTGCCCCTCAAATTCATGATGTCGCGGGAAAAGAATTGGTTGCTTCCAAAAAATAGAAGAAATATCCCATACATATCATGGAACTTCCAGCACGCCTTCAATCTCAATATATGAAGAAGAACAAGCAAAGAAATATAGAGTTCTATCATTTTGTCAATATGGAATACCGAGATGAAGTCGTTGTGGGATTCATTTATGTAGTTGATTCGAATGCGAGGTAAATCAAGATTTCATAGTTTGTTAAATCATGTTTGTTTGGCTGAATTAATGGTCCCGAAAGTGTGGTTTTGGGACCCGAAATAGGTGGATTCAGGACCCGAAATGTTGTTTCGGGACCCGAAAAGGGTGGTTTCGGGACCCGAAAAGGGTTGTTTCGGGACCCGAAATCTGGTTTCGGGACCCGAAAAGGGTGGTTTCGGAACCCGAAATAAGGTGTTTCGGGACCCGAAAAGGGTGGTTTCGGGACCCGAAATAAGGTGTTTCGGGACCCGAAAAGGGTGGTTTCAGGACCCGAAAGTTTGATTTTTAACTTGTTTTCTTCTTTATCTGGTTTCAGCAAGGAAGTATTCTATGTATCCGAGCTTACCAATATCAACATAGAGCAATTTCAATCAATGAAAAATGAATGCCATGTTGAAAGTGGGATAATTGATGCGTGGGCAAACATGATCACTCTTCACTGCAAATCAACATCCGACTCGAAAATAGTTTTTTCGACAGTCGTTTCTGTAAGTCTCTATATCTTTCATTGTTGTTTAAACCAATTATTTCTTATTGTGATGTTGATTTCATTTGCAGGACTTTTGGAGAACGAAAGACCTTTTCATTGAAAGAATGATTGAAGAAATGAGAATTTTCGAATTAACTCCCGAACACATGAAAACTGCTAAGCTGGTAAGTCTTTTTTTTATATTATCTGATTTTTGATTATATGTGTCATTTGAATCTTGGTGATATTCTTGCAGATATGTTTCCCAATTTTATATGAATATCACTATTATGTGGTTGTCATCAATATGCGAAGCGAAACCAAGCAATTGAAGTCATCGACAACCTCCCACTGGACCTAGATATTGAATGGGATGATAAATATGTCACAACTCGGCAACTAGTAATGTTGAAGTCTTTTTTACACATAATGTATTGACTTCTTTGAAAGTGTTTATTAACTTCTTTGGTAAAACAGGTACAGAACGTTGTGGACTACTTCCAAACTATCGACCAAGGGATCGCGGATAAAATTGCCCAATTCCCGTTCAATGTTTTGAAATTACCTTGGCAAGACAGTTCAAATAAAACGGATTGCGGAATATACTGTATGAGACATATTCATTGGTACACGGGCGATGCAACAAATTGGAATTGTGGTATAACGATAGAAAATGTAAGTTACATATTTTCACATTTTATTTGTTTTACAATTCTTTAATAACCGCTGAATTATAATTTCCTACAGGCAAGGGGAATGCTTGAAGCATTGCGAGTCAAATACACTACAATGATCATCCGTTCAAACTTAAACAAAAATGTCAAGAACATCTTACAGAAGTTTGTAGACATTTTAAAAGTAGAATGTCCTGAAACATATAAGTTGTATGTAAAGAGCAACTCTTAATTAATTTAGTACATTTTTTGTCTTCAATTATAATCATGTATAAACTAAGTTAAAAACCAAGTATAAACTAAGTTAAAACAAGTTAAAACCAAGTATAAACTAAGTTAAAAACCAAGTATAAACTAAGTTAAAACAAGTTAAAAACCAAGTATAAACTAAGTTAAAAACCAAGTATAAACTAAGTTAAAACAAGTTAAAAACCAAGTATAAAGGTTGTTTCGGGGCCCGAAATAAGGTGTTTCGGGACCCGAAATAAGGTGTTTCGGGACCCGAAATATGTGGTTTCGGGACCCGAAAGGTAGTTTCGGGACCCGAAATGTTGTTTCGCGACCTGAAATAAGGTATTTCGGGACCCGAAATAAGGTGTTTCAGGACCCGAAATGTTGTTTCGGGACCCGAAATAAGGTGTTTCGGGACCCGAAATAAGGTGTTTCGGGACTCGAAATAAGGTGTTTCAGGACCCGAAATTTAGATTTTTAAGTTGTTTTCTCTTGGTTTTTAACTTGCTTTAACTTGGTTAGACTATCTTCGTTAAAAATGAAAGGACAAGAATGATAAAAATGTAAAAATATTCAAAGTTACAACATGATCAAAATAAGTACTATCTTCGTTGAATGTTATCACCACACGCATTATCTTCGACATATACTTGAGAGGACAAAAGTGATGTGAAGGATAATTGAGTTGAAAGTGGATCATTCCATTGTTGTTGTTGTGTTGAATCCAAAACTGTAGATGTTGTGGCCGTATTTCCCTTCTTTTTTGATCTCGAAGTCTTGGGGATTTTTTCAATTAAAGATTGTTTCCTCTTTGTTGGTGGTCGTCCTCGACTTCTAACTTTCTTAGGAGAGTGTATCAAAATGGATGTAGCGGGAGATTGAAATGGAGATGGAGATGGAGATGCTTCTGTGCTTTGGTCTTTAGATGCTTCAGTGCTTCCATGATTAAGTGACATAAACTGTTCCATCAAGCCTTTTATTCCGTTCATCCAAAAAGAACAAGTTACTTCAGATTTTACTCCAACTTGTTGAACCTCTTGCATCAATCGAGTTAGACTATTGTGACGTTTTTTTTCTTCCACGGACATATCTGAATCATAAATGTTGGTGATATTTTGATACCCACGCTTAATATCTTTACGCCACCGGTCCATTATATAATACATTGGTACCTCATTCACCCTCATTTTTTTCAACACAGCCATGATATGTCTACACAAAATACCTCTGAACTCAAACAATCGACATTCATATTTCACATTGCAATCCTTTTCGGTGTAATGTACTTTGTAAGAAACATCTCTTAGATGTTCTCCATTAACCCCCAACATGATTTCCTCAACTCTAAATATAGAAATTGAACCTTCCTCTTCAATGGCTGAGATGTCGCACAACATCAAACCTCTAACTTCTACTTGAACCAATCTAAATATATCTGGAGTGTATAAGTTTTGGTATTGCCTTTCGAAGGCAAATCCACTAACAGTTGGTATCAAAGAATTAAACGATTGGAAATCCAATTTCTTTTCTCTCTCGATATTTCTCAACAGAGCCCTATCATATTTCTCGACAAATTGTTTGAGGGATGTTTTGGACTGCACGTAGTCATCAAAGAAGGCGTTCATACTTTCACTCCGTTGAGATGTTGACATCCGGCCCAAAATTGTCCTTTGACATAAACATGTATCCATTTAGATCTTTCCAAATACAAAGATTTCAACCAAACATTATCTTCCAACTGATAATCTTCAATTAGTCTATTCCAATCCTCTTCGCATTGTTGAATATTTATGGAATTGTATACAATGTTTTTCAGCCTCTTCTTTATTAGATGGTATTCAGTATGGCTTCCAAGTTTTATAGGAAGTTTCTTGATTATATGCCACAAACAAAATCAATGATGCGTTTTAGGAAATACCTTCTCAATTGCAATCGCCATGGATCGACATTGGTCTGTGATTATGGTATTGGGAGATCTATCATGCATACATTCCAACCAAGTTCTAAACAACCATGTGAAAGAATTTGAATCTTCACTTGACAATAACCCACATCCAAGCAAAATGGATTGACCATGATGATTAACACCAACAAACGGAGCGAAAGACATGTCATAGCGATTTGTCAAATATGTTGTATCGAAAGAGATAACATCATGAAAATCTTCAAAGGCAGCCCTGCACCTACCATCTGCCCAAAACACGTTTTTAATTCGGGATTCCCCGTCCAAATCAATAAGGTAGAAGAAGTTTGAGTTCCTGGTTTGCATTCTTAAGAAATAATTAGTGAGTGCTTCAGCATCCCCACTCCTTAACCTCAACCTTCGTGCTTCTGTAACGTAATTTCTACATGTCCTCTCATCGAAAGACATGTTATCATACCCTCCAGCTTCAACTACAAGTGATTGAAATGTTTTGGCCACAGTTATTCCAGCTTCATCGTTTGTATCCAATATTCTCTTTACATTTCCGTCAATTAATTTGTAGGATCTAACATGACGTATTCTCTTAGGGCTTAAAGAATGGTTGTGCTCAAGAGAAATACTTGTTATCACATATTCCCCTTCATTTCGAACAACAACATTAATCTTTGCTTTACAATCTGTCTTCGTTATTGGTCTAGGCTGATGAAACTTGTTTTTTGACTTCGATTCTTTTAGAAAACTCTTGGCACAACCAACGCTGAAGTATTTCCTCTTACCACCTACATTTTTGCTCCCTAATTTGGTAATGCCGAATCCCGTTAAGTGGGCATATGATGTGTAGAATTCAAGAAGTTGTTCTTCGGAGGAAAATGTCATTCCAACACTAGGAATGTGACTGCAAAAATTAAGTGAAACCATAAGAAAAAAGTCCATAAACCACTCATTTCGGGACCCGAAACCACACTTTCGGGTCCCGAAATACCATTTCGGGTCCCTACACCAACCGTTTCGGGTCCCGAAACCACCCATTTCGGGTCCTGAAACCACCCATTTCGGGTCCCGAAACCACCTTTCGGGTCCCGAAACAACCCATTTCGGGACCCGAAACCACCTATTTCGGGAAAAGTAAGGACTCTTTCGGGTCCCGAAACCACCTATTTCGGGACAAGGAAGGACCCTTTATTGTCCCGAAACCAACCATTTCGGGACAAGGAAAGACCATTTCTTGTCCCGAAACCAACCATTTCGGGACAAGGAAGGACCCTTTCTTGTCCCGAAACCAACCATTTCGGGTCAAGGAAGGACCATTTCTTGTCCCGAAACCAACCATTTCGGGACAAGGAAGGACCCTTTCTTATCCCGAAACCAACCATTTCGGGACAAGGAAGGACCATTTCTTGTCCCGAAACTACTAGATCTGTTCAGGGTACCTTTCGGGTTCAACAGGGATGGATCTGTTCAGGTTAAGTTCTTCATCTACTGGGTTGTTCAAGTTCGGTGCTTCGGTTTCCTGAAAATTCAAACAGTTTAAATCCATAAATACTTATGTAAAATGTAAACCCTAGATCTGTAAAATCTAAACCCTAGATCTATAAAATCTAAACCCTAGATATATTCAAAAAAAAATAAAGATCCTTAAAAAGGATACCATGGAGAAGTAAATGCTGCCGTAGAAAGAAATAAATGCAGCCGGAGCCGGAGAAGAGAAATAAATGATGCGTTTCAGAGAGAGAAAGAAATGCAGAAATATGAAACCCTATTGGGTGAAAGAGGATATGCAGAAATGTAGAAATATTTTTTTTTTCTTTTTCTCTCTTCTAGCTGGCAAGGCCACGTAGGATTCGTGGCCTTGCTTTCGCTAACCCTTCGTTGGGTTTATCATATCTCATACACTAACTTGAAAAAATAAAGACTAAAAATTTAATTTCAATTCCATCAATTTTAAATTTCATAGCACATTAATGATCCTAATTAAAGATCAAGTATTTTGTTTTTGTTTGATACTCTTATTTTTAATGACACAATGTGTTTTATGAATATATTTTTATTGTACAACTTCTATTTTTATGAAATAATGTAATTTTAATACTCCTGCTTTTATGAAAAATAATGTTGTAAAAATAAACTCAATAAATATAACCTACCATCCATATATATATATTAATATTTTTATTATATATAAATAACTTTAAATAAAATAAACCTCCTCAACTAAAAATTCATCAATAATTATTAAAATTTACATTAAATATTAAATTTAAATTTAACATATATATCATAAATATTATCTGCAAAATATATATATATATATTTATCCAAATAATTTTAATTAAAATAAATCATTACAGTTTCATTTAATTTATAACTAATTAATAGAAATAAAAATTAATGAATAATAAATATTATTATAATATTCAATTTATATATATTAATATTTTTATTAAATATTTTATTAAAATAATTAATTCAAATAATATATATATATATTTATCCAAATAATTTAATTATTAATAAATAATTTTAATTAAAATAAATCAGTTTCATTCTAATTTATAATTAATTAATAAAAAAAAAATTAATAGATAATAAATATTAATATAATATTCAATTTATATATATTAATATTTTTATTAAATATTTAATTAAAATAATTAATTCAAATAAAACAAACCTTTCACATTTATTTCAGCCGCCCCATAACTAACCAGTAATTCATAATTAATTAATGCAAATAGAGACTAACTAATTATAAATTTAATGCAAATAGAGACAAACTAATAGGTAATAAATATTATTATAATCTTCATTGTTTTTTTTTTAGAATTCAATTAGTTGATATAAACAATCAATTTGATTAGTGAAAATTGGATGAGGCTAAATACAAGCATTTCGATAGATTCATAAACCTGGGATACTTTATTATTATTATTATTATTATTATTATTATTATTATTATTATTATTATTATTATTATTATTATTATCTCATGACAGAAATGTGACAGAAGTGTGATTAGGTATATATTTATTTGTCTTTCCATTTGATAATAAATATATTTATTTTTGTCACTATTCTATATTTTGGAAATTTTGAACTGAAATAATAAGATGTTTATCGAAGATTTATCAAACCTTTAGTCTTTTGATATTATACTTTTATTTCTCATTCTAATTTTTCATCTATTGCATTTAAAATGAAATTATCTACAATAACATAAAAATAGAGAAATTTCGGACTGTTCGAGTTAGCAAGTTTGACTGTTTGAACGTGTAGAAGTAGAACCACTTAAATCTGATAATTTTTTTAAATCTCTACTAAACCCCCGTAAGATGATGATCTCAATCTAATTATTGATCTATGTAATTTAATTTGAATAAGTTTTTGATTGAATCGTAACTATGAATAAGAGTTTTGTTTGATATTTATAGTCTCAAATTGATAGGACTTTTAAATAATATTTATAGTCATAAATTTTGAAAAGTTGAAACTTCTAATTTCATGTGTCCAATTACATCCTTACAACCTTAAAAGAATGTAGTTTCACATGAATCTTTGAACTAACATTAATAAGATTTTTTTTCGGTCCAAGATCTCAACTCATTTATAAAAATCTCACCGTTTAAGGTATATAGAACATGAACATATGCTAACATAGCATCAATGAAATTAGCATTGACAATAAATATGAGTTTCGAAGACAAACTAGCACAATAAATGTGAAAAGACTCATACCAACTTAGATTGTTCGGGTCATTTTGTATGATTCTGGGTTGCCCAACTCATACCACCTCAGATTGTTCGAGCCATTTTGTTTGAGTCTAGTTCGCCAACTCTAGCATTTTCAAGATCGGCAATTGCACAAACTTTTTATTCTTCTATTATTTTCAAATTTTAGAGAAACATGGAAAATTGAGAATTAGAGACGTGGTAAATTGAAATTTTTAATGTAAAGGTGAGTAATTTGAGTAAAGAAATGAGAAAGAAGTGTGAGAAATGTGGGTATAAATTATAAATATATATACTTATAATTAAAATTATTATTATATTATTAAAATTAAAATTATTATTATTTAACGTATTAATAATAATAAAAATTTTAAATCATTTAAAATTTTAAAATTAATATGTAATTAACAAAAGTAATATCGAATAAATTATTAGTAGACTCGCATTTCTACTCATATAATATATTTTTTTTTTAATTTTTTATAGTTTATTTTAATTTATATTATTTAAGTTAATATTTATTTTAATATTTTATTTTAGTATGTTTGATTTTAATTATAAATATTATATTTATGAAATTAAATAATTTATTAATTGAATGTGAATATAATACATTTAGAGAATGTTAATGTAAATGTGAGTAGCTTAGATCATGTGACTAAGTGTGTTTATGTCGTTTCGTGTGTATACTCGTGCTCGTGTCGTGTCGTGTCGTGTCTATACTTGTGTCATGTCTATACTCATGTTGAATGTGAATATAATACATTTAGAGAATGTTAATATAAATGTGAGTAGCTTAGATCATGTGACTAAGTGTGTTTATGTCGTTTCGTTTCTATACTTGTGTCATGTCTATACTCGTGTTGTGTCTGTGTCGACTCGTGACCGTGTTATGATTGTATAAACTCATAATCGTGTCGTGATCGTGTCTTCTCGTGCTTGTGTTGTGTCAGCCCAAGACCCAAGTGCGATAATATTATATCATGTCATTCCGTATAGATATCGTGTTAGATCGGGTCAGTTCGTGTTGATCCAACACATTACCTAGCTCTACCTATCGCTATTTTTATGCCGAAAAAAGTCTATAACATTCATTTAGTGGAACAATTAGAAACTCTCTTTATTTAACTAAGAAATCCAAATAACTTATTAAAAGCTGGTTATTGAACTAAGCTATAATATCATATTATCTATAAAATTTATATGATCAACAAATTCAAATTGTGTCGTCGTGGTAACACATCACTCGTCTTGTAAATTTTCCCATTAACCGAGACTTTTACGGGTTTTGAACCTACACAAAATAAGTTTTTTAAAGAATTAAAAATATGGTACTATTTGAAATAATAACTACTTTTCAATATTCTTTCTAAAGAGTTAATTAACTCACAATCATAGTCATCCCAACCGAATACACAATTATTTAATCTTTTATAACCAAATATGCACTTTAAAAATACCTCAGATATTTGTCTGAAGCAATTAATGACATTCCATACAATATCTTCCCAAGATTGTTTGACTGATCATACCTCCTAAAATTGTCGCATCTTCTTCTAAATCAATGGACCTTTGAAAGACCATAAACATTAGTTCAAGTCCATCCTTGTCAACAAATAAAAATTTAGTATATTTAAATCTTAGGTTTCAACATGAACCTTCTAAGCTATCGCAGGTCAAAGTCTCTCATTAATTTGGCCTAGGTGGACTTCGTTGCTAGATCTCACATGCATGGACTTAGGTTGCCTGGTTGCCTCGTTGGATTAGAGTTGTGCAATGAGTCAGATCAAAATGAATCGATACGATCCAACACGATATTTGTACGGAACGATACAATACAATATTATCTTATTTTAGTCTTGAGTTGACACGACACAAGCACGAGACAATATAATTAAGAGTTTATATGATCGTAATACGATCACGAGTCGACACATATATAATAAAAATATATAGACACGATAAAAATATAGACATGACCCAAACACGAGTATATACAAAACGACATAAACACAATTAGTCACATGACCTTATAAGCTACTCACATTTACATTAACCCTCTCTAAATCTATTACATTCTCATTAATTATAAAATTATTTAATTTCATATATGTAATATATATAATTAAAATTAATCTTACTAAATAAAATATTAACTTCAATAATAAAATTTAAATAAAATATCAATATAAAAACATAAAAAATAAATTATATGAATAGAAATTTATATTCGTGCTCATGTCGTGTCTAAACTTGTGTCATGTCTATACTCATGTTTTATCTGTGTCCACTCGTGACCGTGTTATGATTGTATAAACTTATAACCGTGTCGTGATCGTTTTGTCTAGTGCTTGTGTCGTGTCATCCAAGACCCGAGTGAAATAATATTGTATCGTGTCGTTCTGTACAAATATCGTGTTGTATCGTGTCAATTCGTGTGATCCAATCGATTGCCTAACTCTACCTATCGCTATTTTTATGCTAGAAAAAAGTCTATAACATTCATTTAGTGGAACAATTAGAAACTATCTTTATTTAACTAAGAAATCCAAATAGCTTACAACTTAATAAAAACCGGTTATTGAACTAAGGTATAATATCATCCATATATATAAAATATATTTGATCAACAAATTCAAATTGTGCCATCGTGGTAACACATCACTTGTCTTGTAATATTCCGATTAACCAAGACGTTTACTAGTTTTGAACCTACATAAAACACATTTTTTTTAAGAATTAAAATATGGTACTACTTGAAATAATAACTACTTTTCAACCTTTCTTTCTAAAGAGTTAATCAACTTACAATCATGTTTTCCCAACCGAGGTGTTTCCGTTCCAAGTCATACACAATTATTTTATCTTTTAAAATCAAATATACACAAATAAAATAAACTCAAATATTTGTGTCAAATAATTGCATTCCATACAATATCTTTCCAAGATTGTTTGACTGGTCATATCTCCTAAAATTGTCGTATCTTCTTCTAAATCAAAAGACCTCTGAAAGCCCATACACATTAGTTCAAGTCCGTCCTTGTCACCAAATAAATATTTAGTATATTTAATGCTCAGCTATCAACGTGAGCCTTCTTAGCTATACAAGTGGAAGTCTCTCATTAATTTGGTCTAGATGGTTTTCCTTGCTAGATCTCACATGCATGGGCTTGGGTTGCTTTGTTGCCTCTCTAGACTAGTGTTGTGTAATCGGTTGGATCAACACGAACTGACACAAGCCAACACGATATTTGTACAGAACAACACGATACAATATTATCTTATTCGGGTCTCGAGTTGACACGACACAAGCACGAAATGACACGGTTATGAGTTTATACGACCGTAATACAGTCACAAATCGACACGGACACAACACGAATATAGACACGATACAAGTATAGACACTTTCCAAACATGAGTATACACAAAACGACATAAACAAAAATAGTCACATGACCTTATAAACTATTCACATTTATATTATCATTCTCTAAATCTATTACTTTCTTATTCAGTTAATAAATTATTTAATTTTCTAAATGTAATATTTATAATTAAAATTAAACTTACTAAATAAAATATTAACTTAAATAATATAAATTAAAATAAAATATAAATATAAATATAAAAAAATAAAAAATAAATTATTTGAATAGAAATTTATACTCGTGCTCGTGTCGTGTCTAAACTTGTGTGATTTCTATACTCGTGTTGTGTCTGTGTCGACTCGTGATCGTGTTACGATTATATAAACTCATAACCGTGTCGTGATCATGTCGTATTGTGTTTATGTCTTGTCAGCCCAAGACCAGAGTGATATAATATTTTATCATGTCGTTCCGTATAGATATCCTATTAGATCGGGTCGGTTCATATTGATCTAACACATTGCCTAGCTCTACTTATCGTTATTTTATGTCGGAAAATGTCTATAACATTCATTTAGTGGAACAATTGGAAACTCTCTTTATTTAACTAAAAAATCCAAATAACTTATTAAAAGATGGTTATTGAACTAAGCTACAATATCATATTATCTATAAAATTTATATGATCAACAAATTCAAATTGTGTCGTTGTGGTAACACATCACTCGTCTTGTAAATTTTCCCATTAACCGAGACTTTTACCGGTTTTGAACCTACACAAAATACGTTTTTTAAAGAAATAAAAATATGGTACTATTTGAAATAATAACTACTTTTCAATCTTCTTTTTAAAGAGTTAATTAACTCACAATCATAGTCATCCCAACCGAGGCGTTCCGTTCCAAGTCATACACAATTATTTTATCTTTTATAACCAAATATGCACTTTAAAAATACCTCAGATATTTGTCTGAAGCAATTAATTGCATTCCATACAATATCTTCCCAAGATTGTTTGACTGATCATACCTCCTAAAATTGTCGCATCTTCTTCTAAATCAAAAGACCTTTGAAAGACCATAAACATTAGTTCAAGTCCGTCCTTGTCAACAAATAAAAATTTAGTATATTTAAATCTCAGGTTTCAACGTCAACCTTCTAAGCTATCCAGGTTGAAGTCTCTCATTAATTTGGACTAGGTGGACTTCGTTGCTAGATCTCACATGCATGGGCTTAGGTTGCCTGGTTGCTTCGTTGGATTAGAGTTGTGCAATGAGTCGGATCAAAATGAACCGACACGATCCAACACGATATTTGTACGGAACGACACAATACAATATTATCTTATTTTAGTCTTGAGTTGACACGACAGAAGCACGAGAAAACATAATTATGAGTTTATATGATCGTAATACGATCACAAGTCGACACAGATATAACAAAAATATATAGACACGACCCAAACACGAGTATACACAAAACGACTTAAAACAATTAGTCACATGACCTTATAAGCTTCTCACATTTACATTAACCCTCTCTAAATCTATTAAATTCTCATTCAATTAGAAAATTATTTAATTTCATATATGTAATATATATAATTAAAATTAAAGTTACTAAATAAAATATTAACTTCAATAATAAAATTTAAATAAAATATGAATATAAAAAAATAAAAAATAAGTTATATGAATAGAAATTTATATTCGTGCTCATGTCGTGTCTAAACTTGTGTCATGTCTATATTCGTGTGGTATCTGTGTCGAGTTGTGACCGTGTTATGATTGTATAAACTCATAACCGTGTCGTGATCGTGTTGTCTGGTACTTGTGTCGTGTCAGGCAAGACACGAGTGAGATAATATTGTATCGTGTCGTTCTGTACAAATATCGTGTTGTATCGTGTCAGTTCGTGTGATCCAACCGATTGCCTAACTCTACCTATCGCTATTTTTATGCTAGAAAAAAGTCTATAACATTCATTTAGTGGAACAATTAGAAACTATCTTTATTTAACTAAGAAATCCAAATAGCTTACAACTTAATAAAAACCGGTTATTGAACTAAGTTATAATATCATCCATATATATAAAATATATTAGATCAACAAATTCAAATTGTGCCATCGTGGTAACACATCACTCGTCTTGTAATATTCCCATTAACCAAGACGTTTACTAGTTTTGAATCTACATAAAACAATTTTTTTTAAGAATTAAAATATGGTACTATTTGAAATAATAACTACTTTTCAACCTTTCTTTTTAAAGAGTTAATCAACTTACAATCATGTCTTCCCAACCGAGGTGTTTCCGTTCATAGTCATAAACAATTATTTTATCTTTTAAAACCAAATCTGCACAAATAAAATAAACTTAAATATTTGTGTCAAATAATTGCATTCCATACAATATCTTTCTAAGATTGTTTGAATAGTCATATCTCCTACAATTCCCGTGTCTTCTTCTAAATCAAAAGACCTCTGAAAGCCCATACACATTAGTTCAAGTCCGTCCTTGTCACCAAATAAAAATTTAGTGAAAGCCCATACACATTAGTTCAAGTCCGTCCTTGTCACCAAATAAAAATTTAGTATATTTAATTCTGAGCTATCAACGTGAGTCTTCTTAGCTATACAAGTGGAAGTCTCTCATTAATTTGGTCTAGGTGGTTTTCTTTGCTAGATCTCACATGCATGGGCTTGGGTTGCTTTGTTGCCTCTCTAGATTAGTGTTGTGTAATGAGTTGGATCAACACGAACTGACACAATCCAACACGATACAATATTATCTTATTCGGGTCTTGAGTTGACACGACACAAGCACGAAATGACACAATTATGAGTTTATACGATCGTAATACAGTCACAAGTCGACACAGACACAACACGAATATAGACACGATACAAGTATAGACACTTCCCAAACACGAGTATACACAAAACGACATAAACAAAAATAGTCACATGACCTTATAAACTATTCACATTTATATTATCATTCTCTAAATCTATTACTTTCTTATTCAGTTAATAAATTATTTTAATTTTCTAAATGTAATATTTATGATTAAAATTAAACTTACTAAATAAAATATTAACTTAAATAATATAAATTAAAATAAAATATAAATATAAATATAAAAATAAATAAATTATTTGAATAGAAATTTATACTCGTGCTCGTGTCGTGTCTAAACTTGTGTGATTTCTATACTCGTGTCGTGTCTGTGTCGACTCGTGATCGTGTTACGATTAAATAAACTCATAACCGTGTCGTGATCATGTCGTATCGTGTTTATGTCGTGTCAGCCCAAGACCAGAGTGATATAATATTTTATCATGTCATTCCGTATAGATATCCTATTGGATCGGGTCGGTTCATATTGATCCAACACATTGCCTAGCTCTACTTATCATTATTTTATGTCGGAAAATAACTATAACATTCATTTAGTGGAACAATTAGAAACTCTCTTTATTTAACTAAAAAATCCAAATAACTTATTAAAAGCTGGTTATTGAACTAAGCTATAATATCATATTATCTATAAAATTTATATGATCAACAAATTCAAATTGTGTCGTCGTGGTAACACATCACTCGTCTTGTAAATTTTCCCATTAACCGAGACTTTTACCGGTTTTGAACCTACACAAAATACGTTTTTTAATGAATTAAAAATATGGTACTATTTGAAATAATAACTACTTTTTAATCTTATTTCTAAAGAGTTAATTAACTCACAATCATAGTCATCCCATCCGAGGCGTTCCGTTCCAAGTCATACACAATTATTTTATCTTTTATAAACAAATATGCACTTTAAAAATACCTCAGATATTTGTCTGAAGCAATTAATTGCATTCCATACAATATCTTTCCAAGACTGTTTGACATACCTCCTAAAATTGTCGCATCTTCTTCTAAATCAAAAGACATTTGAAAGACCATAAACATTAGTTCAAGTCCGTCCTTGTCAACAAATAAAAATTTAGTATATTTAAATATCAGGTTTCAACGTGAACCTTCTAAGCTATCCAGGTCGAAGTCTCTCATTAATTTGGCCTACGTGGACGTCGTTGTTAGATCTCACATGCATGGACTTAGGTTGCCTGGTTGCTTCATTGAATTAGAGTTGTGCAATGAGTCGGATCAAAATGAACCGATACGATTCAACACGATATTTGTACGGAACGACACAATACAATATTATCTTATTTTAGTGTTGAGTTAACACGACACAAGCACGAGACAACATAATTATGAGTTTATATGATCATAATACGATCACGAGTCGACACAGATATAACAAAAATATATAGACACGATAAAAGTATATACACGACCCAAACACGAGTATACACATAACGACATAAACACAATTAGTCACATGACCTTATAAGCTACTCACATTTACATTAACCCTCTTTAATCTATTACATTCTCATTCAATTAGAAAATTATTTAATTTCATATATGCAATATATATAAATAAAATTAAACTTACTAAATAAAATATTAACTTCAATAATAAAATTTAAATAAAATATCAATATAAAAAAATAAAAAAAAAATTCTATAAATAGAAATTTATATTCATGCTCATGTCGTGTCTAAACTTGTATCATATATATACTCGTGTTGTATCTGTGTTGACTCGTGACCGTGTTATGATTGTATAAACTCATGACCGTGTCGTGATCGTGTTGTCTGGTACTTGTGTCGTGTAAGCCAAGAACCGAGTGAAATAATATTGTATCGTGTCGTTCTGTACAAATATCGTGTCGTATCGTGTCAGTTCGTGTGATCCAACCGATTGCCTATCTCTACCTATCGCTATTTTTATGCTAGAAAAAAGTAATATTCATTTAGTGGAACAATTAGAAACTATCTTTATTTAACTAAGAAATCCAAATAGCTTACAACTTAATAAAAACAGGTTATTGAACTAAGGCATAATATAATCCATATATATAAAATATATTTGATCAACAAATTCAAATTGTGCCATCGTGGTAACACATCACTCGTCTTGTAATATTCCCATTAACCAAGACGTTTACTAGTTTTGAACCTACATAAAACACATTTTTTTAAGAATTAAAATATGGTACTATTTGAAATAATAACTACTTTTCAACCTTTCTTTCTAAAGAGTTAAACAACTTACAATCATGTCTTCCCAACCGAGGTGTTTCGGTTCCAAGTCACACACAATTATTTTATCTTTTAAAACCAAATCTGCATAAATAAAATAAACTCAAATATTTGTGTCAAATAATTGCATTCCATACAATATCTTTCCAAGATTATTTGACTAGTCATATCTCCTAAAATTGTCGTATCTTCTTCTAAATCAAAAGACCTCTGAAAGCCCATACACATTAGTTCAAGTTCGTCCTTGTCACCAAATAAAAATTTAGTATATTTAATTCTCAGCTATGAACATGAGCCCTCTTAGCTATACAAGTGGAAGTCTCTCATTAATTTGGTCAAGGTGGTTTTCCTTGCTAGATCTCACATGCATGGGATTGGGTTGCTTTGTTGCCTATCTAGACTAGTGTTGTGTAATGAGTTGGATCAACACGAACTGACTCGATCCAACACGATATTTGTACAAAACAACACGATACAATATTATCTTATTCGGGTCTTGAGTTGACAGGACACAAGCACGTAATGACACAATTATGAGTTTATACGATCGTAATACAGTCACAAGTCGACACGGACACAACACGAATATAGACACGATACAAGTATAGACAATTCCCAAACACGAGTATACACAAAATGACATAAACAAAAATAGTCACATGACCTTATAAACTACTCACATTTATATTATCATTCTCTAAATCTATTACTTTCTTATTCAGTTAATAAATTATTTAATTTTCTAAATGTAATATTTATAATTAAAATTAAACTTACTAAATAAAATATTAACTTAATTAATATAAATTAAAATAAAATATAAATATAAATATAAAAAATAAAAAATAAATTATTTGAATAGAAATTTATACTCGTGCTCGTGTCGTGTCGTGTCTAAACTTGTGTGATTTCTATACTCTTGTTGTGTCTGTGTCGACTCGTGATCGTGTTACGATTATATAAACTCATAACAGTGTCGTGATCATGTCGTATCGTGTTTATGTCGTGTCAGCCCAAAACCAAAGTGATATAATATTGTATTGTGTCGTTCTGTACAAATATCGTGTTGGATCGTGTCGGTTCATATTGATACAACCCATTGTCTAGCTCTACTTATCGTTATTTTATGTCGGAAAATGTCTATAACATTCATTTAGTTGAACAATTAGAAACTCTCTTTATTTAACTAAAAAATCCAAATAACTTATTAAAAACTGGTTATTGAACTAAGCTATAATATCATCTTATCTATAAAATTTATATGATCAACAAATTCAAATTGTGTCGTCGTGGTAACACATCACTCGTCTTGTAAAATTTTCCATTAACCGAGACTTTTACCGGTTTTGAACCTACAAAATTACGTTTTTTAAAGAATTAAAAATATGGTACTATTTGAAATAATAACTACTTTTCAATCTTCTTTTTAAAGAGTATATTAACTCACAATCATAGTCATCCCAACCGAGGCGTTCCGTTCCAAGTCATACACAATTATTTTATCTTTTATAACCAAATATGCACTTTAAAAATAACTCAGATATTTGTCTGAAGCAATTAATTGCATTCCATAAAATATCTTCCCAAGATTGTTTGACATACCTCCTAAAATTGTCGCATCGTCTTCTAAATCAAAAGACCTTTGAAAGACCATAAACATTAGTTCAAGTCCGTCCTTGTCAACAAATAAAAATTTAGTATATTTAAATCTCAGGTTTCAACGTGAACCTTCTAAGCTATCCAGGTGAAGTCTCTCATTAATTTGGACTAGGTGGACTTCGTTGCTAGATCTCACATGCATGGGCTTAGGTTGCCTGGTTGCTTCGTTGGATTAGAGTTGTGCAATGAGTCGGATCAAAATGAATTGATACGATCCAACACGATATTTGTACGGAACGACACAATACAATATTATCTTATTTTAATCTTGAGTTGACACGACACAAGCACAAGACAACATAATTATGAGTTTATATGATCGTAATACGATCACGAGTCGACACGGATATAACAAAAATATATAGACACGATAAAAGTATAGACACGACCTAAACACGAGTATACATAAAACGACGTAAACACAATTAGTCACATGACCTTATAAGCTACTCACATTTACATTAACCCTCTCTAAATCTATTACATTCTCATTCAATTACAAAATTATTTAATTTCATATATGTAATATATATAATTAAAATTAAACTTACTAAATAGAATATTAACTTCAATAATAAAATTTAAATAAAATATCAATATAAAAAAATAAAAAATAAATTATATGAATAGAAATTTATATTCGTGCTCATGTCGTGTCAAAACTTGTGTCATGTCTATACTCGTGTTGTATCTGTGTCGACTCGTGACCGTGTTATGATTGTATAAACTCATAACCGTGTCGTTATCGTGTTGTCTGGTGCTTGTATCGTGTCAGCCAAGACCCGAGTGAGATAATATTGTATCGTATCGTTCTGTACAAATAGAGTGTTGTATCTTGTCAGTTCGTGTGATCCAACCCATTGCCTAACTCTACCTATCACTATTTTTATGCTAAAAAAAAGTCTATAACATTCATTTAGTGGAACAATTAGAAACTCTCTTTATTTAACTAAGAAATCCAAATAGCTTACAACTTAATAAAAACCGGTTATTAAACTAAGGTATAATATCATCCATATATATAAAATATTTTTGATCAACAAATTCAAATTGTGCCATCGTGGTAACACATCACTCGTCTAGTAATATTCCCATTAACCAAGACGTTTACTAGTTTTAAACCTACATAAAACACATTTTTTTAAGAATTAAAATATGGTACTATTTGAAATAATAACTACTTTTCAACCTTTCTTTCTAAAGAGTTAATCAACTTACAATCATGTCTACCCAAACGAGGTGTTTCCGTTCCAAGTCATACACAGTTATTTATCTTTTATAACCAAATCTGAAAAAACAAATAAACTCAAATATTTGTGTGAATCTATAAATTTTATTTCATACAATATATTTCCAAGATTGTTTGACTGGTCATATCTCCTAAAATTGTCGTATCTTCTTCTAAATCAAAAGACCTCTAAAAACCCATACACATTAGTTCAAGTCCGTCCTTGTCACCAAATAAAAATTTAGTATATTTAATTCTCAGATATCAACGTGAGCCTTCTTAGCTATACTAGTGGAAGTCTCTCATTAATTTGGTCTAGGTGGTTTTCCTTGCTAGATCTCACATGCATGGGCCTGGGTTGCTTTGTTGCCTCTCTAGACTAGTGTTGTGTAATGAGTTGGATCAACACGAACTGACACGATCCAACACGATATTTGTACAGAACAAAACGATACAATATTATCTTATTATGGTATTGAGTTGACACGACACAAGCACGAAATGACACGATTATGAGTTTATACGATCGTAATACAGTCACAAGTCGACACGGACACAACACGAATATAGACATGATACAAGTATAGACACTTCCCGAACACGAGTATACACAAAACGACATAAACAAAAATAGTCACATGACCTTATAAACTACTCACATTTATATTATCATCCTCTAAATCTATTACTTTCTCATTCAGTTAATAAATTATTTAATTTTCTAAATGTAATATTTATAATTAAAATTAAACTTACTAAATAAAATATTAACTTAAATAATATAAATTAAAATAAAATATAAATATAAATATAAAAAATAAAAAATAAATTATTTGAATAGAAATTTATACTCGTGCTCGTGTCGTGTCTAAACTTGTGTGATTTCTATACTCGTATTGTGTCTGTGTCGACTCGTGATCGTGTTACGATTATATAAACTCATAACCGTGTCGTGATCATATCGTATCGTGTTTATGTCGTGTCAGCCCAAGACCATAGTGATATAATATTGTGTCGTTCTGTATAAATATTGTATTGGATCGTGTCGGTTCATATTGATACAACCCATCGTCTAGCTCTACTTATCGTTATTTTATGTCGAAAAAAGTATATAACATTCATTTAGTGGAACAATTAGAAACTCTCTTTATTTAACTAAAAAATCCAAATAACTTATTAAAAGCTGGTTATTGAACTAACCTATAATATCATATTATCTATAAAATTTATATGATCAACAAATTTAAATTGTGTCGTCATGGTAACACATCACTCGTCTTGTAAATTTTCCCATTAACCGAGACTTTTACCGGTTTTGAACCTACACAAAATACGTTTTTTAAAGAATTAAAAATATGGTACTATTTGAAATAATAACTACTTTTCAATCTTCTTTCTAAAGAGTTAATTAACTCACAATCATAGTCATCCCAACCGAGGCGTTCCGTTCCAAGTCATACACAATTATTTTATCTTTTATAATCAAATATGCACTTTAAAAATAACTCAGATATTTGTCTGAAGCAATTAATTGCATTCCATACAATATCTTCCCAAGATTGTTTGACTGATCTTACCTTCTAAAATTGTCGCATCTTCTTCTAAATCAAAAGACCTTTAAAAGACCATAAACATTAGTTCAAGTCCGTCTTTGTCAACAAATAAAGATTTAGTATATTTAAATCTCAGATTTCAACGTGAACCTTCTAAGCTATCCAGGTCGAAGTCTCTCATTAATTTAGCCTAGGTTTACTTCGTTGCTAGATCTCACATGCATGGGCTTAGGTTGCCTAATTCCTTCTTGGATTAGAGTTGTGCAATGAGTCAGATCAAAATGAACCGACACGATCCAACACGATATTTGTACGGAACGACACAATACAATATTATTTTATTTTAGTTTTGAGTTGACATGACACAAGCACGAGACAACATAATTATGAGTTTATATGATCGTAATACGATCACGAGTCGACAAGGATATAACAAAAATATATAGACACAATAAAAGTATAGACACGACCCAAACACGAGTATACACAAAATGACATAAACACAATTAGTCACATAACCTTATAAGCTACTCACATTTACATTAACCCTCTCTTAATCTATTACATTCTCATTCAATTAGAAAATTATTTCATTTCATATATGTAATATATATAATTAAAATTAAACTTACTAAATAAAATATTAACTTCAATAATAAAATTTAAATAAAATATCAATATAAAAAAATAAAAAATAAATTATATGAATGGAAATTTATATTTGTGCTCTTGTCGTGTCTAAACTTATGTCATGTCTATACTCGTATTATATCTGTGTCAACTCGTGATCGTGTTATGATTGTATAAACTCATAACTGAGTCGTGATCGTGTTCTCTTGTGCTTGTGTCGTGTCAGCCAAGACCCGAGTGAGATAATATTGTATCGTGTCATTCTGTACAAATATCGTGTTGTATCGTGTCAGTTCGTGTGATCCAACCCATTGCCTAACTCTACCTATCGCTATTTTTATGCTAGAAAAAAAGTATATAACATTCATTTAGTGGAACAATTAGAAACTATCTTTATTTAACTAAGAAATCCAAATAGTTTACAACTTAATAAAAACCGATTATTGAACTAAGGTATAATATCATCCATATATATAAAATATATTTGATCAACAAATTCAAATTGTGCCATCGTGGTAACACATCACTCATCTTGTAATATTCCCATTAACCAAGACGTTTACTAGTTTTGAACCTACATAAAACACATTTTTTTAAGAATTAAAATATGGTACTATTTGAAATAATAACTACTTTTCAACCTTTCTTTCTAAAGAGTTAATCAACTTACAATCATGTCTTCCCAACCGAGGTGTTTCTTTTCCAAGTCATACACAATTATGTTATCTTTTAAAACCAAATCTGCACAAATAAAATAAACTCAAATATTTGTGTGAAACAAATAATTGCATTCCATACAATATCTTTCCAAGATTGTTTGACTGGTCATATCTCCTAAAATTGTCGTATCTTCTTCTAAATCAAAAGACCTCTGAAAGCCCATACAAATTAGTTCAAGTCCGTCCTTGTCACCAAATAAAAATTTAGTATATTTAATTCTCAGCTATCAACTCGTGAGCCTTCTTAGCTATACAAGTGGAAGTCTTTCATTAATTTGGTCTAGGTGGTTTTCCTTGCTAGATCTCACATGCATGGACTTGGGTTGCTTTGTTGTCTCTCTAGACTAGTGTTGTGTAATGAGTTGAATCAACACGAACTGACACGATCCAACACGATATTTGTACAGAAGAACACAATACAATATTATCTTATTCGGGTCTTGAGTTGACACGACAGAAGCACGAAATGACACGATTATGAGTTTATACGTTCGTAATACAGTCACAATCGACACGGACACAACACGTAAATAGACACGATACAAGTATAGACACTTCCTAAACACGAGTATACACAAAACGACATAAACAAAAATAGTCACATGACCTTATAAACTACTCACATTTATATTATCATTCTCTAAATCTATTACTTTCTCATTCAGTTAATAAATTATTTAATTTTCTAAATGTAATATTTATAATTAAAATTAAACTTACTAAATAAAATATTAACTTAAATAATATAAATTAAAATAAAATATAAATATAAATATAAAAAAATATAAAATAAATTATTTGAATAGAAATTTATACTCGTGCTCATGTCATGTCGTGTCTAAACTTGTGTGATTTCTATACTCGTGTTGTGTCTGTGTCGACTCGTGATCGTGTTACGATTATATAAACTCATAACCGTGTCGTGATCATGTCGTATCGTGTTTATGTCGTGTCAGCCCAAGACTAGAGTGATATAATATTGTATTGTGTTGTTCTGTACAAATATCGTGTTGGATCGTGGCGGTTCATATTGATACAACCCATTGTCTAGCTCTACTTATCGTTATTTTATGTCGGAAAATGTCTATAACATTCATTTAGTGGAACAATTAGAAATTCTCTTTATTTAACTAAAAAATCCAAATAGCTAACAACTTATTCAAAACCGGTTATTGAACTAAGCTATAATATTAACATTATTATAATATACATATGATCAACAAATTCAAATTGTGCCGACGTGGTAACACATCACTCGTCTTATAAGTTTTCCCATTAACCGAGACGTTTATTAGTTTTGAATCTATACAAAACACGTTTTTTAAGAATTAAAAATATGGTACTATTGAAATAATAACTATTTTTTAATCTTTCCCTCTAAAGAGTTAATTAACTCACAATCATATCTTCCCAACCGAGGCAGTTTCGTTCCAAGTCATACACAATTATTTTATCTTTTAAAACCAAATCTGCACAAATAAAATTAACTCAAATATTTGTCTGAAGAAAATAATTGCATTCCATACAATATATTCCCAAGATTGTTTGACTAGTCATACCTCCTAAATTTTTCACATCTTCTTCTAGATCAAAAGACCTCTAGACCTCTGAAAGCCCTTACACATTAGTTCAAGTCCGTCTTTGTCACCAAATAAAAATTTAGTATATTTAATTGTCAATTATCAACGTGAGCTTTCTGCCCTTCTTAACTATCCATGTGGAAGTCTCTCATTAATTTGGCCTACATGGATTTCCTTGCTAAATATCACATGCATGGGCTTGGGTTGCTTGGTTTCCTCTTTGGACTAGTGTTTTGCAATAAGTCGGATAACCACGAACTGACACGATCCAATACGATATTTGCACAGAACGACACGATACAATATTATCTTATTCGAGTCTTGAGTTGACACGATACAAGCACGTGATGACACGATTATGAGTTTATACGATCGTAATACGGTCACGAGTCAACACGGACACAACACGAGTATAGACACGATACAAATATAGACACTACCCAAACACAAGTATACACAAAACGACAAAAACAAAATTAGTCACATGACCTTATAAGCTACTCATATTTAAATTATCATTCTCTAAATCTATTACATTCACATTCAATTAATAAATTATTTAATTTTCTAAATGTAATATTTATAATTAAAATTAAACTTACTAAATAAAATATTAACTTAAATAATATAAATTAAAATAAAATATAAATATAAAAAAAATAAATTATATGAATAGAAATTTATACTCGTGCTCGTGTCATGTCGTGTCTAAACTTGGGTCATGTCTATACTCGTGTTGTGTCTGTGTCGACTCGTGACCGTGTTATGATTATATAAACTCATAACTGTATCGTGATCGTGTCATCTCGTGCTTGTGTCGTGTCAGCCCAAGACCCGAGTAAGATAGTGTTGTAAGGTGTCGTTCCGTACAAATACCGTGTTGGATCGTGTCGGTTCGTGTTGATATAACTCATTGTCTAGCTCTACCCATCGCTATTTTTATGCTGGAAAAATCTATAACATTCATTTAGTGGAACAATTAGAAACTCTCTTTATTTAATTAAGAAATCCAAATAGCTTATAACTTATTAAAATCCGATTATTGAACTAAGCTATAATATTAACTTTATTATAAAATATATATGATCAACAAATTCAAATTGTGCCAACGTGGTAACACATCACTTATCTTGTAAATTTTCCCATTAACCGAGACATTTACTGGTTTTGAATCTACACAAAAACACATTTTTTTACGAATTAAAAATGTGGTACTATTTGAAATAATAACTAATTTTTAATCTTTCCTTTTAAAGAGTTAATTAACTCACAATCATATATTCCCAACTGAGGCATTTTTCTTCCAAGTCATACGCAATTATTTTATCTTTTAAAACCAAATCTGCACAAATAAAATTAATTCAAATATTTGTCCGAAAAAAATAATTGCACTCCATTCAATATATTCCCAAGATTTTATTACTAGTCATACCTCCTAAATTTTTGTCGCATCTTCTTCTTAATCAAAAGACCTCTAGACCTCTGAAAGCCCATACACATTAGTTCAAGTCCATCCTTGTCACAAAATTTTTTTTAGTATACTTAAATCTCAGCTATCAACGTGAGCCTTCTTAGATATCTAGATGGAAGTCTCTCAATAATTTGGCCTAGGTGGACTTCTTTGCTAGATCTCACATGCATGGGCTGTCTGGTTGTCTTTCTGGACTAGAGTTGTGCAATAAGTCGGATCAACACGAACCGACACGATCCAACACGATATTGGTACGGAACGAAACGATATAATATTATCTTATTCGGGTCTTGAGTTGAGATGACACAAGCACAAGACGACACGATTATGAGTTTATACGATTGTAATACGTTCACGAGTCGACACGGACACAACACAAGTATATACACGATACAAGTATATACACGACTCAAACACGAGTATATACAAAATGACATAAACACAATTCGTCACATTACCTTATGAGTTACTCATATTTACATTAACCTTTTCTAAATCTATTAAATTCTAATTCAATTAATAAATTATTAGTTCATTAATGTATTATTTATAATTAAAATTGAACTTACTAAATCAAATATTAAAATAAAATATTAACTTTAATAATATAAATTAAAATAAAATATAAATATAAAAAAATAAAAAATAAATTGTATGAATAAAAATTTGAATTTACTAATAATTCTCTTCGATATAACTTTTATTAATTACATATTAATTTTTAAAATTTTAATTTATTTCAAATTTTTATGATTATAAATACATTAATTAATAAATACATTATAATAATTTTAGTTTTAATAATATAATAATATATATTTATAATTTCTACCTACCTTTCTTACTTTTTTTTTCCCATTACATAAAGAGAAAATAAATAAAAATAAAAAATAAAAACAAAAACTAAAAAACATTAGTAAATAGTTTATTGAGCACGTAAGTTCTCGAGAAGAACGATTAACTCCCGACGGACTTTAACGGTTTTTCAGAATGAATCTTAAAAAACATAATAATAATATCATTATGAATGATCCGCATTGGACAACTACGATCAGTGAAAATTCGACGATTTCTCTCAAACCAAATAGTCCACCAAAAAATATTTGGGATGATAACCCAATTATTTAGGCCTGCTATATTAGCCACATCAATCTAAATTTTCCAACAACTATCCAAACACTCGAGCATCACCCAATGAATCCCAATGATACTCCACAAAAGACTTTAGATACTAGCCACCCCTCGACAATACAAAAGTAAGTGAGTTGCTGATTTAATCTACTTTAGACACATACAACAACGACTCCATAATACAACATTTTTTCATGCACATATCATCCGTAAGAATTCCAATATGAATATTGCTCCATCCAAAGAACGAGATATTGGATGAAATCTTTGACTCCCAATTTTTTTTTCAACAAAAGTAATATGAACTCATCTTAGCGAATAACTTGTAACAATGCCCACATGAAAACTATTCATGTCATGCCAACACATAATATTTTTCTAAGACAGGAACACTTATTTGCGTACTATCAAAAGTAAAATTTTATTATAAGACTTTCTATTTCTAATTTCCTTACACTAGTAGAAAAACTGTCAATTGTAACGAATATCAGTTAATACAGAACATTATATATAACGACTTTATAAAGCTTATAAGACCGTTACTGATATTTATTATTTGTAATGGTCATATAAGACTGTTACTAATATATATATTATATGTAATGAATTTATAAAGTATATCACTATCGACTCTAGAGAACCGTCACATAAACAATATTAGTAACTCTAGAGAGACGTTACATAAACAGAAACAATGTTAGTAACATCATTTTATAGAGTCGTATCTATTAGATATTTAAATGAGCATATGTAACGATAGAGTCATTTATTGACACTCTATCTCTCTCCGTCAAAGTTTCTTTCAACCTCTCTTATGCCGCCTCCACTAATTTCTAATAAACACAAACCCTTCTCATGGGTTAAGCCCGTCAGCGATCATGCTTCTCATCAGCAACCGACAATATATAAAACGAGAAGAGTTGTTTTTGATTTGTTATTGACGGGGGAGCATAACAATTGATTCTTCATTGCCATCGCCGAAATAATTTTCTCTTTCTCCAAAGCTTCTCAACTCAATCATGCCTTCCCGGCAAAGAATGCTTCTCAAGGTCATAATCCTCGACGACAGCGGGTGAGTTATACTGAACTGATCTATACGATAATACGATCCTCTAGTCTTCTTCAGTTGACTTCCTATTTGCTAATCTGTTTCTATCGGTGAACCTTATTAAGATCTATGTTTGATTTTCTTAAACCCAAGGGCGGAGCCAGAATTTCAAGTCTATCCGGGCTAAAAATATGTTCACAAAAACTAATATAACACGATATTTTTTAAATAGTCATGATATATTAAAAAAATATGAATTGTTTAAGCACAACCAAACAAATCATGACATTAAAAAAAATAAAAAAATACTGAAGAGAGAAAAATAAATATCATAGACACAAAGATACAAAAAAAAAAAAAGAATGAGATCTACTACCGAAGTTGCAAATTACAATTTTTTGAAATATAATATTCATTGGTAATTGAATATGTGTCTATATTTGAAACAAATTATCTCTCAATATATATGATCATGGAATCTGTGAAAAAATCTTCTACCAATTTATTATGAAAACCTTTTTTAATCTTTCATGGCGGAAAATGACCGTTCGGTAGTCGTCGTTAAGACATATAAAGTTAAAACTAAATAGATCAATCTATCAATCAAATGATATAATTCCAACTTTTTTGTTTCAAATAAATATTGGCACAATTTTGAGATAGTGGACATATTTTGAAAATTTTCATGACAAATATATCAATTTCAAAATGTTGTAGTTGACTTCTCAAATGATGCATTTCTTGTTCGGTAAAATCCTCAAGATAATACTTCTAACAATATTTTGTTAATGTTGAATTCTTTTAATTTAATAATAGGTAACTAAATTTAATTAAGAATGAATAAGTTAGATGCTTTTTAATTAGGAAGTGATATATTCACTGAGTTATTTATTTAGGAATTAATAAATTGTAATTTTTTTAATTATGAATAAATATATTAGTATTTTATTTTTATATATTTAAAAGTTAATAAATTATATTTAGATTTTTTTAAAGGGAAAAAATTATAAAATATGTTAGTTAGATGTATTGTTAATTGTTTAGATAAATCAAATATATTAAATAATATATTAGTTAATATGGTGAGCCTCCGCCTATAATGTGGAAATTAGTAAATTAGATAGTTATATATATATATATATATATATATATATATATATATATATATATATATATATATATATATATATATAATGATGCTTAATTTTTTAATTGTCTAGATTGCGGGGTTGAGAGCTGTGCTTAATTTGGATATATGTGAGAGTAAATGGATACTTGAGTCGAATTTTGGGTTGACCCGCACATAAAGTTAAAACGGTTAAAAATAAAATTAAAAATGTTATAAGTATGGTTCGAACTTCAACATAACAAAAACAAGTACAATTATTTAACCAACTAAACTAATAACACTTTATATTTTAAATTCAACACCAAATTTGATAAACGCGAGATATTTTAACAATATAAGTTCAACTTTTTAACTAACTAATATATATATATATATATAATAATGCTTAATTTTGTAAGTGTCCAGATTGCCTTGAGAGCTGGTTAATTTGTATATATGTGAGAGTAAATGGATACTTGGGTCGGATTTTAGGTTGACCCGCCCATAAACTTAAAACGGTTAAAAATAAAATTAAAAATGTTATAAGTATGGTTCGAACTTACAACCTAACTAAACAAATACAACTATTTAACCAAGTAAGTTAATGACACTTTATATTTTAAATTCTACACCAAATTTGTTGAACACGAGATATTTTAACAATATAAGTTCAACTTTTTAACTGAATAATATATATATATATATATATATATATATATATATATATATATATATATATAAATAAAGATGCTTAATTTTTTAAGTGTGCAGATTGCCGGGTCGAGAGCTGTGATTAATTTGGATATATGTGAGAGTAAATGGATAATTGGGTCGGATTGTGGATTGACCTGCTCATAAACATTTTTACCGTAATATTTTTTCACGGATTTTTATATTATTTCTCGTGCAAATGCACGGAATATATGCTAGTTATATATTATATTATATAATAGTATCTAGTACATACTTCCCTTCGGGTTGTAACCCGGTTGTAGATATGAGTGGCGCCGCCCCTTCTCAAACCTACTTCATTTTGTGTTCTTTTTTCTACAATGTGTTGCAGGGTAGGGAAGACATCAATAAATTGGTATCCTTCTTGATTTCAAAATTCCTTGACATGATTCCATCATTTTACTTTATCTTCTCTTTGTTGTATCTCTTCAATGCATGCCTGTAGATATGTTAATAAGAAGTTCAACAATTAGTATAAAGCAACTATTAAAGCTGATTTCGTGACAAAGAAAGTGCAATATGATAACAGACTCTTCACATTGCAAGTCAGAAATGCTTACTACTGCATATTCATAACAAATTAAGAGAACACATACTATTAGTTGCATGAATCAAATGTCATAATCTGAATTACCATAATAACAGGCTAAACTTGCATTTTGTTACTGTTGTGTAATGAGTGGTGTACAATTTTGCTAAAAAATATTTCATGTGTGAAATGAAGTTGACTTAGATTATAGGATAAGAAATGTGGGAGTTTCTTGGAGAGTATATTTTGACATGATAAACAAGAGTGTTCTTGGGTTTAGGATGGGATGTTTTGGTATGCATTTTGACATGACTGGTTAGTCTAGTAGTAGTGCCTTTCAAATGTTTAATGAAATGCCTTGGCCTGTTTTTGAGTGTATTGGGAATTTCCAGATGTTAATACGGTAAGTGCGTTAGTTGTGCCTGTTTTGTCAATCTTCTTTCTTTTCTTTTCCTTTTTTGCAGCAGGTCTTGTGGGAGCTTGTCATGACATATTATTATTATTATTATTATTATTGACAGCGTGCATTTGGTTGAGCTATGTGGCACTGTTTTTTTGTGATACTTCACTTGTTTCACTTGAACAATTTATTCTAATGAGATAGCATGTTATATGGATGTTTATACAAAACCTTAGTTCTGGTTGTGTATGCAAACAAATTAATGTTCTATTCTATTTTGTAGCTTAGTTCTTCTGGTAATTAATAGTGTTGATAGGTTTGGTTGTGAAGTTTTAAATAAATTAATAATATTGAATAAAATGAGCAAACAAAATTTATTTAGTTTCGGAAATTACTAAGAGTTTTTTTATTTATTTATTTTTGAATATCAGTAACGGCTCTTCAAAGGCAATGTCTATTAGTAACGACATTGTCTTTGAAGAGCCGTTACTGACATTAATATTTGTAACGACTATTTTATGCCGTTACATATATTTTTTTTTATCGGTAACGACCGTTTAATAACGAATGGCAACGACTCTTAGAGTTGTTACTGAAATTCATCTATAACGACTTTTTCCACTTTTAGTTTCGCCCTTTTTCTATTAATGTTACTCAAACTACTCACTTTTACATTAACATTATTAAATCATCACTTTTCTCTAAATCTATTTACATTCTCATTCATTTTATAAATTATTTAATTTTGTAAATATAATATATAAATAAATTATATGAATAAACCAACAATTCTCTCACTCACATATTACTTTTATTAATTTACTTATTTATTTTTAAAATTTTAAATTATAATTTTAATTATTATTCATACATTAAATAAAAATATATATGATAATAATTTAACTTTAATAATATAATAATATATTTTTAAAGCATTAAATTAATAAATAACATTAGAAAAAGATCAATTTAAAATAAGAAAACAAGAATTATGTTTCACATTTAACATATTTAATTAATTAAATATTAATAACCCAATACTTTAAAATAAATTAATAATTATATTTTATATTTTTTACTAACAATATAATTTAATATATATAAATAAATAAATAATTAACATGAGTGTGTCAAAATACGACATGAAACACATTAATATAGACATCGACACAACACGATAACTAGATCCAATCGAAATAACACTAAATACGAAATTAAACATGAGTTACCACGGCACAAATAAACTCGTGGACACGAATAACACATCAAGAAAGTACATGTGGATCATAATATTTTGAGTGGGTCAAGACACGATACTACACGCATAAGATAGAGACACGACACGATTGACAGTCTAACACGAGTTGCACAAGTCGTATACAGATTGTAAACACTAAAAATCTACACCATAATTTATAAAGTTAAAATATTATTTTGATTTATTTTCTAATAAATAAAAACAAAATAATTAACCCCAAGGCGAAACCTAATTAATTATTGTGATAATTAAAGCCTAGTTAATTAAGGAAAATGGCCAAAACAAAAAAAATAAAATTTATTTGAGATAAATATTATACTCCTTTTATCTTAAAATAATTTTAGAAAAAAATCAAGGGATTAAAATAAATAACTTAGGATGAAATGAGATACCATTTCATCCGCAAAATTATTTATTTAATTCTAAAAATATACAAAAAAATAGACATAATATTTGTTACATTTATTTTGATATTTTGTGTATTTAAAAAAATCAAAATCAAATACAAAATGGTGAAAGAAAAATCAATTTCAAACAAACCCTTAAGGTTTTAAAATAAAAATAAAATCATAATCGGGTGTAACCAAAATCCTAGAGAAAAGCTATAGACAAAACTGCATCCATCGGATGAGTGCTGGATTTTCATCCAACGCTATGGACACGCCCGCATAGTACGCTACAGCTAGTGACGCACACACCCGAGATGCATAAGATCGGTTAACGACTGCTAGCTAAATCGCTAACGGAACGCCTAAACACCAATGGCGTTGGATGAACCTCTAATGGAATGCCCTGTGATCGCCAAATGCGCATGAAACTACATTGTTTTGGCCGTCACTGTCTTCTTCGTCGCAACGCCGGAGAGATAAGGATGAAATAACATCCTTTGATTTTCCAATAAGGGAACTTCTTTCACAGTCCACCTTTGTGGCTGATTCAAAGGTAGAATGATCAACCTATTTCGGTGATCATTTTCCCTACAAATCTAGGCATCAATCATGCCTATTCTAGCCAGTTCGTTCAAGAACAACCAAAACACTATTAATGATTTTGGCTTATTTAATTCACTAGGATAGATCAACTGACTTCGGGAGGCTATAAATAGCCTCCCTAAACAAATCCGAAGCCAAAAGATCAATTCTCAAGCTTTAAATCTGAAAAATACAAAAATTCGCCATTAAAGCTCAAAGCTTCTAGATTTTTAAATTTTCCACCACATGCCTTAAACCTCGGATCTGAGTATCCCAAAAGTTTCTTTAAGGTCTAAGGAGTGTTATTCAATACTTGGTAAGCTTCTAATCATCATTTAATTCATTTTTCTAGTTTGAAATTGAAATTTTTATATTTAAGTTTTCATAAGCTTGTATGTTGTCTGATTTTCGATTTTAATGATTGGAAATCGATCTTAAAATCAATTATGAACTTTCTGTGAAAGCTAGAACCAATCAATCGGTTTTGAAAAGAAAAATGCCAAATTTGAATTTAAGAAATTAAAAAAATGGGTTTGTTGTACTTGGGATAGTCCTTGATGATTACAGCCCAAAAAACTTCCCAACATGATTGTAATCATTTTGGACAGCTGTTTGGATCATGTTTGATACATCTCGATCATGTTTGATCAAAATAAAAAATTTCAAAATAATTGAAAATTTTGATTTCTTGAATCGGTTCAAATGAACAATTAGTATTCTTGTTTTGGTACCAATCAAGTATATGAGGTATAAGGAAGCTATTGGCTAGCTATTTTCACCTCAAAACAAGTTAAAACTAAAAACTCAATTTTTGGCTACAAACTATTTTGAACAAATTGACCATCATCCAAGTCGGTTGATACCTTGGGAGGTTGATCTATATGTTATTGGAAAGTTTGTGAAGTTACCCCCTTGGATCGAAGAATCTAAGACTCAATCAAAATTGCAAAACCAACAAATTTGATGTTTTTGAGGACCGATAGGTCCAATCTAGGACTGAGAGGTCTAACCGAGAAGTCAAACTTAGGAGCGACAACTTCTAAACCTAGGACCGATGATTTCCACCCAGGACCGAAAGGTCCTATGGAGAAGTCAGACCAAGGACCGACGACTTCCACCTAGGACAACCTAGGACCAAGAATCTCGACCCCGACCAAGAATTCTCAAACCTTGGACCGATGAACTTAGCCTAGAGCTAACCTAAGATTGGTAGTTTTTAAACCCCGACCGATAAATCTTAGCCAAGGACCGAGAGTCCTTAGCACATTGATCGAGGCTTCTTAGCCCGGACCGATGAGTCCAACCGAGGGTCCTGGATCCTGACCAATGAAAACGAACCCAAGGCCTAGGACACCGGTCCTAAGGCCTGTTTGGCTCCCATTTTCAAAATCATAAATTATTTTTGTAATTTTAGATACTCAAACTATTTTTTAAAAATCTTGAAAAATTAGAAAATGCTTTCAAAATATATTTGGATATTTTTTGAAAATATTTTGACAAAGGCCTGTTTGAGATTTATGTTAACATCCTAATGCCTTTTAAATTACCGATGTTCTTCAGGTACTTTCCTCCTTAAGTTATTAGAAGCAACAAGTATCAGCATTTAAATAATTATTTTTACATTCTCTAAATAATGCACAAACCTTATTCACGCTTTGGACTAGATGAATAATCGATAAAAATAAAACGTGATATAATATAACCAATTTTCAAAAGCCAAATTTATAAGTAGAGACAATTTTCAAGACGGGTATAGAGAATGAAATGTGAAAGCCCTTTCCCGAGTATCACCAAACTCCGAACTAAAAGAAACTCTGGCCAATACGTTCATACACGTATGCCATTTTTATTGATTTTTAAAAATCAATTGGTAACTCTATTTTTAAATAAATAATCTAATTAAACAACGAATTTCTAAAAAATCAAATTGTAATTTGATTGCGACAAATCACCCGAATTATTCAAATTTGAACAGAAATTAATTTTTATAAGTAATTTCAAAAGATGTTAGGAATTATTCAAAATATTTTAAAATAATGATTTATTTAAAAAATATTCCTAACACGTAAACCTAGGTTGAAATTCTCAAACCTCATGCTTACCACGGAACCAAATCTAAAGGGTTTTTACGAGGTTATAACTTTCTAGCGACTCTACTGGGGATTAAATGTTTAACTCAAAAACATAAAATTGCCTTTTGAAATTTTGTATCACGTTTTCAACTTAATATGATTGTATTGAAAGTACAACACCTAAGTGACACATAACCTTTACCCTACTTACAAAGAAGTACACTACCAAGATCATCACTTCTACACCTATGTGCGAAGATTGTCAATGAGTAATGACAACTTGTTACAAATCGAGTGATGTTGTGAGAGGAAAACTAGAATGCATGGGATCGACCCCACCTTTTGGCGATGAGTCGTCCGATATGACGTAGACATTGTGGAGGTGGGTGGAAATTCTCAATTGAGCTTATATTCCCTAGTTTATGGCGGTGGTTTTACACCTATTATCGGCGAATGAAACTCTTTTTTGATTCCCCTTATAACAAAAAACCTAGATACTATAACCAAGCCAGTTGATTGTTGTTCCAGACAAAAAAACCTTTTCACTACAATATTTATGTTACTACTATATATGTATTATGTGTATGCATTTATAGTTTAAGTGGACATCTTAAACAAGTACCCATAACAAAATATATCAAAACCAAGTTTCGATCTTCGGACCTGTGAGTTATGGGCCCACCACACTTCTCTGTGTCATTCTTACCCTATTTTCTTTATAACATAAACAAAGTCAAGAATAAGATATTAGATCCCTAATATTTTCATAAACCATTATAAAAGTAAAAGATGAATGAAAAAAATGCAAAAATATATAAGAGCCAAGTTATTTATATATTGGGTCCTGTGAGTAATGATATATTCTTTCAAACCGAAATAAAGTCTGAAAATCAATTATACCCGAAACATAATATATCAGAGCCAAGTTTCGATCTTAGGACTTTTGGGTTATGAACGTATTAAATCCCTTATATTTTCATAAACCAATATAAAATTAAAAGATGAATGAAAAAAAATGCTAAAATATATGAGAGCCATGTTTTTTTTATCTTTGGTCCCGTGGGTTATGATGTTTTCATACATACAAGAATAGAGTCCTCTAAACAATTAAACCCTAGAAAAAATATATTAGACCCATGTTTCGATCTTGTGACTTGTGGGTTATGTTCCCATCACGCTTCCGCTGCACCAATTCGATCATATCTTCTTTCTAATAGAAACAAAGTTCAAGAAGAAAATATTAGATCCATAAACCAATATGAAAGTAAAAGATGAATGAAAAACATGCAAAAATATATAAGAGTCATGTTGATTTGATCTTGGGTCCCGTGGGTTAGGATATCTTCTTTTAAAAAGATATAGAGTCTGCAAAAACTATACTCGGGAAATAATATATTAGAGATAAGTTTCGATCTTGGGACCGATGGGTTATGAAAATATTAAACCCTTTATATTTTCATAAACCAATATAAAAGTAAAAGATGAATGAAAAAATACTAAAATATATGAGAGCAAAGTTATTTTGATCTTGGATCCCGTGGGTTATAATGTTTTCATTCAAACAGAAATAAAATCCACAAAACAATTATACCCGGGACAAAATATAGCAGAACCAAGTTTTAATCTTGGAACCTGTTGGTTATGGGTCCACCATGCTTCTACTACATCACTCTAATCATATCTTTGATTTAATTAATCATATTCCAAGAAAAAATAAATAAACCCCTGATATTTGAATAAACTAAAATAAAAATAAAAGATAATTGAATGAGAAAAAATATACGAGATAAAAATTGTTTCAATCTTGGGACCTATGGTTAATGGTATACTATATTTTCGCTATGCCACTATAATCATTTTTCCTTTCTAATGTAACATAGTTTGAGAAAAATAATATCAGACCCTCATATTTTTATAAACCAATATGAAATTATTAAAGGAATATAGAGAAGAATGAATGTGACAAAATATATCAGAGACAGTTGATTTAGGACCTATGGGTTATAACCACCACTCTTCTGCTGCACCACTATGATCAAGTTTTATTTCTAATAGAAACATAGTTCAAGAAGAAAATATTATATCCCTCATATTTTCATAAACCAATATAAAAGTAAAAGATGAATGAAAAAAATACTAAATATATGAGAGCCAAGTTTTTTCGATCTCAGGTCGAGTGGGTTATGAAGTCTTCCTTCAAGTAGAAATAGAATTCGCAAAAATATTATACCAAGAACAAATTATATAAGAGACAAGTTTTGATATTAGGCTGTTGTTGGTTATGGGCCGACCACGCTTCTGTTGCGCCACTCTAATCATATCTTTATATACCAATATAAAAGTAAAAAAAGAATATAAATATAAGAGATTAATGAATGAGGCAAAATATATTAGAGACAAATGATTTAGGACCGATGGGTTATAACCAACATGCTTCTGCTGCACCAGTATGATCAAGACTTATTTCTAATAGAAACATAGTTCAAGAAGAAAATAGTATATCCCTCATATTTTCATAAACCAATATAAAAGTAAAAGATGAATGAAAAAATACAAAATATATGAGAGAAAAGTTGTTTCAATCTTGGGTCGCGTGAGTTATGAAGTCTTCCTTTAAGTAGAGATAGAGTCCGCAAAACAATTATACCTATAACAAAATATATTAGAGAAAAGTTTCGATCATAGGCTGTTGTGGGTTATGGGACCACCACGCTTACATTACTCCAATCTAATCATATCTTTATAAACCAATATAGAAGTAAAAAAATAAATATAAATATAAGAGATGAATAAATGAGGAAAAATATATCAGAGTCAAATGATTTAGGACCAATAGATTATAACCACCATGCTTCCGCTGCACAACTATGATCAAGTCTTATTTCTAATAGAAACATAGTTCAAGAATAAAATATTATATCCCTCTTATTTTCATAAACCAATATAAAAGTAAAAGATGAAAGAAAAAAATACAAATGATATGAGAGCCGAGTTGTTTTGATATTGGGTCGCGTGCGTGGGTTATGAAGTCTTCCTTCAATTAGTAATATAATTCTCAAAATAATTATACCTAGAAAAAAAATATCATAGCCAAGTTTCAATCTTAGGACCTGTGGGTTATGGTCCCACCATGCTTCCGCTGCACCACTCATCGCATCTTCTTTTAATAGAAATATTGTCCAAAATAAGTAATAGACCCCTTATATTTTAATAAACTAAAATAAAAAATAAAAGATTAATGAATAATACAAAAATATGAGAGCCAAGTTGTTTCAACCTTGGAACCTCTGGGTTATTGATCCCCCATGCTTCCATTACATTACTCTAATTATGTCTTCTTTTTTAATGGAACATATTTTAAGAGACAATATAAGACCACTCCTATTTTTATAAACCAATATAAAAGTAAAAAATGAACATAAAAGTAAAAGATGAATAAATGAGGCAAAATATATTAGAGCCAATTGATCTTGAGACCTATGGGTTATGGGTTACACGCTTCCGCTGTGCTACTCTGATCATGTCTTCTTTCTAATAGAAAAAGAGTTTAAGAAGAAAATATTAGATTCTAATATTTTCATAAACTATTATAAAAGTAAAAGATGAATGAAAAAAATACAAAAATATATGAGAGCCAAGTTGTTTTGATCTTGGGTCCTGTGAGTTATGATATCTTCTTTCAAACAGAAATAGAGTCCGAAATACAATTATACCCAAGACATAATATATCAGAGCCAAGTTTGATCTTGGAATCTTAGGGTTATGAAAGTATTAGATCCCTTATATTTTTATAAACCAATATCAAATTAAAAGATTAATGAAAAAAATGTTAAAATATATGAGAGCCTTTTTTTTGTTTTATCATCAAACGAAGTGTGTGTAAGCGTTAAATAATAGTCAGACCCTAGTCTCTATTGTTTTACCCGATTCTAACAAGTGGTATCATAGAAAATTGTTTCTATTCTCAAGCATTCAAATATCATCATGTATTTCATCAATGAGCCCCCCATGTTTTACATTGAAGAATGTGTTGATTGGAAGATTCGCATGGAGGTGCATCTGACCTCACAAGAAGATGACATGTGGTATGTTATCACTAATGGCCCGATAAAAATTGAGAATTAAATATGCAAATGAACGAGTGAAGATAAGAAGATGAATAATATGGATAATATTTCCAAAAATATTCTGTAAGAGTTGTTGGATCAAATTAATTTAACTAAAATAAATAATAAAAATATTCTATGCCGATCTTATTTTGATGATTTGTGATTAAAATTTAGTTGTGAATAAAGTTAAGTTGTCTATTTGTTTTTATGCATGTACATTAGATTATGCTAACTTAGACGTGGTCTAAGTAGGCTAATTAGACGTAGTTAGACGATGACGTCTAACTTCTTTAGACAAGTCTAATAGAATGCGAAGTTAGACGTGGTAGTCTAACTCTATTAGACTTGGTCTAAAGGGATACGTAGTTAGACGAGGACGTCTAACTCCTTTAGACAAGTCTAAAGGGATGCAAAATTATACGTGGTAGTCTAACACTGTTAGAATTGGTCTAATGGGATACGTAATTAGACGAGGACGTCTAACTACTTTAGACAAGTCTAAATGGATGCGAAGTTAGACGTGATAGTCTAACTCCATTAGACTTGGTCTAATGGGATGCGAAGTTAGACGTTGTAGTCTAACTCCTTTAGATAAGTCTAAAGGGATGCATAGTTAGACGAGAAAGTCTAACTTCATTAGACTTTGTCTAATGGGATACGTAGTTAGACGAGGACGTTAACTCCATTAGACTTGGTCTAATGGGATTCGTAGTTAGATAAGGACATCTAACACCATTAGACTTGGTTTAACGGGATTCGTAGTTAGATGAGGACGTCTAACTCCATTAGACTTGGTCTAATGGGACGCGCAGTTAGACGAGGATGTCTAACTTCATTAGACTTGGTCTAATGGGATGCGCTTCTAATGCCTTACTGCAACAACCGTTTGAAGAAAGCATATTTCTAACCACGATCAACTAGTTGTCTGCTACTCCGTCTCCACTTACTTTTGTGTAGTCTGACAAGCCATCTAATTGTATCAAATGAACAAACGTCACATACGCAAATGTCCTTCCAACAGTTTGTCTAGTACAAGACAATATCAGGAGGATATTCGACACACTATCAGTTCGGTACGGCCTCAATCCATTTGCTCAAAGTTTACTGATTTCTGGTATTATGGGAGGCCTTCCAGTGGACACTTTCCACGTGTCGATGAAGAAGATTTGACCGTTGGTGTCCTTCTACTACAAATAGATGCTCAAGAACAACGGATGAATCTCTCGGTCACTAAGTTCACAAGCTTACTCTTGCACTTACTAATTTCTTACATTTTTCAAGTTCAAGAGAGAAAGATTCATTTACTATCTAGATGTGAGAATATTGTAAGTTGAATAGAGGTTGTTCTGTGATAAGAAAAATTAAGTAAATTAATTTTTGGAACCGGCTAGAAAAACTGAACTAAACAGTGGTTAACTTCTATGTGCAGGAACAGATCAAATCGTATGAACCGACTGGAGCTTCATCAACCGGATGTTGAAATACCTCAAAGAAAAATCAGTTCCAAGTGATCAAGTCAAGATAAGAGAAACCAGTTTTTAACTCTCTCAAGAGACCGGCTAGCAAAGACAAAGTTCACATTCTAGCCGGATCATATTATGTAAGAGGCAAAACCGGAAACTACAACTTACAGAAGTGACGTAGTATGACGAAATAGACGTGTCTCGAAGGAATAAAAGAAGATCAGATCCGATTAGAAGCATGCGAGGAAAGCAATGATGATTTACTGATCCGATGTTGACAACCGGAGGTGCATGCCTGACACGTGTTCGAATCTGTAAACCGGCAACGTCACATTTCCTGAGGAATCCTTGTATGCTTGCCAAGTGTCGAGGAAGGTGAAACGTGCAAGTAACCTCCCTACACCGGCGTGATAATGATCAACAAATCCCACGGAGAGAGAAGAAAATGACCGTTGGGATCTCATCTACTATAAAAGGAAGATGAAGCGTCCTCATTTAATACGAATCACATCCTTCTGAGAAAAGCGATAAGTTACAAAAATCTTAGAGAGATAAACTTTTACGATCCAAAACCGGCGTGTCATAAAACCGGAAGCTTTCTGTGTCTTGTTGTGTTGTGTTATTGTATTACATCAAGAGTGAGTTGGTGTAACCGGCGAGTAGCGAGTTGGGCTCGACCGGCAGTGTTGTTGTTGTAACTTTAAAAGTTAGTGGAGATCCTTCTCATAACCTGAGAAGAAGGGGTGACGTAGGAGGGTTTGCTCAGAACATCCATAAAAAATCTTGTCTCGTGTCATTTCTTTCGTGTCATTACTTACTCAATTAACCTAACCTCAAACCAAATTAATCGTACTTCGTAAACCGGTCCACTCATATCTCTAAAACCGACTCCTTCTAAACATCATCTAAGTCGCATACGTTGTTTCAGACTGAAACAGACATTTCCGCCCTTGAACCCGGTTCAAGAGTCTGTGACAGTTTGTGTAGTGCTGAGAACGGTTATAGTCTCTAACCGGACTATCACCAAAAAGTGTTGTGTGTTGTAAGCGGCCACCCTTCCTGAAATCAGAAACACCCCAGTCCTCCAAGGGCGTCCCCGATCCTAACAAGTGGTATCAGAGCGAGGTTCTTAGCACTCAAGCAACCGAAGAAGATGGGAAGCATGACCCACAGCGACAAGCCACCAATGCTAAACAGCGAAGCGTTTAGCAGTTGGAAGAAACAGATGTATTTACATCTGATTACATTAGATGATGAGATGAGCCGAGTACTGAAGGAGGGACCGATCAAGATCAACAAGGAGGCAGACCAATGGTCAAATGAAGATCGAAGACGGAGTAACCTGGACAATCATTGCATGAGGCACATCTACAAGGCTATAGATGATAACACCTTGAACAAAATATCAGACTGTGATAGTGCAAAGGAAGCCTGGGAAACGATCATTCAGATCCATGAGGGAAACGAAAGAACAAAGGAGAATAAGATCTTGGTGGCTACACAGAAATATGAAAACATCAGGATGAAACCGGGGGAAAACATGAAGGAATTCAACAACCGGTTCACAAGTGTGGTCAACGAGCTTCAAACACTCGGAAAGAAGTATGACAACCGAGAAGTAATCATCAAAGCCTTAAGATCACTGCCGAGCACTTAGGATATCAAGACCATAGTGATGAGAGAATCAAGCACTCTCGGGCAGATGAAGTTGCATGATGTGTTTAAGGATCTAAAAGCCTACGAGTTCGAGATTAAGTCTCGGATCGAAGATGAAGCATCCACATCAACCGCAACCAGAGCTTTGGTTACATCAGTGGAACCGACGGTCCAAGTATCAACCGTTCCGGCTTCAGTCAAAAGCGCTGATCAAATCAGTGAAGATGTGATGTCGATGCTAGCTCAAAAATTTGGGAGATTCATGAAGAAGAGCCAGCCGAAGGAAAGGAGATTCAGAAAGCACTCATTGCATCCGACGGTGGAAGCGAGTGGGCGTACTCCGATAATGAAGACAGTGAAGAAAGAGTGACCTGTTTCTTGGCAAACGACGAAGAGGTATTTGATTTCTCTTCTGACGAGTTTACCAAAGAAGATTTGATTTTTGCACTCAACGAAATGGTCGCTGAGTTTAGAAACATATCTGCGTACATACCGACTCCGGTAGAATCTAAAACCGTAAAGTCAAATAATGTCTCTGTTAAAACATGTGAAACCGAAATGTATGAACCGGATGAACTATTCTCCGACAATGAGAAGACAGTTCAACCGGTAACTGAAACCGATGAACGAGCACTGTATGTCACGGCTGCGTGGGAGAGATCTCGTCAAGCTGTGAAACAAATGTGTAATTATAAAAGACACCCTAAAAGTAGGTTTGGTATCGGTTACGAACCAAATAAACAAAATGAATCAAAACAATCTAACAGGATGAAACTCACAAAAGACAATCTTCCATTTATAAGATTTGTTAGGAGTTCAACAACCGAAAATGACTTAAAACCGGAAGAAGAACTTAAGTATGTAAGCCCTACTAAATCGGAAAACTGGCTTCATCCTGAGAGAAGGAAAGACAACCGGAAACCAAACAAACCAAACAAAACTCGATCTCAAAGAAACTCATCACAACATAAGGCATTCTTGAGCAACGGTCAAGAGGTTAAGCCAAATATTATAAGAACAGATACCGGGAAAGTGATCCGACTTATTCAAGTCTAGATCCCAAAGGGACTAATCAACCATGGACCCAACTGAATGTGGGTACCAAAAGGGTGTAAATAATTTTCTGTTGCAGGTCAGGAGGAGCAACCGACTAAAGAATTCGGAATGGTATCTGGACAGTGGATGCTCAAGACATATGACTGGAAACGAAGAACTACTAACCGACATCAAGTATGAAACCATAGCAATCATAACCTTCGGTGACAACTCGAAAGGTAAAACCGTGGGCAAGGGTAAGATTGTCCATGGTAATCTATCCATAAGTAATGTATTGCTGGTAGAAGAACCGCGGTTTAACTTGTTAAGTATAAGTCAAATGTGTGATGTGGGTTACAAAGTTGAATTTCATAAAAACGCATGTTTAGTTAAGAATTAAGATAATGATATTCTTTTAACCGGTAACCGAATGGGAAATATTTACAAATTTAATTGGAAAACTGATTTTGAAAATCCTGTGTGTATGATAGCCGAAAATGATCCAAACTGGCTTTGTCATAAACGGCTAAATCATTTGAATTTCAAAACAATTAACTTCATATGTTCCAAGGAACTAGTTCACGGTTTTCCAAATATTAAGTTTTCAAAAGATAAAGTATGTGTTGCATGTCAAATGGGCAAACAAGTAAAGTCATCTTTCAAAAGTAAAGGAAACTATCAATTTGAACGATGCTTAGAACTTTTGCATATGGATTTGTTTGGTCCGGTTAAAGTAACCAGTTTATGAGGCATGCATTACATTATGGTAGTTATCGATGATTATTCTAAATTTACTTGAGTGACTTTTCTAGCTTCTAAAAACCAAGCAACTCCAAACCTGATCAAACTGATCTTGAGAATACAAAATGAAAAATCTATTCGAGTAAACAAAATCAGAAGTGATAGAGAATTGAATTTATAAACAGTAATTTAACAACTTTTCTTGATGATTCCGGTATTAGACACGAGTTGTCTAGTGCCAGAACTCCTCAACAAAACGGCCTGGCTGAGAGAAGAAACCGAACTCTCAAGGAAGCTGCAAGGTCAATGATAGCTGATTCGGGTATTGCTCAAAAGTTTTGGGCTGAAGCTATCAACACCGCATGCTACACACAAAACCGATCATTAGTAACTAAACGCTTTTCTAAAACTCCTTTTGAAATTTACTATGATCAAATTCCAAGCGTACGGTATTTTCGAATTTTTGGTAGCAAATGTTTTGTTCACAATAACGGCAAGAATTACTTGACCGCTTTTGATGCTAAATCTGATGAGGGAATAATGTTGGGATATTCAGCTGTGAGTAAAGCCTACAAAATATACAATACTAGGACTTTAACAATTGAAGAAACCGCTCACGTTGTTTTCGATGAATCGGTTGAACGAAACACTGCATTACCCTTTGATCTTCACAATAGAATGGAAAACTTAAATATCTATTCTGATGATAAAGACGAGGTTCCGGTTTTTAGACGATTTGTCAAGGACCAAGCGGTTGATGCTGAAACTCAGCCTGATCAAGCTGCTTTACCGCAGAAAGTTGACTCTTCAGTTCCTACTGAAGAAATCGGTCGGTCTGACTCTGTTCAACCTACCGATCAGTCTAACCTTGATCAGCCAACCGAAAGCTTGATAGACACGTCTCGGATAAACCTCAGAAGGAACAAAAATCATCCTCTTGAACTAGTAATAGGTAACATATCCTCACCCGTCCGAACTAGGCAACAGAATTTGGATCACTATGAAAACTCAGCTTTCATATCACAAATTGAGCGGAAAAAGGTGGATGAAGCATTGTTAGATCCCGATTGGATCCTAGCAATGCAAGAGGAATTAAATGAGTTTGAGAGGAATAAAGTATGGTACCTAGTTCCTAGACCGAAAAACAAACCGGTTATAGGAACACGATGAGTATTTAGAAATAAACTCAATGAAGACGGTTTAGTTACGAGGAACAAAGCCCGGTTAGTGGCTCAAGGCTATAAACAGGAAGAAGGCGTTGATTTTGAAGAATCAATTGCCCCTGTAGCTAGACTTGAGGCCATTAGAATATTTTTAGCATATGCAGCTTTTAAAAATTTCTAAGTTTTTCAAATGGATGTTAAAAGTGCTTTTCTAAACGGTAAAGTGAATGAAAAGGTATATGTTAATCAACCTCCAGGTTTCAAAAATCCAGAACACGAAAATCATGTTTACCGGCTGAACAAGGCCCTTTACGGTTTGAAACAAGCTCCAAGAGCTTGGTATGATACATTGACACAATTTTTATTTGATCACAAATTCACAATAGGTTCGATAGACAAAACACTCTTCAAATTTGAAAGAAAGGAACAAATATTACTTGTTCAGATTTATGTCGATGATATTATATTCGGATCAACCGATCCAAAGTTATGTGATAAGTTTTAAAAGATGATGACTGACAAATTTCAAATGAGTATGATGAGAGAATTGAGCTTCTTCCTAGGACTTCAGGTTAAGCAGATTGAAGCCGGAACCTTCATAAGCCAACCGAAGTATACAGCCGAACTGTTGAAGAAATTTGGAATGGATACATGCGCCGAAGCGGCTACGCCAATGAGTCCTTCTGTAAAACTGGACAAAAATGAGGATGGTCAAGCCGTTGACATCACAACATATCGAGGAATGATCGGATCATTGCTCTATCTAACAGTCAGCCGACCTAACATTCTGTTCGCGGTTGGGGTATGCGGAAGATTCCAAGCCAATCCAAAGCAATCACATTATACTACGGCCAAAAGAATCTTAAAATATCTGAAGGGAACTCAAGAAGTGGGACTTTGGTATCCAAAAGACTCAAGCTTCAACCTTATAAGCTACTCAGATGCTGATTACGCAGGATGTAAAATTGATAGAAAGAGCACAAGTGGAACCTGTCAGTTCTTAGGTGACCAGTTAGTCACCTGGAGCAGCAAGAAACAAACATCTGTTGCAACATCAACCGCAGAGGCAGAGTACATAGCAGCCGGAAGCTGCTGTGCACAACTCCTCTGGATCCAACAACAACTAAGGGATTTCGGAATAGAAGCCAAGAAATCTCCAATTTTCTGTGACAACACTAGTGCTATAACGATTACATACAATCCAGTGTTGCACTCAAGAACAAAGCATATTGATATAAGACATCATTTCATCTGGGAGCACGTTCAGGAGAAACACATCCGGCTGGAATACGTCTCGAACGAGCAACAAGTAGCGGACATCTTCACAAAACCGCTACAAGAAGCTAAGTTTTCTCACTTTCGAAATATTTTGGGAATTACTGATGTTAAGCAACTCATATCATGACTATGCATGCATATTGCTTACCTAAGTAACAATGAGAAACCGGGATATGTGTTTAGGGAGAAGCTCTCGCTTCTCAAACCATATTCAAATAGGCCATTGACAATTCAAGAATGCTAACCGGGAGGAAGTCTCCGGTTATGCCCGATTACTTCATAACGTCAAATCACATGTATACTTACTGTACGGTTGAAATAACCGGGTTGAAATGGATATACTCAATCCAAAGATGAACAAATGTTGACATGATTCAACATTTCTTCACAATCGGAACAAAATATCCAACTAAAATCGGTCATGGAAAACCGCTTAGTACAAATGCATTCTGGTTCTGATGGGATGAACTTCTCCGGTTAACTTGGGATAACTAACTGAGTTTTCATGCATATTTTGAAAAATGAAGCCTGTAATAAATAAAAACAGTCTACCACAATCGAGATGACGACATGTGTCCATCATCAAGAGAGGGAGACTCACATCTTGTCAACAGATTTTTGTCATCATGAATATCGTGGTAATAATTAACTTTTGCCTTGGAAATAAACATTATACACTTCAACAAGTTAAAGCCTATTAAATAACTGATGACATCATCAAGAATGCTTAACCTACTAATCTAGCCGAACCCCTGACTATATAAACAGCCCTTAAACCTTCACAAATCTTCACAAAATCACTATTCACAAAAACAGTCTTGAGCTTAAAACTCTCTCAAGAACATGAACTCCAACTCTCTAGCAAAGAAGATCCTATTGGCTGATTTCAACTCAATCTATCAATATGAAGACCATGAGGTTAAAGAAATGTTCTTAGCCGTTGAAAGAAGCGGGCTAAGAAGATTCCTCGAAAACAGATTCATTCTCGACTACCTAGTAGTCGAAGAATTCTTCCAGACCGTAAAGGAAGTGCATCGAGACATAATCGTTGCACAAGTTTACGGTCAGAAATTTCTATTCAGCGAGACGGATTTCGCTGAATACTGTGGTTTGCCCACTAAAGGGGTAACCGACTTAACCTACTCTCTGGTGACCATGGAAGAAATGTGTCGTCGGTTCTCCAACTCTGACATCCCGGTTAGACCCTAGGGTGCTAAAAGCCAACTCTCTCACAAGTACCAGCTTCTTTGTGAGATTCTGGGAAAGTCTATCTTGGGCAGAGAGAAAAGCTATTATTACACCCAAAGGCTTTTCGAGATGATGATCGCTGTAACAGTTGGGACACCGGTCAATTGGTCCTGGATCATCTTCAGCAACATGAAGAAGATGCTCCTTTCAAACAAAACCGGCCACGCTCCTCAGCTGAGCGGTTTTTGTGCCAGTCTGGACATTCACTCCGGACCCTTTGTAACCCTCCATCCAAAACATGTGCTCACTAAAGAGAGAGTACAAGAGCTGGTCGACCGGTGGGAAGCAGCTAAGGCAAAAAGGAATCAAGCGGCCGAATCATCTAATGTTTAGACTGTCTCATTTCTTTTCTTTTCCAAAACCGGTAATTTTGTTGTACTACCGGTTTGGTACCCCGAATTAATGAAGATCATTTCCTTCCATCTAAGTCTAAAATCATAAATGTTCAAACATTTAATACGCCGTACCAAATCAAATCAAATCACTCTTGGAAACAGAAATCTTCATTTTCAAGAAGAATGTCTGATCCGACTTGACTAGACATGCCTTTATTCTCTTGAAAACTTACAAGCCATTAATGACCAGACATAAACGGTCAGATTTTTCAAATATCCTCATTAAACGCATCCAACCATTCAAGCTATAAAAGGGGACTCAATCTTCCATCTTCAAAACACGTTTCCTTCACCCTTCTCTCTAAAGCTTGAAAGATCAGAAAATCCCTTCAACTTTTCTCACTCTTCCTCACAATGTCTGTTGAACTTAGGAACACTCTCATCGTCGATTTCGAAGACGTTAAAGACAGTCGATATCATGATTGCATTTTCCAACCGATCATAGAATCGGGGCTTCAGGGATTCCTTAAAGGCTCAGACACTATCCTCGTAGAGGAAGTGTGCGAGTTTTTCAATAATGGCCACATCCTAGACGATTGTAGCATTCGCACCATCATTGACGATCAATTTCTTCGGATTACCGAAGATCAATTTGCTAACTTCTTTCACCTTCCAACCGAAGGCTTCTCTGACTTCCCAACGCCATTCCTTCCGGCTAAGGAAGACTTATTCCAGATCTTCTCTTCTTCCATCGTACCGGTCAAGGACTTCGGGAAGAAAGAAAAACTTGCCCCTCACTACCAAGTCTTGCACGACTTGGTTCAAAGGTCTATCATGGACCGAATGCCAAACCAGAATTACAACCGGGAGGCCTTCGACATCATGATAGCCATCATCCGCAACTCGTCAATCAACTGGGCAACCTACCTCTTCAACAACCTGAAGCTGCTCATAACCGCTTCAAGGGGAAGGACCAGCTTTGCTCCTCAAATCACTCGATTTCTGATGGCTCAGCGCCGCTACCTTGAACCCGGTATTCCTGTCGGACCGGCCAACACCATCACCATATCCATGCTAGACAGATGGATATCGAGGATTGAAGAACGGACACCCGACAACACCGTGAACAAGTGGTTCGACAGAATGGTGGAAGGGGATTGGTTTAAGGAAAACTGAGTTATCTGTCTTTCTTTCCGGTTTTTGGTCATTTTGTTGTACGACCAAAACCGCTTGATGTTAACTCTCTCATTTATAAAAATTTCTAATTTTAAAGTTTCCGATTTTCTTTCCATATCCTTCTTTCCGGCCTGTAAAGTCTAATAAACATAAAACCTCATGTTAAACGAAACTTCCGGTTAACAACGCTTCAAGTAAAACCGGAATCTCAAGCAAAATGAAAAGTTTGAAAACTTACCGCCCACGGTTTTACCTCACAAAAACTTACCGCCCATTTGTTTTCCGCATTTACCGCCGAAAGTTACTGCAGTAACTTTTGGAGGGAAAATTGGCGCCCAAAACACTATCAAGTGACGGTTTGTCTTCCAACCGTTAGGAACCGCCTTCTATATAACTTCAAATCAGCCCATTCGTCACATACGCTTTCTCTCTCTAAACTTTCAGATCTTCAAAGGCATTCTAACTTTTAATCATCACTGTTCTTCATCTTTTCTTCTCAAAACTACCATGGCTCTAGGCAAAGCACCCTTCCAATGGATGTTGCAGGTCGATTTCGCAGACATTGATGAACACGCTGGAGATAAAAACAAGGCTGTTCTTCAATCTCTAAGAGATTCGGGGTTGGAGGAGTTCTTATCTGGTCCATTCATCGTATATCCGACGGCGGTTATGGAGTTTCTAGCGACGGCGACACTAACAAAGAGGAAGGTCTCCGCCACCGTCAACGACAAGGAAGTTCTGATCACTGAGGAGTTATTTTCTGAAGCCCTCGGTTTGCCTAACACCGGTTTGGATCTCAAAACCGACCTAACCGATGCAGAGTCCAATGCGGTCCAGTTGGTGATATCGGCTAAAGATCAGGAACTGGTGATTCACTCAAGCCGGAAGAACAAGCTGAAACCGGAGTTCAGGTGGCTGCTGAACATCATCGCTCGATCTATTCAGGGAAGAGGACGTAACTTCGATAACCTGACGAAAGTTAAGCTCAAAATGATGATTGCCATTGTCCGCGGTGACAAGGTAGATTGGGGAGCCGTCATCTTCGAAGAATTCTATGAAATGGTGATTTAGAAGGATGGTCGGGTTCAGGCCTTCGCAATGCAGATTGTCAAGATTCTCAAGTTTCTCAAGATAGAACTTGGTGAAGGTGAACCGCTCCCACCCAACGCCATTCTCAACTCCGAGTCGATGATCGAGAAGACTGACAAAGCGGTTAAGCCGAAGTCTTCCAGAACGAAGTCTTCCAAGGGGACCAGTTTTTCCGCTCCGGCTGAAGAATGTTCAAAACAAAAGAAACCGAAGAGAAAGGCGGATGAAGCTGAAGCCGCACAAGAAAGGAAGGGGAGGAAGAAGTCTTCTACAAAGAAGATTTCCAGCAAGCTGGCTGACTCCGAGAAAACGCTTTTCTCGGATAATCCACCGAAGAGAACCAGAGACGTCTTCCAACCCATCCCCATCAACACCGTTCATCCCACTCCTGTTGACTCTCAATCACCAAGGCAAGCCGAACCCTCGGAGAGCCACAAAACCGAGTCAGCATCAAGGGAAGAACATAGGTTAGTATCAACTCTGAAAACTCCAAGTCCCCGAGCAAAAAGATTGACGAGGTAATAACCGACGTAGGCTTAAATACCTCTGAAGCTATTGAGGACATAGTCCAAAATATCGCCAGGGAAACCGAAGACGATGTGTCAAGTCGTCTTAAGTCAGTTGATCAGGTTGAGATACCCGATCAAAGTGAAATTCATCCGGTCGAAGAAACAGCCAAAACCGCAAACATTACTCCTCCGGCTCAGGAGAGTAACTCTGAAGAACAGGAACCATCTGGTTCCGCAGGGAACAAGTCAGTTCCAGATGTCACAACAAACCAATCGGCTCAAGATGGGCCAACCGATTCAACATTCATACCTGAAGGGTCAGGTCAGGTTAACAAAGGAAAAGAGGTTCTAGTTGAAGATTCGACGGTGACGGGAAAAGGTGTTCTACAAACCGGTTCCCAACCGGAGATCTTAATCGGGGCTCATGTCACTTTTTCTGCAGAACAAGAGGAGGAAATGTTTGAGGGGCTCATTAGGGACATGAACCGAAGTGCCAGTGATGTGATATCACCATACCTCCTATGGGTATAGCTTCGTTGTGAAACAAAACTGTCAGATATGATTCCAGGGATGAGCGGCAACAAACACTGGGAGAAACTCATAAAATTAGAAGAAATGGCCCTCAAGCTGGCACACACCAACCTTATCCAACCCGCCTTCAGCAAAACCACGGTAATTCGCGAATACGCTCGATTACAAGCAGTAGAGGATGCATTAAAGGAAGTGGAAGGAGCAACGCTAACTCCGATTGAAATGAGAATGACTGAACGGTCTCATCCGGTGCGGGAAAAGCTCCTGAAAAGTCTTGACCATCTTGATGCACAATGGAGAAACGGATGCCGACACCAACTAAGCAATGTCGACCTATATCAGAGTAAGCCCTTCTTTGCTGCCGGGGAGACATCCAGGACAGCAGAAATCCGGGAACAAGATCCTCCTCAAAATGTTAAGGCTCCTGAACTTGATCAGATAAAGCAGGCGGTGATCGACAACCTTGAGTCGTGTCTTGGAAACTACAACACTGCAACCGATGAGAGGATTGCAGCAGCTGAAGCGAATCTGTCGAACACCATCCGAGGATCTGTTCAAACCGAAATAGCCAACACCGTTCAAACATCTATCAAATCCATGATAGATGAAGCTGTGCAAACCTCCGTCAAATCCTTGATCGCAGAATCCATTCAAACCGTAACAGCTCCTCTGGTAGATATGTTGCAGGCCATGGCTATTCAAATTGGGGAGTTGTCCAAACTCCAAGTAAGCAAGACTCAAGAGCAAATCAAGTCTGACGCCGAAACCGCAAAAAGATTACAAGACGAAGAAAGGGAAAGGGAACGGTTGTAGAAGGAACTTGAGGAGAAAGATCTTGAGTTTGCCCAGAAATACAACGAGGAAGAACAGGCAGCTATTTTGGAACCCATACCAGCTCAACCGTCACATGCTATGAAGACAAGAAACAAGAACAAGAGGAAGGCGGTTGCAGAGGTAATGAAGCGGGCAGAACAAAGCAGCCAAAGAGTAATAGTACCGGTCGGACTGAACGTGCAACCTGTTGATGATGAAGAGGAAGAGGAAGAAGAAGAGGATATCGAAGAACTCAACCGGCGCAAAAAGAGGACACTTGAAAGGTCAACCACAATTTCAAGCTCCAGACCAAATGTTGCTCAACCGCCTCGTCAACCAAAACCAGTTTGTACCGGTTTCGGATTCGGAAAAAGAACTCCCGGCATCTCAAGTGTTTGGGCCGGATTGCAGATTGACGCTGAAAGACGCGATAGAGAGTGGAAGGCAAGGGAAGAGGAAGAAAGAAGGCGACTAGAAAAAGAACTTGAAAAGGGGGACCATCGAAGCCTTAGTCTTCTTTTCTTTCCTTAAGAACAATTTATATTTTAGTTGGTTTCAAAACTCATTTGTTTTATGTTTTGGATTTATCAGTATTTACACATCTTTTGAAAACCTCAAAACAACATGTTTTTGAAATTTCCTTACAAAAACAGAAAATACTCATAAAGGGAGATATCACTAAAGCAAAACTTTTCAAACCAGCCATACATTACAAGTTTTAAATATTTATTCTAAATAATCAAAAAGGGAAAAATTGATAAGAAAAATTAAGAAAGTTAATTTTCAAACCGGCCATACATTACAAGTTTTGAATATTTATTCTAAATAATCAAAAAGGGAGAAATTGATAAGAAAAATTAAGTAAAGTTAATTTTTGGAACCGGCTAGAAAACCTGAACTAAACAGTGGTTAACTTCTATGTGCAGGAACAGATCAAATCGTATGAACCGGCTGGAGCTTCATCAACCGGATGTTGAAATACCTCAAAGAAAAATCAGTTCCAAGTGATCAAGTCAAGATCAGAGAAACCGGTTTTTAACTCTCTCAAGAGACCGGCTAGCAAAGACAAAGTTCACATTCCAGCCGGATCATATTATGTAAGAGGCAAAACCGGAAACTACAACTTACAGAAGTGACGTAGTATGACGAAATAGACGTGTCTCGAAGGAATAAAAGAAGATCAGATCCGATTAGAAGCATGCGAGGAAAGCAATGATGATTTACTGATCCGATGTTGACAACCGGAGGTGCATGCCTGACACGTGTTCGAATCTGCAAACCGGCAACGTCACATTTTCCTAAGGAATCCTTGTATGCTTGCCAAGTGTCGAGGAAGGTGAAACGTGCAAGTAACCTCCCTGCACCGGCGTGATAATGATCAACAAATCCCACGGAGAGAGAAGAAAATGACCGTTGGGATCTCATCTACTATAAAAGGAAGATGAAGCGTCCTCATTTAATACGAATCACATCCTTCTGAGAAAAGCGATAAGTTACAAAAATCTTAGAGAGATAAACTTTTACGATCCAAAACCGGCGTGTCATAAAACCGGAAGCTTTCTGTGTCTTGTTGTGTTGTGTTATTGTATTACATCAAGAGTGAGTTGGTGTAACCGGCGAGTAGCGAGTTGGGCTCGACCGGCAGTATTGTTGTTGTAACTTTAAAAGTTAGTGGAGATCCTTCTCATAACCTGAGAAGAAGGGGTGACGTAGGAGGGTTTGCTCCGAACATCCATAAAAAATCTTGTCTCGTGTCACTTCTTTCGTGTCATTACTTACTCAATTAACCTAACTCAAACCAAATTAATCGTACTCCGTAAACCGGTCCACTCATATCTCTAAAACCGACTCCTTCTAAACATCATCTAAGTCGCGTACGTTGCTTCAGACTGAAACAGACATTTCCGCCCTTGAACCTTGTTTAAGAGTCTGTGACAGTTTGTGTAGTGCTGAGAACGGTTATAGTCTCTAACCGGACTATCACCAAAAAGTGTTGTGTGTTGTAAGCGGCCACCCTTCCTGAAACCGGAAACACCCCGGTCCTCCAAGGGCGTCCCCGATCCTAACATTCTATTCAACAGAGAGTTAGCTAGCTCAGTAAGTTGTATTTTATTCAAAGTATTTAGTGAATATTCTTCCGGTTGTGGAAGAAGGGTTGACGTATGAGGTTTTCTTCGAACATCCATAAACAACTCTCTGTGTTCTTTACTTTTTATCATTCATCTTCCATCGATTCAAAGTTTCAAATCCGACGAACACTTCCGTACTTGAATTGGTTTCAAGAGTTCGAAGGATTTGTGAAGAATATAAATAGATATTAATCCCTCACAGGATGGATTACTATCAAATCGTTTATCATAAAATGTTATCAATAGTCAGAACCTAGTCTCTATTGTTAGCACCAATAAGAACCTGAAACATGTCTGTCGTCAACCAAATTCTTGAGCTCTCAAAAGAAAACAACGACTATTGCATGATGAGAACGCAATCGCATTTGGAAGCCCTCGATTGCGACATGTGGGATGTCATCATTAATGGTCCTACAAATATTGAGAAGTCAAGATGTAAATGGACGACTGAAGATAAGATGATGAACAACCTGGACAACGTCGCCAAAGCTATTATATACAAGTCAATCGACATGAACATATTTAGTAAGATCAAATCATGCTCCTCCGCTAAAGAAATTTTGGAGAAGTTGATTTAAATATATGGCTGTAACGATCAAATAAAGGAGAACCGAAAAGAACAGAAGGTGCTTATGAGCGTTGAACGTAAGTCCAAGTGGGCCGATAGTGACTTAGAGGACTCATCTAGTGAAAACGAGAACGAAGTCGTCACATGCTTGATGGAAGACGACCAATCTAAGGTATTCGACTTCTCCTCGAAAGATTTTAGTAGAGATGATTTAACTACTGCACTCAATGACATGGTCATTGAGTACAAGAAGTTATCAGAATCATTTAATGAAATGAAATCAAAATATGAGGCCAATAACTCTCCTTCATCTCTAGTTTCTGAAACAAATTTTTGTAAAAACAATATGGATGAGCTTTCATCTGAGAATGTGACGCTCAAGGAAAAGATTCAAACTCTTTCTTCTAAAAATCAACGTTTAACTTATGTGGTCAGTTCCTGGACGAAGTCTGGAGACGCTGTCAGACAACAAATTTATATGCTGAGGCCTGTCGGATGCAAATTTGGTTTATAATTTGACAGTGATAACTCAGATAATCCTGTAAGAAGATAAACTCAGCAACAGACAAGTTTAAACCTATAAACTTTGTCAAAAGGAGTTTAATTGATAATGTAATTGATCAAAGTTGCGAGGATCTAACCTTAAAGGATGAGATAATTTATATTCCGTCAACTGTTAGCTAGCTGAAACCTAGGAAGAAAACAGCCATCAAGTCTGGCAAACTAAAACCTGACAAGAAGTCAAGAATTTTTAAACAAAAATCATCCTCTAAGGTTAAGGGATCAGCTTCTAGTAGGAAGACGTCTACTAAGGTTAAAACATACGCACTTATCACAATACAAAAGGGAAATCTATCAAAATAACTCAAATGTGGATTTCTAAGAGACTGATTGACCGAGGACCCAAGTGAATGTGGGTATCAAAAGATTGTAAATATATTTTTGTGTAGGTACATCAGATTAACTGCCTGGACGATTCAGTTTGGTATCTGGATAGTGGATGTTCTAGACATATGACTGGAGATAAATGGCTTCTAACTGAAATAACGGACTGCTTAGGTCCTAAGATCACTTTTGGCGATAATAGCAAGGGTAACACCATGGGTAAGAGTAAGATTATCCATGGTAATCTAATCATCAATAATGTGCTACTTGTTGAAAACCTATGCTATAACCTGATCAACATTAGTCAATTATGTGATAATGTTTTTTCTGTTGATTTTCAAACTCATGCATGCCTGGTTAAGGATCAGCAGGATAACACCTATTGACCGGAAGTAGGGTAGGAAACTCTTATAAGATGAACTGGAAAAATAAGATATCTAATTCCATATGCATGATTGCCAAAAATGATCAGAACTGGCTATGGCATAAGAGATTAAATTATCTTAGTTTTAAAACCATTAACAATATTTGTTCTCATAATTTGGTTTTCAGCTTACCTAATTTGAAGTTTTTAAAGGACAAGGTGTGTCATGTTTGCTAGTTAGGCAAACGGAGCAAATCATCGTTCAAAAGTAAAGGGAAATCTTAGTCCAATCGGTGCTTGGAACTTTTACATATGGATCTTTTAGGTCCAATTCCAGTAAAGAGCTTGGGAGGAATAAGATTCACCCTAGTCATTATTTATGATTTTTCACTATTTACATGGGTTATGTTTCTACAATCTAAGGATCAGACGACTGGAAAATTGTATTAAGATCCTTAGAAGACTTCAAAACCAAAAATCTTTAAGCATTATTAAGATTAGAAGTGATCGGGGAACTGAATTCACCAATAGACGCCTAACTTCATATCTCGAGGAGTTTGGTATTAGACACGAGTTGTCTACTTCCAGAACTCCACAACAAAATGGTATTGCTGAGAGAAGAGTCAGGACACTAAAGGAAGCAACGAGATCTATGTTTACCGACTCAGGTGTTCCTCAGAAGTTCTGGGCAGAAGCCATAAACATAGCATGTTATACACAAAATTGGTCAATAATTAATAAACACTTTAACAAAACAACTTATGAACTGTTTTATGGAAGAATTCCTACAGTTTCTTACTTTCGAGTATTCAGATGCAAGTGTTTCATTCATAAAAATGGGAAAGAGTTATTGACCGTTTTTTATGCTAAAGTAGATGCTGGAATCATGTTAGGTTACTCCTCAATCAGTAAAGCTTTCAGAGTGTACAATAATCAAACACAAACTATTGAGGAATCCTTCCATGTTGTTTGTGATGAATCTGTTGAAAACAATTCTATCGATCCCATAGACCTTGCTATCAGACTAGAAGCAACAAGTCTTGAATCTGATAATGAAGATGAAGCTTCTGTCAAAAGGATTTATTCGTCTGATCAAGTGGCTGATCCGGTTGAGAATCAACCAGACGTCCAAACTTTTGTTCAACAGGTTGTTGACAGTTTGTACGTCGCGGAGCCATATAATCCGACGTCTAACTCCTTAGGATCAAACTTCAGATGGAACAGAAATCATCCACTAGAATTGATAATCTAAAATCCTAACTCTCCTCGTAGGACAAGACGTCAATTACTAGATGAAATGGATAACTTTGCCTTTATTTGTTAAATTGAACCTAACAAAATTGGTGAAGTAGTGCTTGATCCAGATTGGATCAATGTCATGCAAGAGGAGTTAAACCAATTTGTAAGAATTAAAGTGTGGCATTTAACTCTAAGGACGACCGATCAATCGGTCATTGGAACAAGATGGGTTTTTTCGAAACAAGCTTAGTGAAGATGACTTAGTTGTGAGAAACAAGGCCCGCTTGGTTGCTCAAGGATATAGACAGGAGGAATGAATTAATTTGAGGAGTCATATGTACCTGTAGCTAGACTTGAGACAATCATAATCTTCCTAACTTATGCATCTTTTAAGAACTTCAAAGTTTTTCAAATGGATGTAAAAAGTGCATTTTTAAATGGTAATTTAAATAAAGATTTATATATTGAACAACTCCCTGGTTTTCTAGATCATTCATTACGAAATCTTGTTTTTAAACTTGATTTGAAACAAGCTCCAAGAGCTTGGTATGATACTTTGACTAAATTCCTATTTGATCATGATTTTACTATTAATTCAGTTGACAAAATATTGTTTAGATTTGTTAAAGATTCTCATATTCTGTTTGTTCAAGTCTATGTTGATGATATCGTATTTAGGTCAACTAACCCCAAATTATGTGAGAAATTTGTCAAGCTGATGCATGCCAAATTCGAGATGAGTATGATGGGAGAATTAACTTTCTTCCTCGGGCTTCAAGTTTGTCAACTTGAAAAAGGGACTTTCATCAACCAATCCAAATACACCAAGGAGCTGTTAAAGAAGTTTGGAATGGAGAGTTGCTCGGCTATAGGCACTCCAATGAGTTCTTCAAGCAAACAAGATAGGAGTGAGTCCCAATTCCCGTCTTTAATGTCTATAATGTCTTTGATTTTCGCTTCTGTGAAGTCCCTTCTAATGCGGGTATTTTGAAACTCCTCCTTTTGAATGATAGGCTGATTTTTGAACCAGTGGTCGTTCCAGAATAGAGTGCCTTTCCCGTCCCCTAGCCGGATGTCATAAAGATCTGTAATATCGCTTCTTAGTTTAAGAATCTTTTTTAAAGACTAGCTCATACCTTCATGAATTTTGGAGGTATTCATGAAGGTATGCACCCATTTGATCCATAGTGACTCCTGATTGCGCTCCAAAGCCCACAAATGCTTGAAGGTGAGAGCCTTGTTCCACTTGATACAGTTCTTCAAGCCGATGCCTCCCTCGTCCTTCGGTTTGCAGAGAGCGGTCCATTTGACTTTTTTTCCTCCTCTTCCGCTACCGCCCCAGATAAAGTTCTTCACCAGTGTATCGAGCTCCTTCGTTACCTTCTTCAAAATGACCATTTGCTGCGCCATTAGCCAACTATGCCCATGACCACGGTTTTGAGAAGTTCGATCCTCCCTGCATAAGAAAGTTTTTTCGCTGCCCAGCCAGATATCGTATTTTTTACCTTTTTAATCAGCGACTTGTAGTGTGAGATCTCGATCTGCTTCGCGGTTAACGGAATTCCTAAGTACCTTACGGGAAAACTGCCTTCCTTAATGCCCATGATGTTGAAGATGTCCTGCTTCATTTCGTCATGCATGCTTCCATAAAATGCCAAACTTTTTCTTTCATTAATAGTTAAACTTGTAACCTTAGAAAAGAACGTTAGTGCAGCTCTAATAGTTTTAATGGAATCAATGTCTGTGTGCGCTAGAATGAACCAATCGTCAGCAAAGCATAAATGGGTTACCTCCTCTACTTCACAGAATGTGTGAAAGATGTATAGTCGATTCTTTCGGAACATCGCGAAGATGCTCTCAAAGATCGCCATGATAGCTACAAAAAGGTAAGAAGAGAGGGGGTCCCCTTGCCTTACCCGTTTTCACCCTTGAAAAAGCCTTTGTGGACTCTATTGACGCTAACAACAAAGAAGAATGATGAAACGCACTGCATAATCCAATCAATAAAAATCATAGGAAAAGTAGATACAACCAGAAAGTCTCGAATGACTTCTCATCTAATAGAGTCGAAAGCTTTCTTGATGTCTATTTTGAAATCCACTCTCGGGGATATTTTCTTATTCCCGTAGCCTTTTAAAAGGCTCTGCATGAGAAGAATATTATGAGAGATTGTCTTACCGATGATGAATGCAGATTGATTAAGATTTATAATTTTTCTATGACATTTTTAAATCGTTTAGAAAATATTTTTGAAATTATTTTATAAATCACATTGCAGTAGGAAATTGGTCTGATATCTTGTACTTTCTCAGGTATCGCAGTTTTGGGGATCAAGGTTAGGACCGCTGTATTTCATTGTTTTAAAATCTTCCTATTCTTAAAAAACTCCAGAACCCCATTAGTAATGTCTTTACCCACAACCGACCAATTGTCTTTGAAGAACTATGCATTAAACCCATCAGGACCCAGGCTTTTATTCCCATCAATATTAAACAGAGCTTCTTTAACCTCAACCCTCGTGACCACCCTTATCAACTCGCAACTATCTTCTGATGAAATTTTCCTATCAATAATCTGATACAAGGTATTAATGTGACTTTGATGCTGCTTTCTTGTACCCATAATCTGCTTATAGAAATTGATAGTCAAATCTTGTACACCCTTTTGACCCTGAACATATTCACCATCATCATTCTTCAGCCTGTATACATTGTTTCTCATGTTTCTAGACTTGCATTTTCTGTAGAAGAAAACTGTGTTTTTGTCACCCAACGAGAGTCAACTTTGTCTTGATTTCTGTCTAATAAAATTCTCTTCAAGAAGACTCAGCTTCCTGAAATTTTCATGCACATCCCTTTCTGTTTCATTGAGTTGTTCATCATTATCATCCCATAATAACATTTTTCTTAACTTCTTCCAGTTCTTCTTTAGCAGCCAGAAATCTATTAGAGATATTGTTAAACTTCTTCTTGTCAAAGCTTAGGAGATGATTCTTCAGGAGTTTAAGCTTCTTAGAAACCCTGTACATGTTGGATCCCCTGACATCTATAGATCATACGCTTATGAGAATACTCTTGAATTTGTCGTTTTCCATCCAGAAATTGAAAATTTTAAAGGGTCTTTTGAACATGTCTTCCTTTTTCCAGAACAATTTAATCGGGCAGTGATCAGATATACCCGGATTCAGAACATGAAGTTGACTTCTCGGAAATTGGTTAATCCAGTTCTCATTTACTAGACATATGTCAATTCTACTTCTTCTAATTTGCTCATTCCCTCTCGTAGAAGAACAAGTGAAGAAATTCCCAGAATTGGTAGGCTCGATAAAACCCATATCTCTGATACAATCATTAAATTCAATCATATCCCGAGTTATTTCAGATTATGGGCTACGATCAGATTCGTTTCTGGTTACGTTGTAATCACTAAGGACAACCCAAGATTTATCACTATCGGTCCAGTTTCTAAGACAAATCCAGAGGAGCCTTCTGTCAGTGCTTGAGTTGCTAGCATAGGCAATAGCAAGATTAAACAGGATTCTTGTGATTCTATCTTTAACTTCCACCAGGATTGCTTGATCATTCAAAAAGAGAGCCCTAATCTCAGCAACTTTGCTATCCCAGATAATCCAGATTCTTCCCTTTTTGTCTTTTGAGTTGTGAATGATTTCCCAACTGCTATTAATACACAGCTTGGTAACCTTCTCAACGTTCCGACTTTTGACTTTTGTCTCAAGAATACCCATAATAGTGATCTTCTGGGTCTCAATGATTCTCCTGATTTCTTTGCATTTCATAGGGTCATTGAGTCCCCTTATGTTCCATGTCACTATATTCATGAATGGATATAAGTTTTGGGTTCCTGACTTTCTAGACTGTCCTAGACCTCTTCATCAGAGAAATCGTAAGCATCACTTGTCTCGCTATCCTCAATGGCTACAGCTTGATTACATGGAATACTATTCACATTGAGTGGGGGTTGTCTCACATAGATCTTATATTCTTCCGTTATAGAGTCGGTGGCTTATAGATCCATGATCTTTCTACTTTGTCTTTGCTTTTCAACTTTTTCTTCTTTAGTAGGTCTTTTCTGACTTTGAACCTCTTCACTACTGGATTCATGTCTATTATTGATTTTAATTTGCCCTACTTCAGAGCCAAGGCTCACTACCTTATTCAAGACCAAATTGTCTTCTTCTGCACTTGATCTTTTAATTTCACAAAATCCAAGATTTTTCAGTTCATTCTCAAAAGCTTCTTTATTGCTTGTTGGTTTTTCAATATTTTTTTGTCCAGGATTTTCTTGTTCATTATCTCGAAATGTGACTCTGAGCCCATGGATCGGGTCATTTCGAATTCTGATGACATTTCTCTTTTGGTTCCTACTTGCATTCCTAGAATTGTGAAGAGTGGACTCACGACCTATTGGAGTGCTATCTGACCCAATTTTGCTTTTTTCATATGGGCCAAGTATTCCCCGTCCCATAGAATTTTGAATTCCAGAAACTTTAGAACCAGAACATTTTTCATCAGTACCGGTAGTAGCAAGTCCGGTAGCTTGAGTAGTATCCGGATCAGCAAGTCCAGGACCAGGCTTAACATGGTCAATATGGCTAGGTACGGTAGCATTATGAGAAGCTCTAGGACTGGTGTGGCTATGTCCAACTTTATCAGGACCGATATCCTAACCAGTATCGACATTTTGAATAGGACCTATTCTTGAGAAAACAGAATCCTTAGGACCAGTGCCCTGAACATGACCGATAGGATCAGCGTTAGCAGGTCCAGCTTGTACCCTTACACACTTCATTCTTTTTCCTATCTTCTTCCTTACCCTTATCTGTTCTTGCTTTTGGTTGTCCATCCTATCATTATCAGTGTGTTCATTGATGTTAAGTTCAGACATGTTCACATTTCTCTCAACCTGAGCCTGGTTAGAGTCATTGATACTACCTTCCTAAGCATTGTTATTGGCCTTCGATTTTAGATTATTATTGATTGGACATTTATTCGTAGCGTGTGTGAAAGTGCTACACCATATACATCGATTTGGTTTCCATTCGTATTGTACTCCAATGTCAAATAAATTTCTCAATCTATCTTTAAGTTCAAGCTTAATTGGAAAGAGCTACTTGGATGGATTTCGATACTAACTTTGGTAACAGATGCATTCTCGTATCCTTCCATTGTTGGGGAAAACATAAGTGGTTTACCTATAATGCTTGAAATATAGGCTAGGCCCATTGGGTTGCACAAGTGTGTTGGAACATTCTTGAGATTCACCCAGATTTGTTCAAGTTCAGGTGGTCTATAATTAGTATTAAGTTCCTCGCTCCACTTGTACAACTTGAATCTTTTTCCTTTGATAAAAGTATATTCGCTCTCTATGATTGGCTTTATTTCGCTTCCATTCTTGAAGGATAGAAAGTAGAATTCGTGATCATTGATTGTGATCCTCTCCAGACCAGAGGATTCCCACTGACCCATCAATGTTCTTTTAACCTCAGCAAATGGTGCCTTCATGTTTTCCATAAAGTGACCAACTATTACAAACTCCCATGCCTTTACGCATTTTTCTTCAATTTCTGGTGGGACCTCAAACCGGTGCGGATGATCAAGTGTAATTACATTTAGGTATAAGGTGTCTATCTGGATTTTCTCTTTTTTGGATCGTTCATGGCATTTGTCCATGGCATTTCCATTCACACCTTTCCTTTTTGCTAGGTTTTGTTTGGGTATCTCATGATTGTATAAACCTTTTTTTATTACATTTATAAATTTCCTTCATGGCGTCAACCGTCCACTTGATCACTTCATCATATTGGTCTTTGTTGAAGAGATTCCAACTATTTAGATAGTGACGGTTGAACTGAGCATTCAATTGATCATTTCTTTCCTGGGGCATCGTAATCTCTTGTTTATTAACTTGGAAAAATAGCTTCTTCATATGGTTTCTCAGTCCTGCCAAAATTGCTATTTCGTTTTTCCTCATTGACCATGTTGGACCAGCAGTAGGATCATTGTTATCAACCTGAGTATTTTCTTTGTTAGGAATTGTAGTAATAGAAGGAGCTGAGGAGATGATTGTTTCAGGGTTGCTATCCTTCCTGAAATGTTTGTTCTTTTCGGCCCATCTAACCCTTGTATTTCCCACAAAACTGTTGCCTTCAATTGTTCCAATCTTCTTTAGAATATCCCCTTTAGTACTCTTCTTTTGTGTGCCAGTTTTCCTCTTTTGAATGCTATCAATTGGAATTTCAGGATCCACATTAACGAGTGGAGAAAACGCACCCATGTTCAATATTTTAGTGTTAGCCTCTAATGTCACAATTTCCTTGGGATTTACTTCAACATTTTTTCTTGGAACTTGAGTTATTTGCCTTCATGTTTTTCATTTCTTTAATTTTCGATCCATTCTTACCCTTCGTAGCTGTTTTAGAATTATTCGATCTTGTTACTTGACCGATCCTTTAATTTCAGCACTTGTTTTGGAAGAACTATGCTCCTTTGCTTTTGGTTTGATCTTTGTTGCTGACATCTTCTTTATGGACTTATGATATTCAAGGTCACATATTATTGTCTCATCATAGTCGGTGCTATCGTCTGATTCCAAATCAACATCCATGCTTTGGTTCTTTTGATTCGACTAGTGGCTCATAGCTTTGATTGTAGAGTTATCATCCTGTCGATTAGGACCGGAAGAGGCAGCAATAATATGACCAGAAATGTATGTAGCACCAGGGCTTATGTGAGCAACCAAATTATTTTTTTCAAACCCAACCAAGCGGAAATCGTTGGCTAACCCCTTATCAGACTCAGCCAAGCGAAAACCGTTGGCTAACCCCTAATCAGACTCAGCCAAGAAAAAACTGTTGGCTAATTCTTCTAGTTTCATACATTCTTCACCTCTTATACCCTGACTTATATTCTGATCCAACTTATTTGTATCTTCCATGAGATCCATACCCAGACTCAAATTTTCAAAGAGATTGTCATTCATTGTGCCATCAACCAACGAATCAATATAATTCACATCCAAGCTTTCACCATTGACTATACCAATCAAGTTCAGTTCATCATCCTTTAGATCTATTTTATTAAGCTTTTCTGATTTAGCTGAATTTATTTCCATGACCAGCTCCAACTCATATCCAATTTCTTCAGTGTTTCCATATTCGGTTAGACTATGTCCTTCAATAGTTTCAGCTAGATGTGTAGGTTGTTTAGAAGATCCTGCAATATTTCAGAATCCTTGGTGCATTTAGTGTCTTATGTCCAACCTTTTTCTAGCATAATCCATAGTCTGGTTGTCTGACTTTTCATCTGATACTTAGTAGAGCAGGTAGACTTAGCATTCTAGTCATCAATGGAACCCAAGACTTTTAGTTTTGCAAGATTTCCCATTACAGAACAAGATTCTGAAATTATGTCATTCTTTGGACTCAATGGACTCTGAGCAGCTGATATCTCCAACTCTGTAGAAGCAATTTCAATATGACCCATTTTGCCCAGTTCAGCATCCTCTCTAGTAGGACCAGTAAACTTTATTTTCTGATCTTTCTCTACAACTGAAAAACCCAAAATGTCATGTTTTCCTGTTTTTGAAACTAATCCCAACCTTGTAATATTCTTTGAACCTACTGATTCTCGACCATCAGTCTTATTCAGCCATATCATATTTACCTTAATAGGAACCCCAATATCAACTTCAGTAGGATCATTCAAAACAGACATAGATCTCAACTTAATGTTTTCACTTGATGCAGAAAAAGACCCCAACATTGAGCTTTCAATAGGATCCGATAAACTTGTACAATTTATGTCATTTTCCTACATTACCTTAGAGCCCTTTTGACAGATTATTTCCAACTTTGGGACCGAATTTTCAGCACAAACAACCCGATTGTCATCAATTTCATCCAGGCAAGATTTCAAATCCAATTTCCCAACAGAATGACCGGTCAGATCTAGGGTACCAACTAGAGACCTTAACGGTTCATTCTGTGCAGCAATTCCAATAACATCAGATATTTATAGAATTAAAGTCCTATCATTTCTATATGCAGAACTATCTTTTCCTATCAATTCAGTCCTATCATTTCTATTATGAACATGCATATCATTACAGTATGAATCCCCAATAGAACTATTCTCATATAATTCATCGGCATGTGGAAAAGAAATCATACCCGATGATGTATTTGGCATAAAATCAATAGGCGCATCTTTTCCATTTTTTTGAACTTCATCCATGATTTATGGCTTCTGCTTCCTGGGATTGTTAAGAGACATGCGAGTTCGTCTATCAAACTTAGCCTTGTTTCTTGTCGACGGCCCCTTTAGCAACTTCTTAGGATCATCAAGGAGGACTTGAAGGACGCCCCTTGCCCGAGTAACAACACTGGACGGGCGCGTACTAGTCATTAGAAAGATCAAGCGCAAACTGCCTAATCTTCAAAGGAGCCACAAAGGTTAGAATTCTGTAGCAAATGGTGGACGCAAACAGCACGATTGGAAACCAATCGCACCGAAACAGGGGCTTGAAGATAATTGCTCAAACAAGAAAGGGTGTAAGCAATTTTGGAACGGTCTATAACTACGAAAGCTTCCTCCAGACCAAACACTTGATTCAAACGGCAAGAAAGAAGTTCAATGGAGACCTACCCACACCTCGCGGTGTGGTTTGATGTCCCGATTAAGGTCTGAACTAACATGTAAGCCAAAAGGGAGGAGAGGAGGGCGACCGACGCCGTTTCGATGACAGGTCTCTACAGAAGGGGTTTTGACGAAATGCTTCGATCGACGGTAGAAGAAGATGACCGCGACTGTTCCTTGCACAATAGAATACGTTCTAGAGGGCGCACGAAAACTGATCGAATGTGCTGGAAGATTGCGGTCGACTTCCAATGTAGAAGCGCGGTCGTGGCGAGAATTTGTGTCGTTTGTGTCGTTCGTGCCGATCGTGCTGATTGTGTCGATCTTGTCGATCGCACCGATCGTGCCGATTGTGCCGTTCGTGCCGATTGTGTCGTTCGTGCCGATTATGCCAATCGTGTCGATTGTGCCAATCGTGCCAATTGTGCTGATTGTGTCGTTCGTGCCGATTGTGCCGATCGTTATTTTCTCTTTCCAACTAGTTGATTTTTTTCCTCATACTTTATCTCTCTAGAATTCTATCTATTTCATGTAACCCTTAATAATAACATATTTATAGGGTAAATATTCAGGTAATAAAACGTAAATAAATCTTGGTCAGGCTCAAATCCAAAACTAAATACAAACCCAATAAACTTTAATTAACAATTGTAGAGTGTATTATAAGTGTAAGCTCCATAACTCAAGACTACCAAAATACAACAAGTAACTAGTGGTGGATATACAATCATCCTTATCACCCACTGTTAGAAAATAATTGTTAGAACTTATGAAAAGTTTAATAAATAGATAAATTAAGTTCAAATAAATATGTTAAACCGTTAAGTCATATCAAGTATATTAATTGGTTTAAATATAACAAGAAGCTGTTGTAGTGTAGTAGTAAACACTCATGTCTGTCACACAGGCCTGAGCATTCGGTTGGAAATATATACCGTTCGGTTTGACTTCGGTTTGAAGTAAAAGGCTCCGGTCAAACCGATTCAGTCAACCGAAGTTCAATCAACTTGCTCGGTCAAGGAGTTCAGTCAACCAGAGATCTGTCAACCGGCTCAGTTAGAAGATCGGTGAAATAGACATTTAATGAAAGAAGGCTCCGGTCAAACCGGATTGGTCAACCGACACTTAATGAAGCATGAAATGAGTTCCGGTTTATTAAATGCTCCGGTTGATTAAATGCAGCCGCTCCAGTCATAAATGCTCTAGTTATTAAATGAGCCGCTCCAGTCATAAATATGCTCCGGTCATTAATTGCCCTCAGCTCCGACTAATAAATACTCTCAGGTTTGAGATGAAATCCGGTTCAACCTTTGTGCAGAAATCCGGAACGTTTCATGTTAAGATATGAATATCTTGAAGATAATGTATTAAGACAAACAAAATATTCCTTAGGAATATGTAAAAGAAGAAATCAGGCATGGGGCAAGATAATATTTACAATATTCCTTTGGAATATGTAAGAGAAGAAACCAGGCATGATTACAATATTCCTTGGGAATATGTAAGAGAGAAAAACGACTGGCTTATGCATGTCTGCCATGTGTCCAAATCGGCTTATGCATGTCTGCCATGTGTCCAAATCGGCTTATGCATGTCTACCATGTGTCAACCGGCACGACTTCCAGTGACCAATCTCCTGGAGAGAGAAAAGATGACCGTTGTCATCTTTTCACTATAAAAGGAAGCTGAATCATTTTCAAGAAAAAAAAGGGACTCTCGCGCGAACACGAAAATAACGGTTCTGAAAATCTTAAGAGAGAGAAGGAAATCTCACGCGCGATCCTAATTAGTTGTTTCATTTACCGAAAGCATTGTTGCTATATTGTGTTATTTGTATTACATCAAGAGTGAAGTGGTGTAACCGACGAGTAGCGAGTTAGGCTCGTCCGGCAGTTGTGAGTGTTGTAACATTCAAAGTTAGTGGAGATCCTTCTCATAATCTGAGAAGAAGGGGTGACGTAGGAGGGTTTGCTCATAACATCCATAAAAATTCTTGTCTCGTGTCTTTCTTTTGTTTTCGGCTTATTCATTCTAAAAAGCGAACTATCACCAACCTAAACATAATCCTTAATCAAACCAGTTCACACATTTCATTTTACCGATTACTTGTTAAATCTCATCAAAACTAAGTCGTATGTGTTGCTTCAAGCTGAAATAGACATTTCCGCCCTTGAACTCGGTTCAAGAGTCTGTAACAGCCTGCGTAGTGTTGAGAACGGTTGTAGTCTCTAACCGGACTATCACCAATCAGAGCGTGTGTTGTGTTGTAAGCGGTCAACCCTTCAAAACCGGAACCCCGGTCCTCCAAGGGCGATCCCGATCCTAACACCCACCCAATTTGCATCTTAGTAAACATGAAGGGTTAGCGGAGATGAAAATTCCTTTGTCGTAAGAGCCCTCTAGATAACGAAGCATCCATTTGAGGACAGACCAATTTGTCATTCTAGGGTGGTGCATGAACTACGCAAGTTTATTGGTGCTGAAGACAATATCCGGGTGAGTAGTAGTTAATTATTGAAGACTTCCCATTAGTGCACGATAATCAGTTGGGGAGGGTAGAAGATCACCAGAATCTTTGAGTAATTGAGCATTGGCAAACAAAGGAGTGAATGTTGATTTGGTGTTAGCCATACCTAATTTATGGAGTAGAATAGTGATGTATTTTCTTTGCGAAAAAAAGAGTCCTGTGTCCGAAGAAATTACTTTGACGCCCAATAAATATGTAAGATATTAAAGATCCTTTAGCGAAAACAAGTAGCAATGGTGGAAATAAGGTTAGACAGCTCTATAAAGGAACTCCTAGTGGTAATGATATCATCAACATATACTAATAAATAGAGTGTGAAACTTAATTTTTGTTAGATGAAGAGAAATGTATCTGTAATTGAATTGACAAAGCCAAGATAAAGGATAAACATGTGAAGCTCCGTATACCAGGCGTGAGGGGCTTGCTTTAGGCCATAGATTACCTTTTTGAGGCGACAAAGATGATGATGGAAAATTATTTTAATAAAACCAGGGGGTTGCAACATGAATACCTCCTGTTTGAGCATCCCTTGAAGAAATGTATTGTTGAAATCAATTTGGTAGATGGACCATCCTTGATGAACTAAAAGTGTGAGGACAATGCGAATGGTGATCGGTTAAACAACCGGACTGAATGTCTTTGTATAGTCCCAACTAGGGCGTTGGTGAAAACCTTTGGCGACTAGTCAAGCCTTGTATCGATTAATCAAGCCATCATGGTGTCGTTTAATTCATTGGGTGATGTTGTTGGATTCGAGTTGAAAAGAGGGTTAGACATAAAGATTACGCTTCTTGAGGGGTTTAATAATGTTGTTTTTAAATTGGGTAATGATGTCACCCCCATTGGGTTTGGGTTTCCTTTGAGGGTTGATAGCGGGTTGAGATGGTGGCACAGAACATTGTGTGGATGGTGAGGGAGGGGACTCGTAGTGTCCAAAAAAGGGTGGGGGAGCCGAGACCTCCTTAGGGTGGTTTAGGGTGGTACTTACCATGGGTTGGTTTATGAGATGGAGTATGGAGAGATGAAGTGGGTCTTGTTGTCGCTCTATACTTAGACTGGTTTGAGGGACTAAGGAGTTGTACGTGAATTCAAATTCAACGAATTTGACATGGCGAGAGGTGTAGATCCTTCTAGTGTTTGGATCAAGACACATGTATGCATGTTTATCGACCGAGTAATCTATAAAATCACACATAATAGACTTTGGTGCAAGTTTATGGTTAGCATATGGTTTAATCTAGGGAAAGCACAAACAACCAAAACATTTTAACTTATGATAATCCGGGAAAATTTTGAGTAATTTGGAATAGGGTGACTGGTACCCAAGAATTATGTTGGGAGCCGATTGATGAGATAACTGGTTTTTATCATGGCATGAGACCAATATGTGAGGGACAAACCCAAGTGATGGAGAAGAGAGAGTCTGGTTTCAGCAATGTGTCGATTCCAGCGTTTAGAAATTCCATTGTGTTTAGGTGTAGGAGGTGGAGTGGTATGATGGCTTATGCCATGAGTTCTTAAAAGGGACAAAGACAAATATATTCTCCACCATTATCCATGTAAAGACTTTTGATGTTGTGATGAAATAAATTTGGCCTGGGCCTTTATGGGTTATTTGGCCCGTCTACAAGTTCTTTATATGAAAAGAGATTGTCAAGAAAACAACATCATAGTTTATTTGTTTGGTAAGCTGAGAAATAGAAATGTTTTTTTGTTGCATGGAAGGAACACACAAAGTATTTTGAGAGGGATAAGTAATTACGAAAAAGTGTTCCAGAATGAGAGATATTTAAACTTGAACCGTTACCCATAAATAGTGAGTCTGGACCCTTGTACGGATGATGAAGCGCTAATTTGTTAAGTGTTTGGTCAAATTATCTTGACTAAGTGTTGAAATAATTTACCCACTGATATTTTGATGATGAAATAATCTATGTGTTTTGATACATGTGTATTAAGACAACATATCTTTAGACTTGGATCTAATGAGGTTCATTAGACCGATTTTGATCTCCATTCGCATTAAGTTAGACACAAGTCTAATGAAATTAGACGCTTAGTCCAACTCAACGGAGTTAGACGAAGCAGTCTAATAGACGCATGAATTAGACGTGAGTCTAATAGAATTAGACGTACAGTCTAACACATCGGAGTTAGACGTGTAAGTCTAATAGACGTGTAAAGAATTAGACGGGTAGTCTAATGAATACACGGAATTAGACGTGAGTCTAATAGAATTAGACGGGTAGTCTAATGAATACACGGAATTAGACGTGAGTCTAATAGAATTAGACGTACAGTCTAACTCATCGGAGTTAGACGTGTAAGTCTAATAGACGTGTAAAGAATTAGACGGGTAGTCTAATGAATACACGGAATTAGACGTGAGTCTAATAGAATTAGACGTACAGTCTAACTCATCGGAGTTAGACGTGTAAGTCTAATAGACGTAAAGAATTAGACGGGTAGTCTAATGAATACGCGGAATTAGACGTGGTAGTCTAACTCAGTAGAGTTAGACGTATCGGTCTAATGGTTATTATAATTAGACGGGTTGTCTAATTATTGAAAATTAGACGTGGGTCTAACTCCTTCAGACAAGTCTGAGGTAGAACCGGAATTAGACGTGGTAGTCTAACTCAGTGGAGTTAGACGTACCCGTCTAATGGTTATTATAATTAGACGGGTTGTCTAATTATTGAAAGTTAGACGTGGGTCTAACTCCTTCAGACAAGTCTGAAGTAGAACAAGAATTAGACGTGGTAGTCTAACTCAATGGAGTTAGACGTACCGGTCTAATGGTTATTATAATTAGACGGGTTGTCTAATTATTGAAAGTTAGACGTGGGTGTAACTCCTTCAGACAAGTCTGAGGTAGAATCGGAATTAGACGTGGTAGTCTAACTCAGTGGAGTTAGACGTACCCGTCTAATGGTTATTTGTATTAGACGCGAGTCTAAGTACATTAGACCAGACGGTCTAATAGACGCTTTTCATCAGAAGGAGTTGACTTATTTCATTAGACTGGTCCGTCTAACTGAAATACGTCTAATGCTCTGATTCAAGTAGTACGCTTGAATCTAGCATTTCTCCTACCCACGTGCTATAGCTGTACCCTATTTATGCTCCACTTTCCTATGAAGATTAGTACAACAGTTATATGCATCCAATCAAGGAATGCCACGTAAGAGAATTTTCCTCACATTACCTGATGGAATATTCGGCGCACTACCAGTTCGGTACGGCCACGATCATTGTGCTCAGAGTCTGCTGTGTACAATGGAAGTTTTCCAATTGAAGAGCGACACGTTTCATACTTGAAGATTCGACCGTTAGCTTCTGATCAGTATTTAACCAATCCTTAGAGCAACGGACGAAGCACTGACTGACTTGAATCAATCTACCGAAGTATCAAACAACGAACAAGCATTCTGATTTTACAGAGAGAGACTACTCAATCATCTTGCTTACTGAACTTACTTTCTTGAAGCTTCTTTCTGATTGTACTGTGTGTGAATCGAGAGAGAGAGCTAGAATCAAAACACCATTAGTTGAGTGATATTCTTCATCTTCTTGTAATTGAACAGAAAGTGTTCTGTTCAATAGTGAGTTAAGTGTGTGTAAATTGTATTTGATTCTCATCATAGTGGTTGGAAGAAGGGGTGACGTAGGAGAGTTTCTCCGAACATCCATAAACAAACTGATGTGTTCTTCATTTTCTGTCATCTTTTCATCTTTCATCTTGTGCTTCAAACCCAAGTAAACAATTCCGCCTTGAATCCGTTTCAAGTGTTTACACAAGTTTGCGTATAATAGAAAGCGAATTAAATCTTTAACAGGATTTCTTTCAAACTGTTTTTCATAAACCTTCATCCTTAGCCAGACCCCCGTCTCTATCGATAAAGCCGATCCTATCAATTGGTATCAGAGCCCTGTTTCTATTCTCAAGCATTTCCTGAAAGATGTTGAACATACCCAAAGATGCCAGTGCTATAGCCATTCCAACTTTCTCTCGCGAAAACTACATTGTTTGGAAGAAAAGAGTTCGTGCTCATCTCTCCTCTCTTCATGATGACATGTGGAGTGTTGTCACAGAAGGTCCTATCAGGATTGATAAAGAGAAGGCCGACTGGACTTTTGAAGAAAAGAGGCAGAACAACCTCAACAACATGGCTCTTGATGTTCTGTACAGATCTCTCGATGACAGTATGTTCAACTACATCATCGAATGTGACACTACCAAAGAGGTCTGGGACAGACTCACTCAACTGTGTGAGGGCAACGAGCAAACCAAGGAAAACAAGATCATGGTTGTCACTCAACAGTTCGACAGCTTCAAAATGCGTCCTGGTGAAACAATGAACGATTTCGACACCAGATTCAGCAAGATTGTCTCCTCTCTGTCCATCCTAGGCAAGACCTATAGCAACCGGGAGCTTGCTATCAAGTTCATGCGTGCTCTTCCAAGGGAATGGGACATAAAGACTATGGCTATGAGAGAATCCAAAGATCTGAACAAGATCTCTCTCTTTGATCTCTTCGCAGACCTCAAGGCCTACGAGTTCGAGCTGAACTGTAGGATGGAAGAAGATCAACCCTCGTCCGTTATAATTGCCAAGGCATTGGTGACTTTTGAAGAGCCACCAACAACTTCGGACGTGAAGATGGCAGCTCAGCAGCCGAGCAGCGATGCCATGTCTCTCTTTGTGAAGAAGTTTGGCACCTTCATGAAGAAGAGCAACTCTAACTCAAACTCTTCAAATTCTAACGATAATAGAAAATCTAAAGCTAATGTTACTTGTTTTAACTGTGGTATTAAAGGTCATTACGCATCGGAATGCCGGAAGCCAAAGCGTGAAGATGCTAAGGAAGATGTAAAAGAGCTGAAGGCTCTTATGGCCGGTGATGGAAAGAGCAGATGAAGCACTCGTGGCTCGTACTTCTCATCCAGTGAAAGTGATGAAGAAGACGTGGCTTGCTTCATGGCCAGAGAATATGAGGGAGGAACTCAGGAAACTGAGGTATTTGATTTCTCCTCCGAAAAGTTTTCAAGGGAACAACTAGTAGCTGCACTAGATGAAATGGTCATCGAGTACAGAAAGCTAGCAGAATCTCTAAATGAAACTAAATCTTCATCAGATTTAAATGAACCAAATCGGTTCAATGAGGAAGAGTCACATGTTTTTGAAAAGAAAATTGAAGAAATCTCATCTGAAAACGAGATGCTCAAGGAACATATTCAAACTCTTTCATCTGAAAACAAAAGGCTTAACTATGTTGTCTGTGCATGGACAAGGTCTGGTGATGCTGTCAGATATCAGATCAGCATGTTGAAACCTGCTGGATCTAGATCCGGATTAGGATTTGATGGCAATGATCCTAACCTGTCATGCAAAAAGTCAAAACCAAATGACAAACTTAAGCCAATAAGTTTTGTCAAAATAAGTGTGACTGACATTGAATCGGATCCTATTCATGAAAAAGTGGCTTTTAAAAATGAAATAGTTTATGTTCCACCAATTGTTAGCTGGCTTAAGAATAAGCTTGAAAAAGCTAATAAGTATGGTAACTTAAAACCTGACTCTAAGTCAAGGAGTTTTAAAATAAAATCTTCATCAAATGTTAAAGGATCAGTGGCTAGCAGGAAGTCATCTGCTAAGTCAAAATCTTATGCATTAATCAAAACAAAAAATGGGGAAATCCATCAAAATAACTCAAATATGGATTCCTAAGGGACTAATTGATCGAGGACCCAATTGAGTATGGGTACCAAGATTTGTAAATAGTTTATTTTGTAGGTGATGTAGGAGGATAGCAGGAAGGAAGCTAGAAGAGTACTCATCTGAGTACACAACCTGGAAGATCAACAATGGCACTTGCCATTCTGGAAGAATACTTTGTTTGTTTTGTTTTGTTATTAAAAAAAAATTCTTTTTGGTCTTTGGACCACAAAAATTGTTTATAAAACTTTAGATGTCCACATTCATTTTTGAGGAGAAAAATTTCTTTGGAAATAAAGATATTCTCTAGACGAATATCCTTAATCGGTCTAATTAGACAAGGGTGTCTAAAAGAAAAAGTGTGTACTTAGATATATTTTTGCTCACAATTCATACATCTAAGTCTATATGTTGAGATTTTATATCCACGTAATTAGACGGACACGTCTAATAGACGTTAGACGTTTTTACGTCTTGAGCAAAAGGCTGCTCACGTCTAACACGTGGTGTTCATGCGGAATTAGACGTACACGTCTAATAAACATTAGACGGATTGGTTATGAACACGGAATTAGACGTATGCGTCTAATACACTCATCCGTCTAATAGACGCTATGTTATTTGTGAAGTAAGAAAAACGTCTAACTACGTGTCGATTAGACTGATCAAGGACAGATGTCACACGCTGAGAGTTTTCTACTTTTCCCACTCAAAATATCGAACAGTCATCTCTTAATAACATGAAGACACGTGTCTATCAAGTTTAAAGAAAATGACTAATATATCCTCATTTTTAATGATTACTTTTTGAAAAAAGGACGTCTAACATTTATTAATGGGCCATACCCCTAGAATAGGCGGTTATACGATATTTCCATGATTCATCTATATAAGGATATTCCTGCATGATTTTGAAAACTTTCAATCTCTCGAAATCTCTAAGAACCCTAGTTCTCTTGCATTTCTCTCACTAAAACTCTCTGAAATATCATATCGATTCATATTCTCTCAAAATGGTGAAGAAAATCACGCTCGGTCACTGTACTTTGCAGGTGGACTTTCCATCTGTGTACACCTTCGATCAGCCGGAGGTGGTGAAGATGTTCCAAACCCTAGAATATTCTAGGCTGAGGAAGAATCTGGGCGGACCGTTCTTCTTCTATTAAGATGAAGTTCGCAAGTTCTTTAAAATGGCGATTATGGTGGATGATTCCATCGTAGCAACCATCAACGGAAATGAGATTTCATTTGATGAAGCAGTGTATGTGGAGTTCTTTGAACTTCCAACGGAGGGCCATCTGTTCGATTTGGTGCTCTCTTCTGAGGTCATGGAGGAAATGAAGTCTTCCTTCTCTGCTGATGGTTCCAAAATCCATGTTAATGGATATAAGAAGGTATTTAAGCCCCACTTCATTCTCCTTAACGACGTTGTGGCGAAGGCGCTGCAAGGGAAGTCCGGCTCGTTCAACCTTTATAGTCAAGACCGTTTTGACTATATGTGCGCCATCTCCAAAGGTATCCAAGTGAACTGGGGTCATACCCTGTTCCAGAATATGTGTTACTCCATCTGCCAGAGTAACAAGGAGAGCATCCCCTATGCGGCTCAATTGAGCCACTTATTGAAGTTTTTGGGGGTTCCTGTCGGCAAACCGGCTCAGATTAACTCTGCAAGAGTTTTTACCGCTTCTACGGTTGCCAGCACTCTGATTAGAGTGAAGAACAACCTAAAGTCTACTTCTGGGGCCTCTAGTTTCTAGACTGGTGGAAGGCCTTCCACTCGATAGAAGCCCTCTGCTTCTGTTGTTTCAATAGGGGCAAAGAGAACCAGAACAGTAAATGAATCGGAGGCCAGTTCCTCCAGCATGAAGAGTTCAAGTGAGAAGGACACGGAATCTGTCGATTCAAGGGTAAAGCAAGGTCCATGCGTACTTGCTACAACCCCGATGACATCTCTATCCACTCCCTCAACTTTCCTGAGGAAACCTTCGAGGTCTTATGCCTCAAAGGAGAAGAAGACAAAGGCGCCCTGTGCGTCTAAATCCTCTAAGGTAAAGTCTTCTAAGTCTTTGGCTGATGTGCCAAAATTTGTTGTTCCCGAAGTGGAAAAAGCTGAATCTGTTTTCTCTCCCCTGAGCGAATCTGCTGAAGGGCCTGTTGTTGAGTCAGCCGGTCCAATTGTTGAATATATTAACAGGGCGGAGTCCCCTGTTACCCAATCTGATCAGGTAGCCGCTGGTGCTACAGAGTCGTCCCTACCAGAACAAGGTGATGTTCCTACCCTTGCTGCTGGTGAACCCATCACTCCTGCTCCCAAGGATTCCTTGGTGGGTGGAAAAATCATTTGTAGAGAGCTCCCTGCTGAGCTCTGCTTGAGACCTCAATCGGCCTTCGAACTGTTGCGGGCCAGGAAAGGGGCAAAATGAATCGTCATTGGTGAACCAAGGCCTGTTCCAAAACATGTAGAGGTTGTTGGAAAAGGAAAATCTACCGCTCTTCAGGTTCCTGAGAAGGTGTCTGAAGCAAGAGGAATCGTTGATCTCATCTTGGATCAAGTTAAGGTTCTGTCTTCTGAGAAGATAGAAATATATGATTCCTGGTGCTCTGAGAGGTTGTCCTCTAGATACAATGACTCTGAAGGGAAAAACTTAACTTGCCAAAGAAACGGAAGAGAGAGAGAGTATTTTTTGGTGCTGCTTAATCAACAGCTTTTTTGGTTTATTATTTATAACAAGAACAAAACATGCTAAAAAAAAACTTACAAACCCACGATGCAAAACCGTGAGCACTTCCTAACTTCCTGCTACCACTACTAGCACTACTCTATTTTTAGGAATAAAAAACAAACAAACACCCTACAATTTTGGGCACAAGTTTACCCAACAATCACCCCTTAAGTTTGTGACCTTCCTTGATCTCAACCATGCCAATCTTCTCACGAAGTTCCAGAAACTTGACTCGACCAAGCGCCTTGGTCAGAATGTCTGCTAGCTGATTATAAGTAGCCATGTACTCCACTACTATCTTGCCATCCTCAATGCACTCCCGTATAAAATGATATCTCGTCTCGATATGTTTGCTCCTATCGTGGAACACCGGGTTCTTGCAAAGAGCGATTACAGACTTGTTGTCAATGTTGAGCGTGACAGCCTTGGGCTCCTTACCGATGAGATCACTAAGTAACTGAGACAACCACACACCTTGGCATGCTGCTGTTGTGGCTGCAATATACTCTGCCTCGCAGGATGAAAGAGCCACCACTTTCTGCTTTTGACTCTTCCATGTGATTGGGGCAAGACCGAAAAAGAATAATACTCCCGTTGTGCTCTTCCTGTCTTCTGGATCACCAGCCATATCACTATCACTAAAACCAGTTAGGGTAGTCTGAACTTCCTTATTTTTTCTCCCATAAAAACATCCAAGTGATCGAGTCCCTGCGATGTACCGAAGGATGTGCTTTACTGCAGCAAAATGCTCTTCATGCGGTTCCTGCATAAACCTACTTACATAACCAACGGCGTAAGCTAGATCGGGCCGAGTGTGCACCAAATACCGAAGGGAGCCAACAATGCTTCGGTACTCAGTGACACCGACGGTCGGAGTAGTACTGGACTTGGATAACTTGAGCCACGCCTGCATCGGAACGTGGCACGGATTACATTCCTTCATGCCGTTTCGATCCAACAGCTTTTCTGCATATGCCTCTTGCTTAATACCGATACCATCCACCCGCTGAACCACTTCAATGCCGAGATAGTATGACAAGAGCCCTAGATCACTCATACTGAACAAATTCTTCATTTCCTTTTTGAACTTGTCAATGGCAGCCTTGTCTGCTCCAGTGATAACCAGATCGTCGACGTATACACCCACAATCAACAATCCTGTCCCAGAGCCCCTCGTGTACATTCCATGTTCCACCGTGCTCCGCCTAAACCCCAAGGTTACCAGACTCGCATCTAGCTTGGCGTTCCACGCCCTTGGAGCTTGTCGCAGTCCATACAAAGCCTTTCGGAGCCGCAACACTTTGTGCTCTTGACCGATGACAACAAAACCAGGAGGTTGTACCACATAAACCTCCTCGTTTAGTTCACCATTGAGGAACGCAGACTTGACATCCATGTGATGCATAGTCCACCCCTCATGCGCTGCCATTGCAATCAAGAGTCGCACAGATTCGAGACGAGCAACAGGCGCAAATACTTCCTCAAAATCAATACCCTGTTTCTGAACATATCCTTTTGCGACCAACCGTGCCTTGTGTTTGACAATCATACCTCGTTCATCTCGCTTTACCTTGAAAACCCACTTGAGACCAATTGGGCGATGTCTTACTGGTGAATCAACCATCTCCCAAGTATTGTTCTTAATGATGGAGTCCATCTCCTCCAACATTGCCTTGCGCCAACATACCTCTTGCTCGGCTTCCGCAAAACTTGACGGTTCCTCTGCCGAAGTCAGGAGAAGCTCCTCGAGGTCCTCTGTTTCAATCGGTATTGTTGTGTTGTAGATATCAACGAGGCTGCGATATCTCTGTGGTTGAGCCGGATCGATGGCTGCGTCGAGTTGATCGCTTGGAGACCCGTGCATTACCGGAGTATTCCTTAAGCCGTACCCAACCGAACCAATAGTAAGTGGCTGTTGAGCCGGACTCATGGCTTCGGTTAAACCATGTTCGGGTGAGCCTGAAGTTGGTATCTGCTGATGTTGTACCGGACTCATGGATTCGGTTAAACCATGTTCGGGTGAGCCTGAAGTTGGTATCTGCTGCTGTTGTACTGGACTCATGGATTCGGTTGCTACTGCTTCTGATCTGCTTCTTGCGGCCTCTACCTCCCCTCCGATACTCCACACAGCTCCAACTCCTCCTTCTTCATGGAACTCTGCTGATCCCCATATATCAGCACCATCATCCCACTGCCATGGTACCTTTTCTTCAAACTTCACATCACGACTTATAATTACTTTACCCCGACGAGGATCGAGTAGGCGATGTGCTTTGCACCCATCCTCAACACCGAGATACACTAATTGTTGACTCCGGTCTTCGAGCTTCTTCAAGTGTGAAGTTGCCACCCTTGCATGTGCCAAACAACCGAACACTCGCAAGTGTCCCAAGTGTGGCTTCTTCCCTGTCCAAGCTTCAAATGGAGTTCTTTCTCCCATTGCTTTCGTTGGCAAACGGTTCAGTAAATAAACCGCATGCCTTACCGCTTCTCCCCAAAGCTTACCCGGAACCTTCATGCTCTTCAACATAGATCGTGCCATCTCAACCACGGTCCTGTTTTTTCGCTCGACAACGCCGTTTTGTTGTGGCGTGTAGGGCGCCGTGAGGTTTCGCTGAATCCCTGCTTCATCGCAGACTTCCGCGAATGTTGTACCTAGGAACTCGCCGCCGCGATCAGACCGCAACGTTTTGATGCGTCGTCCACACCAGTTTTCCACCAAGGCCTTGTATTTCACAAACTCTACACATGCTTGATCCTTCTTCTCCAAAAAAGACATGTGCATCCATCTTGAATAATCATCAACAAGTAACATAAAATACTTATTACCTCCGCTCGTCGATGGGGTAATCGGCCCACAAAGATCGACATGAATCAAGTCCAGCCGCTCCTCTGCCCGATGCGACGTCTTTTGCGGGAATGTTCCCCGAGTCTGCTTTCCCACCAAGCATCCGTGGCATAATTGATCCGGATGTGAGATAGGTGGCACTCCTGCCGCCATGTTCTTGTCGATTAGAAGTTTTAAAGCCTTAAAGTTGACATGGCCGAGACGACCATGCCATAACCATGCTGGATCTTCCATCTTAGTGAGCAAGCAAACCGGACTTGCCCTTGTTAGCTCAATATGGTATAACCTATTTGGTGACCGAAGTACATTCATGAGCAACTGCCCCGTGGGTTTTTCAATCACCTCTAGCTTGCCTTGTCCAGCACCACACGGTAACCAATCTCGGTCATTTGTCCAAGACTGATGAGATTGCTACATAACTGTGGAATGTAATACACATCTCTGAGAGCCCACTGGTCTCCATTTTTACATTCAAACAAAATGGATCCTTTTCCCTTAATTTGCACAGTAGACCCATCACCGAATCTTACCTTGCCCGTGACTGCTTCATCTAACTCCTGAAATTTTTCTCTATCGCCGGACATGTGGTTGCTGGCGCCGTTGTCAAGGTACCACGTGCCTCCGGTGGTTGTGTCTATTCTTGCTAAGTATAGTTCGGGGAAGACCTTCGTTTCCATCAAAGATACGGTCTCCAACTGCGCTACTTCCATCTGCTCGATCGACGTCGGCTCTTCCGATACTGCGAGCAGTAGTGCTTGTTCCACAATATCAATGCGGGCATGGTGTGCTTCTTCTCCCTTCTTCGGCTCTTTGCACTGGCTGGAAAAATGGCCAAAGTTTTGGCAATTGAAGCACTGAATATTACTGTAGTCACGTGTGCCACCACCTGCTACCTCTTTCCCCGTTGAGTTTCCACGCCCACCAGGGCGCCCGCCACGCCCTCGGCTAGTTCCACGGCCACAACCACGCCCTCTTCCACGAGTACTTGCTTCCGGCATCTTGCCCTTTCCGGAGCCCTCGCTACCCGTTTTCTTCTGGCGTGCCTCCCGCTCCGCCTGAGTGTAGAGGAGTTGCCCGTCTCCTCTCGCACCTGCTATGGGGCGACGCGTTCTCTCCTCGAACGCCTTGAGTCTACCTACGGCATCCTCAAATACCAGAGTGGAGAGGTCGTAGAATTGTTCAATGCCGGCGATGACGGTAATGAAACGCTCAGGAACTGTGTCAAACAGTTTCTTTACAAGTGCAGCATCATTAAGAGAACCACCGAGGCTACTATACTTCACCATCATAGCCGACAGTTTTCCGGCGTACTGATCCAGAGATTCGTCCTCCTTCATACGCATACCGTCGAATTCACTCTTCAACGTCTGTAATCGCGCATCCCTAACGCGATCGGCGCCGACGAACCTCGTCTTGAGGCAGTCCCAAATATCCTTCGCCGTATTCTTGTTTGCCACCTGCATTAGAAGATCTTCAGGCAGGCACTGGATTAGATGCGATTTCGCCTTCTTGTCTTTCTTGACATCAACGGCCACTCCGGCAGTCGGTTCGATCGCTTCCCAAACCTCCTGGTCCTCCATCATTGCCTTGACCCGAATCTTCCAGCAAGTGTAATTTGTCATGGTGAGTTGTGGATACACATACCGTAGTGTATCCCGTTCGTCGTTGCCGCTACGAGAACCTTCTTCTCCGGTGACGATAGACATCAGGTTGAATCGGGGATACTTAGGCATACAATAACCGCTCTGATACCAAATGAAGGGAAAAACTTAACTTGCCAAAGAAACGAATAGAGAGAGAGTATTTTTGGTGCTGCTTAATCAACAGCTTTTTTGGTTTATTATTTATAACAAGAACAAAACATGCTAAAAAAAAACTTACAAACCCACGATGCAAAACCGTGAGCACTTCCTAACTTCCTGCTACCACTACTAGCACTACTCTATTTTTAGGAATAAAAAACAAACAAACACCCTACAATTTTGGGCACAAGTTTACCCAACAGACTCTCTGTCCAATGCTGCCATAACAAAGGAATGGAAGAAGAGAGTGACAAACGAGAAGAAGGTCCTGAAATGGGCAAGAACTTCAGATGTGGCTGAAGCTTTGAACAAAAGAGAGTTGGTGGAAGCTTGCATTCTTGGGAAAACCATGTTCCCAATTTATGAAGTCAGGAAAGCAAACTTCAACCCTGACGCAAGAGGAGCTGTTTTTGAAGCCAAAGTGCTGAAAAAGTTGAACGATATCTTGGATGGCTATGTTTCTGTTGCTTCCAGATATATTCATGGCGCCGAGTGCTCTGGCGTAGAACAGCTCAACGTAGAAGAGGCATGGACATTCCAAATGCTGATGAATCAGATGCTGCTCTCCTGATCGAATTCGGGACTCTATCTTCCGAAGAGAGATATATTCAAGATCACCCTATTCAAGAGCTTCCCATTTAAGATGAAGCAATGGTGAATGTTCAAGATCCTGAACAAGCTCCTGTAACAAATATTGAAGAAGCAATCTTGGAAGATGTAGTTGAGGAGGCTTCGAAAGCTCCTTCTGAAGAAGACGTGATTATAACCCCTGTTGTGAGAACAGAGAGTGTTCAAGAAATATTGGCTGAGGCCACTCAGCCTGAAACTGCAAGAACTGAGGGGGAACCCTCTAAGGAAAAAGGTGATGAAGAAGAAGGTTCCTCGTCTAAGGAGGAACAGGATGAGCAACCCAAATTTGTTAAGATCGACTTATTTCCCAAAGGTGCTGTGGGAAGTGTTCACGAAAATATAACAAATCCCCGTCACTATGCTGGATGTTTGCTCGAAAGATTCGAAAGGGCAGAAAAAGAAATTGACGAAGAAGAGGCACAAGAGAAAGATGCTAAGGATGCTGAAGTTTATCATCCAGAGCAATCCTTGCAGGTTCATGCAAACTTTGAGCCTATTCAAAGTATGGCTGCAGAGTCTGAAGAAGTGTCGTCTCATGAGGGTCCATCTGATGGAAGAGATAAAATGCTGAAATCCATGAGGTCTATGCTTTCCTCAATGCAGAAGACAATATGCCAATAAATGATCTCCAGAGAAGAAGACTGAGAAAACTTCAGCAATATGTTCAAGATCTTAACTGAGCTTGATAAGACCCTAAAGATGAATACGTATGAGACCCATGTCTCTAATGTGAAGTTTGGAAAAATTGAGCAAGAATGCTTCAGCCGTCAATCTAAACTATTCGACATTGAGAGGCACATCAATTACGAACGCCACAAGGAAACCTTAGATGAATTCGCTTTGGTGAAGAATCAGCTGGTGGAAATGCAGGGTTGCATGAACCGAAACGACAATGAACGACAAGCCTTTGCCGAGAACCTTGCAGGAAATTTCAAGCCAAGGAATATGCCTTACGTAATGATGAAAATGCTCAACCTCAACCAGTTCAAGCAGAGTCTAGTAGGAGGAACGATGGCATAGAAACCGGAACAAGATCCAGGCGGGCCATCTATTTTGATGACAATCCTAGGCCAACCAAGAGAGGCGGTGGCCGAAGTGGTTCTGAACGTGGTGGAAGAAATGGTGGAGGCCGAAGTAGGTTGTCTAATATTGATCAAGGTGGACGTGGAATTGTTGCTGAGCATGGAGGTAGATCGAATGCAGGAGGTCGTGGCGGTCGCGGCTATCCTCACTTTATGAACATGCTTCCCGGGCAAGAGATGAGTCCAACCGATCCTCAAGTAAAAAAGGAAGAACAATGATCTCTCTTCTTTTACTCTGTTTAAACTTTATTGAACATGGTTTTGATAAGTCCTTTGAATACTGGTTCTTGTGAATGATTGGTGTAAGTGAACAAGGTGTTTGTTTGTTATTTATTGGATGAATGCATGTTGTGTTATATGTATGCAGGTTTTCAATTTCTTAATCAAAAAGGAGGAAATTGTTAGGTCAAATTAATTTGACTAAGTGTTGAAATAATTTACCCACTGATATTTTGATGATGAAATAATCTATGTGTTTTGATACAGGTGTATTAAGACAACATATCTTTAGACTTAGATCTAATGAGGTTCATTAGACCGATTTTGATCTCCATTCCCATTAAGTTAGACGCAAGTCTAATGAAATTAGACGCTTAGTCCAACTCAACGGAGTTAGACGAAGCAGTCTAATAGACGCATGAATTAGACGTGAGTCTAATAGAATTAGACGTACAGTCTAACTCATCGGAGTTAGACGTATAAGTCTAATAGACGTGTAAAGAATTAGACGGGTAGTCTAATGAATACATGGAATTAGACGTGAGTCTAATAGAATTAGACGTACAGTCTAACTCATCGGAGTTAGACGTGTAAGTCTAATAGACGTGTAAAGAATTAGACGGGTAGTCTAATGAATACACGGAATTAGACGTGAGTCTAATAGAATTAGACGTACAGTCTAACTCATCGGAGTTAGACGTGTAAGTCTAATAGACCTGTAAATAATTAGACGGGTAGTCTAATGAATACACGGAATTAGATGTGAGTCTAATAGAATTAGACGTACAGTCTAACTCATCGGAGTTAGACGTGTAAGTCTAATAGACGTAAAGAATTAGATGGGTAGTCTAATGAATACACGGAATTAGACGTGGTAGTCTAACTCAGTGGAGTTAGACGTACCGGTCTAATGGTTATTTTAATTAGACGGGTTGTCTAATTATTGAAAGTTAGACGTGGGTCTAACTCCTTCAGACAAGTCTGAGGTAGAACCGGAATTAGACGTTGTAGTCTAACTCAGTGGAGTTAGACGTACCGGTCTAATGGTTATTATAATTAGACGGGTTGTCTAATTATTGAAAGTTAGACGTGGGTCTAACTCCTTCAGACAAGTCTGATGTAGAATCGGAATTAGACGTGGTAGTCTAACTTAGTGGAGTTAGATGTACCGGTCTAATGGTTATTATAATTAGACGGGTTGTCTAATTATTGAAAGTTAGACGTGGGTCTAACTCCTTCAAACAAGTCTGAGGTAGAACCGGAATGAGACGTGGTAGTCTAACTCAGTAGAGTTAGACGTACCCGTCTAATGGTTATTTGTATTAGACGCGAGTCTAAGTATATTAGACCAGGCAGTCTAATAGACGCTTTTCATCAGAAGGCGTTGACTTATTTCATTAGACTGATCCGTCTAACTAAAATACGTCTAATGCTCTATTTCAAGCAGTACGCTTTAATCTAGCATTTCTCTTACCCACGTGCTATAGTTGTACCCTATTTCTGCTCCACTTTCCTGTAAAGATTAGTACAACAGCTATATACATCCAATCAAGGAATGTCACGTAAGTGAATTTTCCTCACATTACCCGTTTTGCAGGTACATCCCTGATGGAATATTCGGCGCACTACCAGTTCGGTACTGCCACGATCGTTGTGCTCAGAGTCTGCTGTGTACAATGGAGGCTTTCCAATGGAAGAGCGTCACGTTTCATTCTTGAAGATTCGACCGTTAGCTTCTGATCAGTATTTAACCAATCCTTAGAGCAACGGACGAAGCACTGACTGACTTGAATCAATCTACCGAAGTATTAAACAACGAACAAGCATTCTGATTTTGCAGAGAGAGACTACTCAATCATCTTGCTTACTAAACTTACTTTCTTGAAGCTTCTTTTTTATTGTACTGTGTGTGAATCGAGAGAGAGAGCTAGAATCAAAACACCATTAGCTGAGTGATATTCTTCATCTTCTTGTAATTGAACAGAAAGTGTTATGTTCAATAGTGAGCTAAGTGTGTGTGTAAAATGTATTTGATTCTCATCATATAGTGAATCCTTCCGGTGGTTGGAAGAAGGGGTGACGTAGGAGAGTTTCTCCGAATATCCATAAACAAACTGTTGTGTTCTTCATTTTCTGTCATCTTTTCATTTTTCATCTTGTGAGCTTCAAACCCAAGTAAACAATTCCGCCTTGAATCCGTTTCAAGTGTTTACACAAGTTTGCGTAGAATAGAAAGCGAATTAAATCCTTAACAGGATTTCTTTCAAACTATTTTTCATAAGCCTTCATCCTTAGCCAGACCCCCGTCTCTATCGATAAAGCCGATCCTATCAGTAAGATCACTAGTGACGTGATGCGTCGTGCCACTATCAACTAGAAAATTATTTTGAGATGTTCCAACGGTTGTAGCATGGACCTGAACTTGTTTAGGGTTAGCAAAAGAGTCACGAAGAGGTATCGGGACACCATGATGTTGTTTCTTGAAGGTATGACACTAAGACAGAACATAACCCTTTACATTGCACCACTAACAGCGATGTTTGCGATTGTTAGGGCGCGAAGTGGATGATGTAGAAAATTTCCCAGGCTGAGTTTTGTCATAATAGTTGGCTTAAGTTTATGCATTCAAGGTTGTCATGGGAGCAAGAGCCCACCATTGAACAACAATAAGGGAGAGTTCTTTAATGAGAAGTTTCTCAGTGAGGTTATGAAATAGAATGGTAATGTCCCTTGCATTGACTCCATCAATGATAGCTCTATAGTTGTTGTTGAGGCCATGCAAGACATGATCATTCATGTCTTCAACGAAGATAGTAGAGCCAAAGGAGGCAAGGAGATCTGCAACTTGCTTCATAGAATGCATGTAGGTGGTGATGGATTGGGTACATTTGGATGTTGTATGGAGACACTCCTTTAACTACTTGAGGTGGATGTTGAATGCCTTGGCATATGTGCACTAGAGAAGTGTCTAAAGATCATGTCATGTCTTTGTTTGAGATACCAGGGATGTCACTTCAAGAGAGAGTGTGGTGAGGAAAGCACCGTATATAAGACGGTCATGTCGATGCTATGTTTGATAAGCAGGATTCAGAGTTGTCACAGGAGATTCAAGGTGGTGGAGACCGTTGTCGCCGGTGCATGAAATGATCCATCTGAATATTTGAGAAGATCATAGTCATCGAGGAGAGATTCAACTTGAAGTTTCCAAGTGAGGTAATTGGAGGGAATAAGTTTGGTAACACTACTAAGGGTGATGCAACTAAAGGGTTTTGATGGCTCATGAGAGTTGTTAATAGAGGAAGAGTTATCGGTGGCCATGAGAGGCAAAACGAAAAAAAGAGCGACGTCTTGTGTTGACGATAAAAGGAAAGGGAGAAGATGATGATCGTGTATTACTCTGATACTATGTAAGAAAGAAGGTTTGGAATGAATTTTATATATTTTTTATAACATCTACGTGTTTCTATTTATACAAGTTTGACAAATATGAGAAAAATAAGAATAAAGCAATAAATTAAAGACCTAGAATTTGAGAAAAAATTATATTTCTTAATTTTATCAATTTAGTTTAAATAAAAAGCAATTAGAAAGCTAATTATTATAATTTGATGAGTGGTTCTTCCATAAATCTATACCAAAAGAAATAGTTAACCAATTAAATTATTATATTTTCAAAATAATGAAAAATAAAATTGCGTAGGCTATATACGGGTAATGTTAATTTTAAAGAGTAAATATTATAAAAAAAAGAAAAGTTTAGATGCTTAAGTGAAGATATAGATCTGACTTTAAGATTTGGTCAATCCAACTTTAGAATTATTGGCATAACTTTAATATATGGTACAAAAAATATGTCCTAGACAATAGTAAATATTACAAATCAATTCTAGAACTTCATAAATAAAATAATAGAAACAACCATACTAAAACAAATAGTTTCTCACTTTAAACGCCTTAATTAAAGTTTGTGTAAAAATCGTAGAGAATCATGCTGCTAGTATCTTATATTAAAAATAATAATAAAAAAATAATAATAATAATAAAATCTAAATTATTAGAGTGAAACTAATTCTATAATTTACCTATAGAATATATTTATCCGACTATTAATAAGAAAAATATAATAATTATATATATTAGCATTAAAGAATTATAAAAGTTAAATTTATTGCAATTCAAACGTTTATTGAGAGTTGTTTAAATTTTATTAAAATAAAATATAGAATTCAGTTGCACACAAACTAAGCTACATGTAATTTCTGTTAAAAAAAAATTTAAAATAAAAAATACTTGGGTGAACTTATTGCCTGTTATAAAATTATATTATTTTAATTGTACAACAAATAGGTTGTTTGTCAAAAATGGATTAAATAATTTTAATAAAGCCTTTGAAAAACTATAATCCCAAATAAAGTCCAGAAAACAAATTTAATATAATTTTGCTACACTAAGAAAAGGGAGAAAAGGGATAGTAATCATAAAAATTACTTTCCATATTTTTAGTTCGTCAATAAGTAAACTCGTCTCTAAAATATGTGGTCGGCATTGTCACTAAATATCTATCAATTTAATATTTAATATTGTCATGATTTTTAAAGCCAAATCTATATATACTTGGATATCAATAGAATATATATCGAATTTGGATTTCAATAGAATATCTACCGAGTTTAGATTTGATTTACTGGTAAATAATTACCCATCTTACTCAGAAATGAGCCTTCATTATAATTTGGGAGTTTGATGCATAAATATGTTTTTTTATGAATCATATTTATTAGTTAAGATGTTAAAAGAATTCAATTTTTAAATTCATGGGTTGAATGAACTCTTTTATTTAATGTTACTTAGAATGAAAATGAATAAATCGAATTTAAACTGAAAGTTAAAAAATATATTAAAAATAACGTGTAGTAAATAAGATTTATGGTGTTTTACTGAGTTTTGTAAACAAATATTTTGACATTTATTTTGTTTCTATTATTTATTTAATGTTGTAAAATTTTGGTTAGTTAATTATTTGTTTATGTTGTAGGTTTCTATCATAATTTTTTAAAATATTTGTGAACTTAGTAATTTTTTTTATGTGTCTATATTTTGATTAATTATTAAATGTTGAATATTAAATAGATTTTGTAGACTTAAAATTTTCATGTACTAAGTCGAAATATTTAAAAATCTAAAGGGAAATTGGAATCAAAATGAAAGAACTTAAATTAAAATATTGGGAATAGTTAGAGGAATCAAAATATAGACACAAACTAATATGCAAAGAAAATTGAGGAGCTGAAAAAATAATCTAACAGAGAACAAACTGAAAATGTGTACAATTTTAACAAAAATAAATTATAAATGAATAAATCAATAGCTATAAATAATTTAGGATGTTATTTGTGAGAATTTAATGAATAGTTATTTACCTAATATATTATAACTTAAGAGAAGATAAACTGTTTTAACCATTCTTAAAAATTCTAAAACAATTTAGACAAAGCAAAATCCATATAATAAAATTACAGGCATCTGAATGTTCATACACAAGTAATTGTTGATTCACTAATAAGTCTTAAAACATGTCATTAACTAAGAAATTATCTGGGAGGAAGATGATTGTTTACAAATAATATTTCAAATTGCGAAGTACGATTTTGGAGAAAGTTTTGGCTGCAAAAGATGCACTCGAACATTTTGATGTTGAACGCAAAATCCTAATCGTTTTCTTGTCTTTAATTATAAGATTAATATGATGCTCTCTATTCTTGTAACCTGGTGTAGTAAACTAAGACACAACAAAATAAAAAACATTTCACAAAAAAAAAATCAAAATATATAATTCTCAAATTACCTGCATTAGAGCGAATATAGCACAAGACTTAATCGGGGAAGAAGAACTTCTTAACATGTTAGCAAATCGTGCAATTTCATCTTCACTGAACAAAAAAAAACAAAAAAAAGAGATAAAGTTAAAACTTGAAATTTAGCATTTTTATGAAAATATTGGTTCCATTAAATACCTGCATTCCAATTGATGCACATTCTTTATACGAGCAAATTGGACAATTCTTTTCAAATCGATGATTCTTAAAGATAAATAATCACATTTAAGTGTTTCATCATCCAAAAAATTGTTAATAAAATCTTCAATATGCTTCATTCCAATCCTTAAAGTCTTTGTTGATTCATTAGACGGATTTCTAAACATAAGAACATATTATTATAAATGTTGCAAACATGTAATAAATAGAAACAAAGATTAAACTAGTACCTTATACTGTATGTGCATCCTTCCGGAAGGATATGAAAAATGTAAGCCATTACTAAAATAGCTAAGAATCGTGCTAGTTCAGATCCGGAAACCAAACAAATGCGAACAAGAACTTGAATCCCTTTTTTTTCAACTAAACGAAGAGCAATATCAGGCTTGAATACGAGATTCCAAAGGGTTCCCATTATAATCACATGTATATTCTGAGCAAAGCCATTCAATTGTTTCATTAAATGTAGCTCAAATTAAGAATGTTATACAATTATTATTTTTTGTTAAATAGTTAACATATTTACTTACATCCTTAACAGAGAGTACATCAGACACTTGACTTCCAAAATGTCTAATTTGTCCTACAGCAATACTGTCATGAAAATAATTAAATTGTTAAATGAAATTAAAAATAGTATATTCAACTCAAAATAAGTGTTGAAATCAACTTAATTTTCACTTTACTTATTAGGTTCTGAGCTCTCGTCCAAATTCTCAACCCCACTAACTCTCTTCCATTTTTTCCATGAATAATTGGTAGTTTCCTTTGATAAATAAACCTGTAAAATTGACACTTTTTTTAGTATAAACTAAAACTATTACGAAAAACAACTAATGACAATAAATTGACATAAATTTATTTTAATTTAATTCCTTAGTGGAGACAATACACGGAACAAGAAATAAAGCCTAAATAGTGAGACACGACACATAAGAGTGGAAAACAAAAGTGAATTTGGTATTCCTAGACTATTTCCAAATCTAGCTATTGAGTTTTTTTTGTCGTTTCTGGAAGTGATTAGATTATGACTGAGCTTGATATAAAGTGAGATGGGCTATACTTGGGAAAACTCGCATTGAAATTCAATGAGATATTCGAAAAAGAATTATTTGTGGCACCTCAATCTTTAGGTATGCTAAGACCGAAGAGAATTCCATCCTATTTAATCCATTTTGGTTTCACCCCCTTTAGGTAGCTTTAGGACATACACTAAGGTCTTTTGGTCTTTTGATTGAGAGTGATTTAAATTTGTCATAAAGAACTATGGATAAAACTTTAGAGAGAATCTTTCCCAAAAAGCTAATTGGATTATTCTACAGCCAGTGCATTAATTGGACAGAGAGAGTTTCATTCTCGTTTTTTCTTGAGTTTGTCTTGTCGTTTCTAGAAACGATGAGACGAGAATTGAACTTGATATAAAATGTGTTCAGTTGGAAACCCACATTGAAATGTAAGGAGAAATTAGTAAAAATAATTATTTGTGGCACCACAATCTTTAAGTATGCTTAGATCGAGGGGGATTTCATCATATCTATTTCATTCTGGATTCATTCTCTTTGGATAGATTTAGGCTATACACATTGGTCTTACGATTGAGAGTTAATATTAGAGAGGTTCTCTAAAAAGTTGTTAATTGGTGAGCTCTTAGTTTTTCATTCTTTCAATATTTCTTAAGTTAGTTTTGTCGTTTTTGGAAGTGATGAGACAAGGACTAAGCTTGATATAAAGTGAGTTCGACTGCACTTGGGAATACCCGCAATGAAATGCAATGGGAAATTAGCAAAAAGAAAAAAAATATTTATATCACCACAATCTTTGGGTATGCTAAAAACAAAAGGTATTCCATTGACATACATTCTAGTTAAAGTTGTTCCATTCGAATTGAGAGTTATTTAGATTTGTCAAAAAAATCTAGATAAAACCTTATAGAGAAACTCTCCCAAAAAGTTAATTGGATTATTCTACTTTACAAGTATTAATCGAGCAAAGTTTCACTCTCGTTTTTTATTCTTCCAATTTTTCCTTGAAGTGACGAGATTAGAATTGAGTTTGAGATAAATTGAGTTCGATTAAACATAGGGAACCCCACATTGAAATTCAATGAGAAATTAGCAAAACAAAAATTAAACATGAATTATTTTTTGCCCCACCCTACTCCCTTCATGCCTTTGTTGAAACCAAAGGATTCCACGATCCATTTTGACTTCATTCTTTTTGGTATCTTTAAACCATTCATCCTATTCATAGTGGTTCTATTTTGATAGAGAGTGATTTAAGTTTGGCAAAAGGAATTGTGGTTAAAGTTTTTTCGAGCTATTTATTGGTATGTTTGTCATGTTATTCTAGTTGTAGTCAATTCAACATAAAAACTTAATTGTATCCCTCATCTGTGATTGACCACATCTAGTGGTAGAATTTTCCACTTCTGATTTTGAATTAATTAACAAAAGAACTTGGATGGATCTATTTCATGATATTTTTTATTAAACACTTTATTATTGAAGTTTAGAACACATAATAAGAAAAAAAAATGTATATAACTTTAATAGGAAGTAATGAACCGTTTCATCATAAAAGAATATACTTACCAAAGCTTCAATGCCATCAACTGCTACAATTTCTTCCCGGTTCCATTCATCAAAAGACAAGTTATGAAGTGCCTCAACAGTTTTTTCGCTGCATCAAGAATAACATTCACAATAATATACTTTGTTAGTGATTTTATAAACTAATTTCTTTAGCATTTGACTTTATTATATTTGTTGGTACATAATTTTAGATTGAGTTTGTATAATATGTAATAATAATTATTTTAATGAGGTTATCCAAATTTCAAATTATGAATTCACTCTTATTAATTGTGTATTTTTTTCATATTGCAAAGATATACCAGAGTTGCAAATATTTAAACCAAGTAACGTTCTAAAGAAACGATTATACAACATACCAGATATGTTTATCTTCTGAACGAATGAGTCCTACAAGTCTTTGAAGAACACCTAATTTGTGTCCAGCTATTATACTGTTGTCATTTGTATGTACCATTCTTGTCAAGTTAGCAAAGACAAAAGCAACCTAAAAAAAACATATATAAAAATTAATAAGGGCAATGTCAAATTAAGAAGCTTTTTAACTTTTTTGTTTAAGGTTTATTTTGAATGCAATCATTTTGTACCATAATATTTATTAGAAAACAAGTTTAAAAAGACATCAATTGTCTTACCAGCTCCAATACTCCAACAAACAAGCACTCTTGAGTAATAGTCACAAGGGCATCTAAGCAAATATTTCTACTAATTTCTATGCTTATTTTTTCATCTGATGTCATACATGCTAGTGTACCAACACCATTTTCCTGTAAAGAAGAGCATTCATAAAAAAAACAAAAAGTTATTTTAAAGTTATTTTTTTCCAAGAATGTCATGGTTTAAGTGAAAATTCTTGTGAGTGGTAAAATATAAAATAAAATAAAGTGAAATAAATGAACAAGATGAAAAATTTACCAACACATTTTCGCTTAAAGAAGTCCATCTTTGTAGGAGGTTTTTCAATATTTCTAAACCACCACACTCGTAAATAATATTCTACAAAAAAATAATGTTATAAACAATTTTTAATCGGTCAAAATAATTGTCAAAATAAAGAATTATTATGAAAATAGAACCTTATATTCATTCTCTGACATTACTTCATACAATCTTTCACGCACATTCCTTAATCCATTACTAGCCTCCTCAAGAATAGATATATTCGTAGACTCTAGTAATTTCACTATAACTGAAACCCCTTCTTTGAAGGTCACAATTATAAATTTTTTATTCGAAAACACCATATTTATTCCCTATAAAACAAATATAATGACAACATGTGAAAAATATAAATATTGAAATCATCATTATATTCCAAACATACCTTCATCACTTCTAATTGAACTCCTTCACTTGATGATTTTACTAAATTTAAAACGTTTGCCATTCCATATAGTATTGCCTTTATTCTTTGATCATCTGTATCATCATCAACTTCTTCATCAAAAGGAGTTGATGCATGTAATGCAATTCCTCTAATCGCCCTTTTTTGTACATCCTCATCTGAACTTTTTAAAAAATTAGTCATTAAAGTTAGACCATCTTTAATCCAGAAGTATGTCAATCTCATTGAGTGAAAATTCAGTTCTGCTAAACGAAGAAGCGAACGCGATAAAACTTGTTCAATCCATGGCATGATCAAGATATCTTGAGAATCCAACAATTTGGGTATGCAAGTCAGCATGGATAACAACTTTATACCCATTTCATTTGTAGGGCTAAAATTCACATCTGCATCCAATTTCGGGCAGCAAAGAGCACATAAGACCTTTAAAGTTGGAGAATAGGAAAGTAACCTATCAATAGCATTTGCACTAATACGTGTTCTTGACACATCCAACGCTAACAAATTTGCAAACTTAATCCAATGCTCTATAACTAGACCTGAATCCAAGTTTTTTGTTCCAGCAATTGAGAGAAATTTAACTGATAGAAGTTTTGTCAGCGCTATCTCGTCCACTCTTACACAATCCGTAAATGCGACTTCTACCAAATTGCGACAATTGTTACTTAGAGCATTAATCGCTATTGAGTTAACATCTCTCACGGCTGAAAGCCAAAGCTTCTTGAGATTATGACAGCACATAGCAATTGATTTGATTCCTTCACTACTGATTCCCTTACAGTAGCTATAACCAAATTCGATGACTTCAAGTAACTTATTCATATCTACAATTATAGATAAAGTTACGTCGTTGACTCTCCCATAAAAGTTACCTCTTATCTCAATCAAAGTGCTTACTTTGAGACTGATTATCGCCTCAGCAGATTCTTCTCCATCAAAACAAAGTTTCTGAAGGGAAGAACATCTAAAAGCAAGAGAGGGGGCTGTGGAGATATCAAATTTGTGGGCTCGAAGATCCAGTGACTGCCATAAACATGGAGAAGCACCGAGAGACCACCAACTTTGGCAAACTGAAGATAAATTCGCCCTGTCCTGATAATTCAGAAGAGAAAACAGATGAATAACTGTATCACCTGGAAGTTGAGTCCAGTCTACGGTTGAAATCCAGCTCCTATCTCCTTGAATTTCGTTGTTGTTTGTTGAAATCTCCTTAGATTTGTCATTTGTGAGGACTCTCTGGTTCATATCTGATCAATCAAATCATGCACAATTAGAGGAGCAATGGGTACTGCCTGCCGTTTAGATTCTGCTGAAAATGGTTTTTGTGTAGTTCATGTAGCAATAACAAATAATCCATCTTTTCATTTATTTGTAATCTCACCCAGATTACAACAATCCAATCCTATTACAGTAATACAATTTTATGGCCTTGTTTGGATTATACTGTTTGATCCATATAATTATATTATTAAAATTTGAAACAAAATAATTAAGTCAAACTGGACCAGGGGAAATTAGGAAAATATAATTATTAGCAAACAAGAGAAAAAGAAGAAAATGTATTTATTAAGAAATAAAAAATAATAAAGGAAATGTACTTATTAGAAAAACCATAATTCACATGTAATTATTATAAATAAAATAAAGGTAATGTAGGAAAAAATATATTAAATGTAATAATATAATTTTCTTTCTTATTTTACAGAATTGAAAATTTGAATTTCAAAATGGCCTATAATAGACCACATTTGGATGTCTATATTAATTTTTTTAGTTTGAGTTATTTGATTATTTTAAATAATGTTTTATTATATTATATATTTTTAATAATTAAATTATTTATTTTATTAATTAAAAAATCAAAATATTTCTATTTATTTTATACAAAATTAGAATTATAAAATATAAATAATACTTTAATAATTCAATTTAAATATCTACACTTTAATTAAATAAAATTTGTAATTTGAATGCACACTAATTGATACAAACTTATTTACATTAACATGTACTTTTAATAAAATTCCCCTTATATTTAATTGGTAAAGCGGTTCAGTTTATTTAATTGGTAAATGGGTGAATTTGATTTAACTTATATAATACGGTAAGTTTGATTTGCTAGATAAATTTTATTCAGCTTATTTAATCGCTAACATCAGGAAAGTTTGATTCAACTTATTTATTTTTTATTTTATAATATTATTTAATATTTAATATTATATTTATATATATATATTTTTATTATTAATTTAATTTTAAAGATTAATAAATTATTTAAATTAAATATTTTAAAATAAATTATATTATATAATAAATGTTATAAAATTTTATTAAAAATAGTGATAAGAAAGAGAATTTTGAAGAGATAATTATGAGAAAATGAAGTGTCACCACTAGTTGAAAAAAATGAGAAAAGGTAAGAGTAAAAAAAATGAAAAAATTTGTTATTTTTTAATAATCACTCCACGCCAAATTATTATCTCTCAAATTTTCCCTCCCATCGTTTCTCTTTTATTAATATGTAATTTTAAATATATATTTAATATAATATATATATATATACTTATTATAATTTATTTATATCCATTTTACAAAATATATATTTATAAATTTTATTTTATTTATATCCAATTTTTTCTTTTCAATTTCCCATTTTTCAAACACAACTATCTCGGCAGTTTTTCACTTCTCTCTTATCATTGACACTACATATCCTAGTATGTTATTAATTTTAGTACTTTATTATCACATAATTATTTAATATTATTATTATTATTGAGATGTGATTAATTGTGTTATATACTACTTCTTTTTTTTTCAAGAGGGCAAACTCAAAATTGTCATTTAGTGTTTTTATGAAAACTGAAGCCTATTTAAAAAATAATTAAATAAATTAGAATTAAATATTTTCTTTATTATTATTGTTTGTTTTAAAAATATTAATCAAAAGTAATCTTATTATATTTATAAAAGTTAAATATCATACATTATTAATAGGAAATTATTAAATTTGTTATTATTATTATTATTAGATTAAATCTTTTTAAAACAAATAAAATATAAATATTTTTTATATATATAATTAACTTTAATTAATTTAATAAATTTAATAAATTATCTATCAAAATGAATTTATATATGATATATAAATATTTGACGGCGTTGGACAATACACTACCATTGTAATTTACATCGAAACCTAAAATAATATTATTTAGTGAAATCCAAACCTTTTAATTATACTCACTAATTAAATTAATAAATTATCTAGGAAAAAATAATTTATCAATAATATATAAATATTTGACGGTGGAAAAAATATCCAAAATAGTGGATAATACAATACCATTGCAACTTCTGTTGAAAACCTAGATAATTATTTAGTCTTCTCTAAATCTTTCATCTCCAATTTCTCGATTTCCGCCCGCAAGGATTGGAGTTGTACCTTCTTCACTTTATTTTGGTCGGAATAAGTTTCCACCAGAATTTTTCATGCTTCTTGAACACTATCCGCCTTTGAGATCCTCACATAAATTGGAATTTCAATAGTTTGATAGATTTGAAAGAGAGCATTCCTCTCCTTTATTTTTTTTACTCTTCAAGAGTGTCATTTCTTTTTCGATTAAACCCTCTTTATCTTTCGGTGCTTCTACACCATCTTCAACAACATTCCATAAGTCTTGAGATTCAAGACATATCTTCATTAGATTACTCTAGTAATCAAAATTTTCTCCATTGAACTGAGGCACTAGGGAAACAAGATTGTTAGCCATTATTTTTGTATGGCTTAAGAAAGTATTTGGAGAAAAATATTATATTCTAATATTTGGATACTTTAAACAATGAGAACACCTTTATTTATACTATCTAATGGATTATTCTAGAAGCCTACATAAATGCAAAAAAATTAAAAACAATTTTGTAACTCTTAGAGTTTAAATGAAAACATATTTTAGATACTATTAATTATAAAAATAATTAACCAAATAAAAACTTATTCAAATCTTATTTATTCCAACAATTTTAAGCAATTTTGGAAGAAAAAAAAGAGTTGCGTGTATTACATGTGATTAACAAATGGACAAAATTTAACTCACAGAAGATTCATTTTTATGAAATTTGATATTCTATTAAAATTAAGCCTACAAATAACATATTTTTAGATTAGGTATAAATTTAAGAACTCATAATGGAACGTCGAATGATGGAGAGAACATATCGACCATTTAGATCCAAAATAAATGGTTGATCATGGAAGACTGTATACCATGTGAGAAATCATGGTGGGATTTGTCAGACATTCTTTATAAACTTAAGAAATTTGCGTATGCTTCTCAAATGTTGGTTTGTGGGAGATCATGTTTTATTTTGTGCTAAAATTAATGACTTGTATAATGAAATTAATGTCATTTATAGGGCTAAGGAGATTCATGAACTCTTCGATGAGGAGGTTAGTTCTTAGATTCACATTGTTAGTAAGTTGTTCAATATGTGTAAGGAGGAAGAAAATGTGGCACGTTAGCAAAATAGAGTTACATCGTTAAGAGTCGGAGATATAAACGCCAAATTTTTATATGGGATATCTATTGCACAAGTAAGAAATAATGTGATTATTTTGATCTCGATCAAGGAGGAAGTTCATGATAGTGAATCAAAAATATCTACAAGTATTGTCAAAGTCTATGCGGGTTTGTTTGAGAAGACATTTAAGGTCAGGCTTAAATTGAATGGTATTACTTTTGATTCAATTAGTACGGCGCAAAAAGATATGTTAGAGAGTCGTTTTACGTTGGAGGAGGTTGAGGAAGCCACTAAGGGGTGCGAAAGTGATAAAGCGTCAGGATCTGACATGTTTACTTTGACCTTTTTTAAGAGGGTGTAATATTTCCTTAAGACTATAATAATGGAAAAAATTGATCATTTTTATCATTTTCATCATTTGACAAGAATTGGAACTCTACTTTGATATGTCTTATTGGTAAAGTTTTAGGGACTATTGATGTGAAGAATTGTAGATCTATCAGTCTCGTTTCGTTTTCTATAATATTGTCGCAAAATATTTGTCCAACAAGTTGTGGAGGTTGTTAAAGACAGTCATATCTAGTAATCAGATGGCGTTTATCAAATGTCGTCAAATTTATGATGTCGTATTAATAGCTAATGAATGTATAGACTCAACTAATTTAATATGTGACAAATTTATTTTTGTCAAGTTAGATATCAAAAAATCTTATGCTCACGTCAATTGGGAGTTTTTGTTTGATGTAATGGACAGAATAAGAATGAGTGCGAATGTATTAGATTTTCTCTCTCGATGGTTAAGTTTTCTACCATTGTTAATGGGAATTCTCATGAACTTTTTGAGAGTTCTCGAAGGATCAGACAGGGTGATTCACTCTCCTCTTTCATCTTTATTATTGTTATGGAAGCCCACTAAAAACTGATAGTTTTAGTAAAAAACTCGTGACTCTTCCGTGGAGTGAGTTGTGAGTCAAAAAGATATCATTTTGCCATATTACATTTATCATTCGGTGATGAAATGCTCTACATGGTTTAGGCTACCTATATGAATTTTAAACACCTTCGGAATATTTAATGGTTATTCGGTGAATGCTTCAGTCTTCGAGTTAATCTTAATAATTCCAATATTTTTTCTCAAATTATGTTTCGAATAAAAGAAGGGTGAAGTTGACAAATGTGTTGGATTTTAAAATTTGTGGTCTTTCGTCAACATATCTTGATATGTCATTCGGTGCTAAATTACGATATAAAGTCTTTTGGACCCGATTATCAATAAAATGAAATGTAAACTATCTAGATAGAAAAGTAAAATAATCTCGAAAGGAGTCGAATAATCCTCATTAAGAGTGTGTTGTCATCTATGTACGTATATATGATGTTTTTATTCATTCTTTCCAAAAGTGTGGCGGTGAAAATGGAGAAAATAATGTGTAAATTTTTATGGGTATCTTTTAACTCATCGTTTTACATCTAGTTAGTTAGGATAATGTTAAATGTTTTAAAGATCAAAGAGGTCTGGATATTCGAGATCTTATTTCCTTTAATAAGACTTTTCTATTAAAATGATGTAGTAGATTTGTAAAGAAGCCGAATAGTCTTTAGGCATCGATGATCAGATGTAAGTATATTCATAATTGGTTTGGTTGGTTCACCATGTCTAATTATCCAGCGGGGTGTAGCACTTGAAGGGGAAGTTATTCAATATATAAAAGTTTTCGTAAGTAGTCTAGATTCATTGTGGAAGATGGTTTTTCGATCAGTTTTTAGGACGACATTTGGTATAGTCTAGCTACGACATATCATGAGTTTGTTTCCATTTCTATATGTAGAAATGTCATGATTAAGGACATATTTTATTCTGGGTCTAATGGTTTCGCTAGCCGAATTAGATATAGAAGGAGATTAAATATTATAGAGAGTTCATCCCATAATAGAGTTTACTTTTTGTAAGACGCAAGCAAGTGTCCCCCGTCTGAACAAGACGTTATACTTGTAAAACATTGATAGTTTCCTTGTTGGGCATTACTACAAGTTGTTCGTTAAGATGATTCCATATAATTGGGAAAATTTTGGGAGTCAAAAATTTCATTAAAGATCTCGTTCTTTAAATGTAGCATTATATTCATAGTGCAATTTTTATAGATGATATGTGTATGAACATTTTTATATTATGGTTAGTCGTATGTGTCACGAGAAGGTTGAATCGACAACTCACTTATTTTTATATTGTCGATGTGGTGACTAATATATGGAGCCTTTTGTGCAATATTATTGAGATTCATTGGGTAATGTTTGAGTCTTTAGGTAGTTGCTGAGAAGTTTTGATTGATGCGGATGATATGGAAGACCTACATATTTAGGTTATCATCCCAATTAATTTTGGTGGACTTTCTGGTTTAAGAGAAATCGTCAAACTTTTAATGATTGTAGTCGTTCATTGCGTATCATTCATATTGTTATTATTATGACGTTTTCTGAAATTCATTCCGGAAAGTCGAGTCCGTTGAAAAATTAATCGTTCTTTTAGAGAACTTACGAGCTCGATAACTTATCGAGTCCGTTTGCAAATAAAGTTTGATTCAAGGGTATAAATAAATATAAAATAAACTTTTGAGGATAATTTGTTATAAATCCCAAATAAAATAATAATAAAATAATGTGTAGCAGCCTCCTAAGACTCTAATCCGAAGCATCTTCTCCTTTTGCGAATCCGTGTTCTTCTCGGTTCTTCTTTTGGAGGAGGAGTTAGGGCTACAAATTCTATAAGCCCCCTTCCCTGTAAGATTCGCCATTAATTCTTCTCTCGTTTTTCTGCAACGATGCTGCTATCTCCAGGGAATTCTCCGCGTCACCTTTCATCTCCTTCGCCATCTGTTTCCGAAAGGTCAATCGAAAACCCTAACCGGATCTCTTCAACCGCAGCGGCAACACCTACAAGAAATCAACAGACCGTTCTCGATGAAGATACCTATGTCGCCTCCATCGAGAAGATCATTGAGCGTGACTTCTTCCCAGATATCCCCAAGCTCCGTGACCGCCTGGATTGGCTCGAAGCAATTCGGAGCGGAGATCCTGTCCAAATTCGCGATGTGCAATTAAAGATCATCGAGCGCCGTCGTGGAAAAGCTCTTAATCTTGGCTCCACAAAAGGTAAATCACGAACACCTGGATCGACTTTCTTCAGAACTAGTACGACTCCTTTTGAATTTGATAGAGCTACCCCTTCTGTTGCTAATAATGAGAATTTGGGTGATAATGATACGTCTAGTGATGATGCTCTAATTGATCCTAGTTACTCACTTGATCAGTTCTTTAGGAGGTACACTAGTGAGGACAATGATAGTTTTTCGAAAATCATAGAAAAAGTTAATAGGAAGAGGAAGGAGAGGTATGGGTACTTGACAGAAGGGGAAAACGAGGATGATGTTCAATCGATCGAAGATGCAAAGAGGGATCGAATTACTGACGGATATGGAACATCAGATCAGCCACCTAGTACATTGGAAGGATGTAAATATATTGCAAAGAATTTATTGATGTACCATCCTGCTGATCGAGGTGAGGCTCCATTAACAGAAGCAGAAAGAGCGGAAAGGTTAAAGTGTTTAACAAAAGAAATTAACATGTCCAATACTCGTTTTCACGGAAAAATGATAAATGATATACCAAAAGAGGAGAACCCCATGTCGGTTCTGTATACTCCTGTTTCCGGCTCAACTCCAGGCCCCTTTTCTTTATCAGATAGAGAAGGGGATAAGTTTAAGAAATACGATTTGGAAGACTTGAAGAAAACCCCAAACCCATACTATTTAGAATCCTCTAAGAAGGCTGACAATGGTTACAACTTTGTTCGAACTCCATCACCTGCTCCTGGTGCAGATGAATCTCCTTTTATAACATGGGGAGAAATCGAAGGGACTCCACTAAGATTAGATCTTGAGGAAACTCCAATCGACATTGGTGGAAGTGGAGATGGGCCTCGGTTTAAGATCCCATTCCCGCCTACTAGAGATTTAAAGGCACATTCTTTGTCTAGAGATGCAGCTCGTAAGGTGAGGGATAGGTCTAGAATGTTCCAGAAACCACCATTGCCATCACCCGTTAGAGGGGGAAGTGCTAGCCCTAGTGCAAGAACACTGTCACCTGCTGCTCAGAAATTTGTTCGTAATGCAATTGCAAGATCTTCCCACAATGTTGATAAGGATCTCCGGGCTTCTTATAGAGGAGGGGCAAGCCCGGGGCTTTCTACTCCAAAAAGTGTTAGGAGTATGTCCAGGTTAGGGAGAGAAGATGAGAGCTTAAGTACTAGATCACCTTCTGTCAGGGATGGCTTAAATACACCTTGGTGAAGAGATGTGCCTACTATTATGACTGTAATATGCTGCTTCTGCCATTTGAATCTATGTAAGTTTGAATCATGTGTTAAAACTTAAAAGACTATTTACTATTACTGTTTGGAAGCAAACTTGTTATGTTTTCCCCTTTTGTTCTTTAATTGACTGGTTCATTTGAAATATATGTTGTTTTGTCCCAAAGCATTCTGCTGATAATCCCTCTTATTTTATGATAACCCTTTATTGTCACTATTGCTTTTGGGTTTTCACCTGTTATTGGTAATAATAGAAAGTTAATCCCCTCGATATTGAAACCTTTTGATGTTGTCTTATGAGTTGTGTTTTGGTAAACTATTCCTCTGGATGCAGTAGTTAGTCTAAATATAGTTTGTCCAGTTGGAACACTTTTTTGATCAATATGGATTTGAATTCATCTGTAGTTAGTCTTTTGAATCTGGATCAGTCCGGATGCAATAGTTGTTAGTCTTTTCAAAGATTTTCTCATATCTGTTGATTTCATCTTTATTTGTGATCTTGCTCCACTTCTTACAATGATCGTCCATTCTTTCTTACAAGGACAACTTGTCCTCATATTCAATCTCCTCATACCTGGATAATGGTACAAGAGGTGGAAATCATTCCCCACTACTTGATGCATCATTCATCGACTTTGCTGCTCATCATTGCAAAAAAAGGAATTAACTCGAACTGGATGCTCTTCCTCATCTCGGGAGACTCCAAAGTCATGGAATCCTCGCATACATTATTAACTATTCTCACAATAGGTTCATCTCAAGGGAGGAATGTTTGTATCTCACTTTCAACATTGCACCCCAAGTTCCCAACCTCTAGGTGAAAAACTCAAGTTTCCTTAGAGATACGTCTAATCAAAATGCATTTGTCTTTCCCGACTTCCTAACCCATGGCAATACATTCTCAAAAGATCATTTGTTGGGAACTTTGTTTCCTTTCCAACACCCCACCATTTTCTAACGAAACAGAAAATATCTTGAGAGTTTCAACCCATAAACCATTTTCTAATGTTTTCATGGTCCTTTTAACATCTCAATCTCCCAAAGAAGCTCGACGAGTATGTGGGATAGGATCCTCTATTACGGATCCTGTTTCCTCACAGGGGCAAAAACATCAATTTTTAAAATATATATACTCTTACCCCTCTCTGTGAGGGGACATGAGAACAGGGATCCCCAAAAAAGTAACCCAAGTGAACCATTTTTAATCCAAATTAAAATTGCGACTGTTTGGTGTCTTGCCTCACCTGAAGAAATATTTGCGTGAACCAACCAATCCTCTCTATTGTCCCAAAAAATCTTTGTAAAGAAAAAAATATATGTAACACCTATAGGACTTACCATCTCTGCCCCTAATTTTATTTTTGAGATATTTTTGCGAAAACCTTTTATACCATATTTAAAAATATATATATTATGATAAAAGTATTTATAATAATGTTTTTATATAGTATATATTATGTATTATTTTAAAATATAAAGAAATAAATTTAAAATTCTTATAAAATGTAAAAATAATTAAAAATGTTTGTGATATTATAATTTTAGTTGTATTAATTAGTGTTTGGGGTGAGATATAAATACTATTTTCATCAATTACTGGAAAAATAGAATTCAAATAAAAAAAAATCGGTTTCAAATTATAATTGACATTCATATCTCTCAATTGTTATCTTTTGTCATGGTTTAAGCAACAAGCAAACAAAAGAAATATCCCCAAAAGCAACAATTGTTTTCTTGCCCATTCTTTGTTTTACTCTTTTCAAGAAAAACCCATCTTTATGTTTTAAATATTAATCTTTCACCTTATCGTTAATTTTATTGTTTTTCGAATAAACGAAAATGGTTAAAGAAAGAATGTGTTGATTGATGTGTAAGCATCCTAGTCCAAAATTTCTAACATTCAAGTATTTTCAATTTAAATATTTGAGGTCTTCAAAAAATTGGTTATATAAAGAGCTAATATGTAGCCCATATGGTACATGGATTGGATTGTATTTTAAATATTAAAATGTTATATTTAACATTTTTAAGTTATTAAAAAAAATTAAATTTTTAAGTAAAATTAGAAATCTACTTCGAAATATTATTCTCTAAAAAATGCTTCTAATTCTAAATTATAGGGAAACCCAAATAACAGCACATTTACCTATTTATGTCGCATTCGAAATTCCTCCTTAATTTTATGCATATGATAAAAATGATTTTTATTCTCAAAGTGTGGAGAACTTGAAACAAATCTCATATTTACATGTTGATGTCGCAACCGAGATTCCTATAGTGGCTCTTATCGTAGACGTTGAAGACCTTACAGAATCTCACATCAAAGTCACGAACTACATAATGTAGAATTGTTTTCGTCCTTTAAAAAAACATTTGCACTAATTTTTCATGAGGTTGAAAAAGTTATAAAAGTGAGAACGAGAAGAAAAAAATTGGGTTAAATATACCATTATACTCTCTTCTTCAATGATACATTATTAACATTCATTCTTAATTTTTAAAATTGTATTTAAATATATCACCATCATTGTCATTCTAGTTTATAATAATCACTCTCAAATTTATATTTATCGAGATTCGAACTTTGTTCTCAAAGATAATATGTGAACGTTTTAACTGTTGGACTGTAGGTAAAGTTTCACCGACAAAGTAATATATTGATTATTACATTCACATTAAATTTTTTTTTAAAAATGAGTATTTAACATTTGTTATTATAAACAAATAAATTAAAATATAATATTATGAATATGTAATAATAAGTTATAATTTAAAGTATAAAATTTTATTAACTTAGTTAGTTAAAATAAATTATATTATAATTATATGTTTCAAGTTTAATATATCATTTTGAATCTTTAACTAAGTTAGTAATAAAATATATATATATATATATATATATATATATATATTATTTCTTATTATTATTACTTATTTTAAATATATATTAATTAATTAATTAAAATATATAAATATATATTTAAAAATGAATGATGAAAAAGGAAAAAAAAATTATCCCTTTCTATCTTTTTATTTTAATTATATAAAATATTATAAGATTTTGAAATAATTTATAAAAGATTAATAATTATATATATATATATATATATATATATATATATATATATATATATATAATAGGAAGTGTTTTATATAATTGTAAACACTAAAGTTTTAATTAATTCACAAATTTAAAAATAATTATTTTGAACAAGTGAAATTAAAATAATTAAAAAATAAGGTCAAAATCAAAGAAAATAAATAAAAATAATTTAGGATAAATTTTTATTCATTTATCTCAAATTAATTTTAGAAAAATTAAATGAATTAAGATAAATAATTTAGGATAAATGTTGTATCCATTCTATCCTAGATGAATTATTTTTTAAGCCTACAAAATATAAAAATAAATAATAAATTAGTAAAATAAATGTCATATTTATTAAAAATATTTTGTAGGTTAAAAATAAAGTAAAGGGAATATAGAAAAATCAATTTCAAACCAGCCCTTAGACTGAAAATGGAGTGTAATCTGCTACCGCCGAAATTAGGAGGATTCAGTGTAGTAGACGTCCTACGGCCATTGGATGAGCGCTAAAAGCTCATCCAACTTACGAGAGACATCCACGTCGCCCGCTACAACGAAAGCGAGGCGCTTCCGCATAGCATAGGATCAGCAGACGGACGCCTCCAATGATGTCAATCTAGTCGTGCGCGGACCGCTCATCGCCAATGGAGCGCTAATGGAATGCTGAACGTCCACGCTTAGGCTCAAAACGACGTTGTTACAGCCCTTTCTCAATGCTCAAACGCGGAAGGAAGAAACCACGTCGTTCTTGTATGGTTTGTTTTCTTCCTCGTGACGACGAGCTATATAAGAACTGTTTCAAAGATGGAACATTGTTGTTTCTCCACCTTTTAACTTCGTTTAAAAGGTGAAATTAACACTGAAGTATCATTTCCCCTATGCCTAGGAGCATCATCATGGCCTAAGCCAACAACTGACCGGAGGACAGCCAAAACACCATCAATGGTTGTTTAACCAAATTTGATCAACTTGGTGGATGGACCGACATTGAGAGGCTATAAATAGCCTCCTTTAGGCAAACCAAAGGCAAGAGATCCACTTGCAAGTCCTCAATCACCCTTAAAAATAAATCCTCCGATAAAGCTCTTGAAGCTTTTTTGAAATTTTGGAATTTTTGTATAATGTTGTAAGGTGCTGATTCAGGAATTCAAGAAACTTCCCTAAAAGTTAAGGAGTGTTTCCAACTCTAAGTAAGCTTCCAATCACAATGTAATTGAAGTTACAAGTTTGAATTGAAATTTTTATATTTTAGTTTTTGCAGTTTCATATATTGTCTGTTTATTCGATTTCTTGATTGGGAAAACGATCCTAGGATCATTTGTAAACTTTATGTTAAAACAAAATACAATCAATCGACCCAAATTAGAAACCCCAAATGTGATTTTGAAAAATTTTCAAAATCGGGTTTTCTATTCTTGAGTTTTTCTCAAGAACAACAATCCAGAAAACTTCTCCAAATGTTTATAATGATGTTGGGAACCTATTTGGACCAATTTCAATCTATTTTGATCATGTTTGATCAAAAAATAATTTTTTATACAAAATAAAAGTTTCAGTTCTTGAATTGGTCAAAATGAACAACTAATGTTCATATTTTGGTTTCATTCAACCATATGAAGTATAAAGAATCTATTGACAAGCTCCTTATAGCTTATGCTTTATTAAAGCCTAAAAACTAGAAACCCAATATTTGGTGACAAAACTATTTGGGTTAAAAGGAACATCATCACGATCGAATGACACATCTGGATGATGTTATAAATGCTCATGGGAAACATATGAAGCTTCCCATTCCCTTGGATCAATGGATTCAGACCTCAAATGTCAAACTTACAGTTTGATATTCTTGAGAATCGAGAAACTTAGTCAATGTCTATCTAGGATCGAAAATCCTTCGCACTTAGGACCGATGAATGATAGCCAAAAGTTAACCTAGGACCGGGCAACCTTAGCATCCATGACCGAAGACTAAACCAGGATCGAATGGTCTTCATACAAGGACAGAGGAAAGTTAGCATCAGGCTTACCTAGGATCGAGAATTCTTGCACCCGAGCATCTGACCGAGAGTTCTCTGTACCTAGGACCAACGACTCCTACACCCGACCGAGTGTCACTTGCACCAAGGACCGATAACTTTTGCATCCGATTGAGGGACTTCAGTACCCGACCAAGAATCCCCACACCTCGACCGAGGGGTTCCAACCCAAGACCGAGGGTTTTATTCCCGAACCGATGAAATTGCACTTAGGACTGGTAGGACCGAGAGTACTAGTCCTAGGGCTTGTTTGGTCCATTTTTATTATTTTAAAATTATTTCTATAATTTTGAAACTCTAAACCATTTTCAATCATTCAAAAAAAATAGAAAATGAGTCCAAACTAATTTTAAGAATATTTAAAAAAAACATTTTGATAGGGCTTGTTTTGGATTTATTTTTAGCCTTCAAACTGATATTCTTTATGTACATTCCTCATCAATTATCGTCATCAACTACATGTACCAACATTTAAATATTGTTTTTACAATTTTTAAATGTCAGAAAAACATGTGCATGTCTAGAACAGGAAGAATAATTGGTTAAATAAAACGCTATACAACCAATTTTCCAAAACTCGAAATTTTATGAAGTATATACCATTTTTTAACGGGTACGAAGGACATAGTGCAAAAACTTTTCATTAGTATCATCAAACTACGAACCAAAAGGAGACTCTGGTCAAAAATACGTTTGTATACGTATAACTTTTAATGATTATAAACCGAAAATCAATTGGCGACTCATTATCAAATAAATCATCTTTTAAATTAATTGTTTTTAATTAACTTAAATACAGATTTCTTTAAATTAAGTTTTAATTTGATTATTTCAAATCTAAAAGATAATTTGAAATTTGATCAAAAATTAATTATTGTGGTAATTAATTTTAAAAGATCATGATTTATTTTTAAAATATTTTAAAACAATATTTTATTTAAAAAGATTTCTGACACGCAAATCTAAGTTGAAATTTCTCAAATCTTGAGCTTTTTTGGGACAAGGGTTTTTCGGCGATTACAATAATTATTAGCATACTATATATAAATATTATATATTGAAAAATAAAGAATGAAAAAAATATATGTATTTATATATATAATTACATAAATAAATTAGGATGGATTTGTGTAAGCAATAAAAATTTACATACCCAAATTATAAAATTAAAATAATTATTTTGATTTATTTTTGAATAAATAAAATTAAAATAATTAACTCAATGGTCAAAACCTAATTAAAATAATTAAATAAATTAGTTATTTTGATAATTAATTAAGAAAAAATGCCAAAAAAAAAATATATATATAATTATTTGGGATAAATATTGTACTCATTTTATCTTAAAATAATTTTAGAAAAAAATAAAGTGATTAAAATAAAATAATTTAAGATGAAATGAGGTACCCATTTAATCCAACAAAATTATTTATTTAACCCTAAAATATAAAAAACAAATTAAATTAAATAAATTAGAAAAATATTTGTTACGTTTATTTTAATATTTTGTATATTTAAAAAGATCAAAATTAAAGCCAAAAGGATGAAAGAAAAATCAATTTCAAACAAACCTTTAAGGATTTAATAAAAAAATATATTTCTAATCATGTGTTTCCAAAATTATGAAATTCGACTACAACAAGGACTAGAGCCATCGGATGAGCGATGGATTGTTATTTAACACTCTTAGGCTGGTCGCGTAACCTGCTGCAATAAAGTGAACGTGCGCCCGCGCCGCACTTGATCAACTAACGCAGACGTTAGCTCCGTCCATCAAAACGCAACGGAACGCCCTATGAACGCCAAAACACGACTGAAACAACATCGTTTCGACTACCACCTTCGTCTTCATTGCGACGTCGAATGGATAACCATTAGCAATGTAGATGCTCAGATGCACCCTTTTCTGCTCTGCATTTATGGATGAATGGTTACTATATGGTTAGAGTGGACACAAAAGACAAGGGGGCTAGTTGGGCCTTATTAGATCTGGTCCGACGGTGGTTTTTTTCTTTTATTCTTTTAGGAGTGATCTGCCCCTCTAACTCTTAATTTAATAAGAAAATAAAAAGAGTGTTACGCCTAAAATCCCATGTCTTTCTTGGCTGGTAAACCCAGCCGGCGATTGGAGACAAGTCTTTCGTCATTTTTAGAGCAAGAAGCGGAAATCAAGCTGTCTTTATCTTTATGGATAACCAATCTATTTTCAAATATAGTTGGGAGACTTTACCCAAGAAATGGATTAAAAAAATGGAAAGATCGGAACATGGGAATAGATCTGAGTCATCTTTGATTTTTCAAAGATGGAATTTCGTCGTTTCTTAACAGATTGACTCCGTTCAAAAGGCAAAATGATCACCCTACCACGGTGATCATTTCCCCTATATTTATAGGCACAATTAGTGTCTATATCACTAAGTTGATCTAAGAACAGTCAAAATGTCATTAATGGCTTTTGGCTAATTCAATCCACTTGGAAGTATCAACCGACCTTGGACATCTATAAATAGCCCCCCTCAATCATTCCAAAGACAAGAGATTACGTACATCTCAAGCCCTGAATCAAAAGAAATTAAAAATCCGCTATTGAAGCTCAAAGTTTTAGATTTTTCGAATTTTCTCTTTAAGGCTCTAAAGCTTGGATCTAAGCATCCCAAAATTTCCCTAAGGTCTAAGGAGTCTTCTCCAATTCTAGGTAAACTTTGAATCATCCTTTAATTCATACTTTCAATTTGAAATTGAAATTTTTATATTTCAGTTTTTATAAGTTTGTATGTTGTCTAGTTCTTGAATTTGATGATTTGAAATCGATCTTATGATCATTTATGAGCTTTATGTGAAAGCCAAAATCGATCCATCGGTCTTAAAAAGAAATACCCAATTTTGAATTTAAAAAAATCAAAAAAACGAGTTTGTTGTTCTTGGCTAATCTTTGAGAATCACAGCTTAGAAAGATTCCCAATATGATTGTAATAATGTTGGACAATTGTTTGGATCATGTTTGATCAAAATCAAAAAAAAAATTTCAAAATAATTGAAAATTTTAAGTTCTTGATTTGGTCCTAAAGCTGTCAAAATTGCGAGTCAACTCGTAAACTTATTCGAGTTTGCGAGTCGACTCTGCAAAACAAGTTAAGAGTCAGATAAACTCGTTTAGAAACGAAATCGTAGTTAAGTCGCGATTTAACTGGTTGCAATCGATAAATGTGGTAAAATCAATGTGATCGGATGATTTTATTATATATTTTCCTGAATCGTTTGCCTGTAACATATGTAGAGAAATCTAGTAAGACGATTTTACGTTGTATCTTTCTGAATCTTGTGAATCTTGACTATTAATGGACATAAAGAAATGAAAATAAAGAGAATAAAAAACAGTAAGAAATGTTAATTAGGGTACTTTATACAATAATAGTATAATCCTTTATAATAATAATAATAATAATAATAAAATAATAATAATAATAATATATTTATTATTCTTGTTTATTTAGTTATTTACTATTTTAATATATATCTAGAAATATGAATAATTTTTTAAAAATTAATTAAAATTATTATTGATATTTAACTTTTATATATAAATAATTAAAAACTAATATTTTTTAAATAAAATTTCAGGTAAATTTTTTGAGTAAATAATATATTTATATTATAAAATATAATTTTTTAAAATATTTTAGAGCATATTAATTTTTGTATTTAATAATTATGTTTATCCTTTTATATATGAATTGATTATATATTATTTAAAAAATTATATTTTTAATTATTAATATAAAAAAAATATTATTGTAAGTAAACACTTACGATTTTGGGTAAAATCTAAATTTTACGAGTTTACATATGCAAAATGATTTTAGGTAAACTCTCGATTTTATAGTCTTGTTTGGTCCAAACAAACCTCTAGTGTTTTTGTTTTGATATCAATCAAGTATATGAGGTATAAGGTTTTGACTAGCTCTTTTCACCTTAAAACAACTTTAAAACTAAAAATCCGATTTTTTGCTACAAACTATTTTAAGCAAATTGATCATCACCCAAGTAAAATGATACCTTGGGGTCAAGGCTGTTAAAATCTCGAGTTAACTCTTAAAATCTTACGATTTTACGATTTGACATTAGGTTAACGAGTCTGATTTTAAGTAAACTCTTAAATAGGTAAACTCTTACGATTTTAAATTTACGATAATAAGATTTTACAATTTTACGAGTTTATAAATAATTTCGATTTTACGATTCTATACGATTTTACTTTAAAAAATCAAATTTATATTTAAAAATTAAAAAATAAAGTTATTGGTTATTTAAATTAATTAATTAATATAATTAATTTTGTAATTATAATTTTTTATAGTGTTATTTATTTATTATTATTATTTAATTAATTTTATATGAAAGTATATAATTTCTTAAAATTGGTTAAGTATAAAATATTTAATTATATATAAAAATAATAATAATATATAACTATTATTTTTTCAAATTAAACTCTTACGATTTCATGTAAACTCTAGATTTTACGAGTTTACAACCGGCTAACGATTCTACGTAAACTCTCGATTTTGACAGCCTTGCTTGGGGTGATGTTCTAAATGCTCCTAGAAGCTTTTTGAAGCTACTCAGGCCCTTGAATCGAAGAATATAAGTCACCATCAAAATTACAAAACCTACAATTTTGATGTTCTTGAAGACCGGTAGGTCCGACCGAGGACTGAGGGATTCGACCGAGAATCCTCAGTCCGATTGAAAAATCTTAACCCCGGACTGAGAGGTCCGACCGAGAATTTCAATAGGACTGAGAGGTTCGACCGTTGTTCTTCAGCTAGGACCGAGAGGTCCAACTAAGGATGTTTACATCTGACCAAGAAATTAGACCCATGACCGAGAAATTTTGAACCTAGGACCGATGACCTCCACCCAGGACCGAGAGATCAAACCTACGACCAAGGAATCTCGACGTCGACCGAGAATTCCTAAACCTAGGACCGATGAACTTAGCCTAGAGCTAATCCAAGACCGGTGATTACACCTTGACAGATAATCTCAGTCAATGACCGAGAGCCCTTAGCACCTCGACCGAGGCTTCTTAGCCTAGACCAATGGGTCCGACTGAGGATCCCAGATCCCGACTGATGAAAACGAACTCAAGGCCTAGGACCCCAGTCCTAAGGCCTATTTGGTTCTCATTTTCAAAATTCAAAATTATTTTTATAATTTTGGAACCTTAAACCATTTTCTAAAAAATCAAAAAATTAGAAAATATTTTCAAAATTTTTTTGGGATGTTTCCACAAAAAAATATTTTAATAAGGCTTGTTTGAGATTCATGTTTAAACTTTAATGTCTTTAAAATGACTAATGTTCTTCGAGTACTTTCCTCTCTAAGTTATCAGCAAAGAGGTACCGACATTTAAATAATTGTTTTTATAATTCTTAAATAACGCACAAACCTTATGCATACTTAGGACGGGAAGAATAATCGGAACAATAAAACGTTAACAACTGATTTTCAAAAACCAAATTTATAAGTATAGACCGTTTTTAAAACGGGTACAGAGGATGATGCGCGAAAGTCCTTTTCCGAGTATCACCAGACTACGAACTAAGAAAAACTCTGGTCAATACGTTTGTATACGTATGTCACTCTTAATGATTTTCAAAATCAACTAACGACTATGTTTTTAAAAGAAATAATCTTTTAAAATAATTATATTTAATTAACTTAAACAACGAATTTTTAAAAAATTAAATTATAATTTGATTATCGAAAATCTCTGAATTATTTAAAATTAAATTTCAAATTAATTATTTTTAATTAATTTTAAATGTTATCAGAAATTATTTTAATTTTTTTAAGGAAATTATTTTAATTTTTTTAAAATAATATTTTATTTTAAAAATATGATTTCTTGGAAATCAATATTAAAATTTATTGAAGTCAAGCTTTCTACGAAAAGATTTTCTAGGGATTATAATTTGTTTTTATCTATTTTATATTTATATTTATATTTCAATGACAAAATATGTTAAAAATATAAAAATTATATATATATATATATATATATATATATATATAATTATGGGCTGAACACATATTTATATATATATATATATATAATAAAAATATTAATTAATTTATAAAAGTTTTATAATTATATATATATATATATTTATTGAGAAATAAATAAGGAATTAGAATATTATTATTTTATTATTTTAATTATAGGAAAGATATAATTTTTTTATATTATATGATTTGAGAAAATTTTATATATAAAAAATTTAATGAGAAGGTAAAATTTGTTTATTCAATCCTTCTATTTTAATAAGGTAAAATATGATAAAAAATATAAAATAATTTATAAAAAAAATATAATTATAAACTTATACATATATTGTTTTGTTATATATAATTTTATGAAAAGAGAATATTTACGTTAATAGTATACATCGAAAAATAAATAAATTAAAAAATATATTTTTCATATTATAAATAATTTGTTATATATAATTATGAGAAAGAGAATATATATTATATAAATATTATATTAAGATATAAATTGTAAAGAGAGAATTTATGTTAAAAAGTTTCACTTTATATAAATAGAATGTTATATATATAAATATAGTATATAAATATTATTTTAAGATATAATTGAAAAGAGAGAATATTTAGTCTAATTTTTGTGAGAGCTTATAGAGAATTGAAATTTTTTGTTTTGATTATTCTTTCTTTCCTTCTTTTATTCTAAATGGTTTGATTTTAAAACAAACTGATTTACCTGAATGTGTTTCTAGAGGGATAATTGGATGATTTTGAAGGCTAGAGTTTCATTTTCATTTAAAAATAAAAAAAAAAGTTAAATTGAAAAGAAAAGAATGGTCCCAATGTATTTTGGGATTTTGAATAACTAAACATAGAATTAAATACTAAAATCAAATCATCCCAAATTTTCTGCGTGCCGTCTTGGGTGTTTGCTTCTATATTACTTCAATTCTATGCATTCTCATGCACTTCATCTTCTTCCATCTCATCAAACCCTAATTTTCACCTTCCCCATAAACCCTAGTTTTAATTATCTAATAAACAAATTACAGTCTTCAATTTGTTGTATACTCAAATATTTTGTCTCTTTCTCTTGAAACCTGCTAATTTTACTTCTCTCTCTTCAAAATGTAGTTTTCAGCAACAAATTTGTCAACTTCATCTCGACCCTCAAGAACGCCATTAAAACTCTGACATTTTTACTTCTTTCTTCTTCTCCCCGCTGCCTGCTTTTCTGGGTTCTAAGTATAATTAATTACCAGAAAAGAAGCTTCTCTCTCTATAAATAGCTGGTCTTGTTTTCCCATTTCCAGTCTCACTTCTAATGGAAAAACCTAACTGCCCTCTTCTCTCAAGTCCTTTCTCTTCACCAAATATCACTGCCCTCCTCAAGCTCAAGATCCTTTCATGGTAAGAAAGCCATACATAGATTCATTATCATTTCTCACTATATATCTATATTTTCTTACACCTAATTCCCATTTTCCAGGACCCAAGAAACCGGCTTACCTGTTTTAATTCGAGTCCAAATCGACAACAGAATCTTCAACCTACACAAGGTAAATTAACAATCTTTCCATTCCAAAAGGTTTCAACTTTAAAAAAACTCTTTTTCTTTTTCTCTGCAGCATCTTCTCTGTTCAAAGAGTGGCTATTTCAAGACAAAACTGGAGGAGGAAGAATCAAACGAGATTATTAACCTTCCTTTGAATTTCCCAGGTGGGTCAGAGACGTTTGAAATGATCGCACTCTTCATCTATGGTTCATCCACTCTAATCAGTCCATTCAACATAGCTTCATTGAGATGCGCAGCTGAATTCCTCCAAATGACAGAGGAATTTTGCCATGGAAATCTCTGCGAACGTTTCGATATTTACCTTAACCATGTCGTGTTACAAAATTGGGACCATGTTTTAATAGTTCTTTGGAGAAGTCGAAATCTTGTTCCGTTGGCTGAGGATTTGTTGATTGTTAGCAGATGTATAGAATCATTAGCTTTCATGGCTTGCATGGAGGTTCTTGATCCGGAAAAAAGAAGGGATCATCCTGTTGTAGGTTTGTTTGAGTCTTTAGTTGGGAAAAATTGGAGCTCTGGAAGAGAAAGAGTGAAGGATATATTGAATCAGGAAATTTGGATTAATGATTTGATTGATCTTCCATTTGGGTATTTTAAAAGGTTAATTGGGTCACTTAGAAGACAAGGAATGAAGGAGAAATACGTCGTACCCATTATTGTTTTCTTCGCAAATAAATGGTTACTGTCGAACAATTATGAAAGTAGTGATGCTGCTGATGATGATGATGTTCTTATGGGTGTTCTTCATATGCTTCCAATGAGAGATCAAGTGATGATCCCAATCGGGTTTTACTTCGATTTGATTTCAATTTCAATGAAATTGAAGGTGAAGGATGAATACATCAACAAATTGATGGATCGGATTACACATGTTCTTCATTTAGCTACTGTGGAAGATCTTCTTTATCCGAAGAAGAAGATTGGTGAGGAATCTGTTTCTATGAGCTTTGAATTCTGTTTAATGAAAACAATATTCTCGAAATACTCTTCTTCATTGAATCAAACATCTTCTTGTTCGATTAATAGTTCGATAGTGGCGGAATTATGGGATTGTTATCTTTCTCGTGTGGCTTCTGATTCGAGTTTGGATCCTAAAAGATTCGCTCAACTTATTGAAACCGTTCCTGTTTCAACCCGACAAAGCCACGACAATCTCTACAGGTCACTCGACACTTATCTTCTGGTAAGTTTTTTTCAATCCTATTAAAACTTATTGAAATAGAAACTTTTCTTCTTTTTAGATATATAGGGAGGTAATTAGAAGATTTAAAATTTAAACACAACACATTTTTACAAAATTGCCAATTCATAACATCAAAATTCGGATCTTTGTCCAAATCCAATAGGATCTCTATTCCACAATCTTCATGTTGTTTTGTTTCAGGCACATCCAGGACTATCACAAGAAGAGAAGGGATCAATATGCAAGTACTTGAATTGCCAAAAACTGTCACAAGAGGTTTGTGTTGAGGCAGTACAAAACGAACTAATGCCACTTCGATTTATTGTTCAAGCCCTTTTCATCCAGCAGATCGACACCCACAAAGCATTCAAAGATTGCTCGGATTCCTTCAGGTCTTCACACTATGATGGGGATCAAATCTCCGGAAGCCTCTTAAGTTCGCGATACGCAAACTCGAGAACCCATCATCACGATCTAGTTGAAACTCCAGAGCCTCTCGGATTATTGCTCCAAGAAGCCACGGCTTTGGAATTCGAATCTACGAGTTTCAGAATTCTAAACCTTGAGCAAGAACTTATGTCCTTGAAAAAAAGCCTTCGGCTGCAAAACATTGTTGTAAAAGCGGAACAAGTAGTTGGGAAGAAATCAAAAAAGACCATCGCGGGTGGGAAGAAGAACCGTCGCATTGGGGAAGTGGCTGCGTGCATTGACTCCGTTAGTTTTGATAATCATAGGAAGGATGTCACACGATTTCTCAAGGTTCTTTGGAGTGTATGTTTCTTTGGTAGAGGAAAATCGAAAAGGCAGTCCGATTCTTCGTCATAGATGATGTGTTGGTCTTAACTATCAAAATGAAGAAATTGTGTCATTTTACAACCAATATTTTGGTAACTCCTTACATACATTTAGTGTTATAAATTTTGCACCATCTTTATCAATAGTCTCTTCACAACATCATTGTGAATAAAGTTATACCAAATTTATTTTCTCCTCATTTAGTTGAAAATTACCACATAATTTGAAAGGAGTGTGAACTATGAAACTAGACAATTTGTTTTCAAACAATTACTTCATATTTTCTTTATTACTTCATATTTTCTTTATATTAAGTCTAAGTGGATGGATAGAGTTATGTTATGCTTAATCTTTAAAATTATTTCTCAATTTATTTACCTTTTCTTCTATTCATTATAATAGTTTAATAATTTCAATAAATGAAAAACATTGTATTTTCTCTTTAGATTTCTAAAAAATGATCTCATGATCATAGTTAGTAGAATTGTAAACCCAGTCAAAATCTTAATCGTTAAATGTGTGAAAAATATGTGTAATAATTATTGTAACTTTATCCCCTTTATAAATGAGAAGTTTTCTAATGAAAGAGTAGGTGATTTTTACTCTCAATCTTCAAGATCCTCTTTTCCTTATCTTGGGTTCTAAACCCTAACTCAAAGAAACAAACGATTTCATGGTATCAGAGCAGGAAAACTTTGAAGATCAAGAAGTTGAAAATAAAGAAGAAGCGTTCAACAATAGTTCGTCGTCAACCGATTATTCACAAACTGGAGATATAGAAGAAACGACTAACGATAGTTCTTCATCGTCGACTGATTATTCGCTAACCGATCAAATGGCTGGCAAGAAGCGATATGATAATGATCCATTGACGATTCGGAACTCGGACAGCACAGGGGCTATAATCTATACCACAATATTCAATGGTACAAATTACATTGGATGAAGCAACATTATTAGGTTAGCTCTTGAAGCAAAATCAAAACTAGGATTTATTGATGGTACACTGGTTGTTCCAAAAGATGCTGAAGATTTTGATAGATGGAGAAAGATGGACTGCTTGGTAAGATCTTGAATTTTAAATACAATATCAGACGAAATCAAGGCAAATTACTCTTCAACCACAACAGCAAAAGATCTATGGATAGACATCAAAGAAAGATACCAAGAGAGCAATGGACCACAATCATTTCAGATTCAAAGGGCTATAAGCAACCTCAGACAAGGTACACTTAGTCTTGAAAAATATTTTTCTAAACTGAAAAAGTTATGGGATGAGTTGTTAGTACTAGAACCATTGCCTTCTTGTGACTGTGATCCAAGAACAATTTGTTGTTATAGAATGACCAAATTAGTAATACAACTTGATACTGCCAATAAACTTACTCAATTTTTAATGGGATTAAATGAGTAATAAGATAATGCTAGACAACAGATATTAATAATGGATCCTAAACCTAGCATAAATAGGGCATATGTGATGCTGCAGAGTATAGAAAGACAGAGAGAAGTCCAATCTTTGATCAATGATCTGTTACATGTAGCTAGTAATTTCAGTATAATTGTATGACAGTTATGTTGTTGTGTGTGTTGTGTTCATGATAAGTTTAGACAGTTATACATGTTATAAGTTAATAACTGTTTGTGTAGTGGGTAGTTATGAAATGGGTAGTTATGAAAAGTAGTTATATAACTGTAAAACTGTAATGTTTGGGTATAACAATCCCAAATCTCTTTATCAATGTTATGGAAAATCTTAAAAGTTGTTATGTATCTTTTCTTCTTCTTCTTGGCTGTTAATGAATTGACAAATCCTTCTTTCTTCTTCAGATCTCTTCTTCTTCTTCAAAAACATTGCTTCCGCTGCCCTAAATCATAAAACCACATAATTCAGTAATTTGTCAAACCCTAACTTGTAACATCTTGGTATCAGAGCCATACAATCCTACCATGGTGGAAACCCGACAACAGTCAGAGATTGATGCCCTTCGTGCTTCCATCGAAACGTTAACTGCCTCCTTTCTTGATGTGAACATTAGAATGGATCGTAGATTGGACACTATTAAAACTCGTATGAAGGCCACTGAAAAACAAATTCATATTCTTGGCCAAGAAAATCGCCATAGGGGACACGAGGGTAATGGCCGTCAGAACCCTCAACGTGATAGAAACGTTCGACATATTCCTCCAACCCGACTCACCAAAGTTGACTTTCCACGATTTGATGGAACCGAAGTGGAAGGTTGGCTCATATTTGTAGAACAATTTTTCCGAGTTGATAAGACGGAGGATGAAACCAAAACAGACATTGCTCCCATCCATTTTACGGGCAACGCCAGAATGTGGTACGGTTCCTATTTGCAGCAACGCAATTATCGGGAAATCTTGACGTGGGAAGTGTTCAGAAGGGATCTACTAGCACATTTTGGTCCCTCTATGTATGACACCCCCATGAGACAGATTATGCATCTGCGACAGAATGAGGAATCAGTCATGTATTACAATCAACAATATATAAATATTTCTTAGAAATTGCTTAACCTTACCGGGGAGTACGTGATAGAATGTTACCTGGCGGGTCTGAACGAGGAAATTGCAGATGCTGTCAAACTTAGAAATCCAGAAACTTTGAACGAGGCTATGTCGATGGCCAAAGCCCAAGAATCAATATATAGATCCCTATGGAGCAGAGGACACTTGTATAGTAAATCAGCCCCTTTACTACCCAAACCAGTCGGGCCAAGTACCAACCGGACTTCTTTTTCGGGCATTCCTCATGCATCTTCTGGCGGGAATCAGGGCTCGATGAAACAATTAGAACCTGCTGTATTTGATGAGAAAAGGAGAAAAGGCCTTTGTTACAAATGTGATCAGAAATGGGAACCAAACCACAAGTGTAAAATAAAGTTGTTCATGATCTCGGCTAATGACCAAGAAGCCTTACCAGATGTCCAATTGGTTCAAGAAACGGTTGTTGACGATCCTTCGTTATTGCATCCAATTCAGTGGAGGAGCCTGCCATTTCTCTACATGCCTTAACCGGTTCCAAGAATTTCCAAACTCTCCAGATCCGGGGCAAGATTGGGAGTCTGTCGGTAGTGATCCTTATAGACACAGACAACACTCACAACTTCATTAACAGCAGGATACTAAGAAATATAGGCCACGAGGCTATGAAAACTCAAGTGTTGTCGGTAAAAGTGGCAGACGATTCAACCATGTTTTGTTCCAGCGTTTGCAAAAACCTGAAATGGTCCATGGAAGGTAAATATTACCAAGCGAATATGAAAGTTCTTACTATGACAGGTTATGATATGGTGTTGGGCATAGAGTGGTTAATTACCTTAGGCACTTCAGTCTGGAATTTTGAAAATCTTACATTTTCTTTTGAAATGGAGGGTGCAACTATTACCTTGCAAGGGATACCCCAAACACAAATTAATCTTATAGAGGGTCACCAGTTGGAGAAATTGTTAAGGAAGGGCAGCCTGGCTGCCATGGTACAAGCAAAAACAGAGAATGAAGCCCAATTCTTTGCACTTATCACAAGAGCCCAAGAAGAGGTTTCCGATGATCTTCAGGGGTTACTTGATGATTTTAGTACTCTGTTCTAGCAACCGGATGGCTTACCACCAACAAGAGAGCACGATCATCGGATCCCACTAAAGGAAGGCACCGAAGCTGTGTGCTTACACCCTTATCGCTACCCGCCCCTGCAGAAATCAGAAATTGAGAACTTAATCAATGATATGCTGGAAAGGGAATAATTAGATAAAGTCACAGTTCATCCGCTGCTCCCGTGGTGTTGATCAGAAAGAAAGACTTATCTTGGAGGATGTGTATCGATTATAGAAGGTTGAACTCAGCCACCATTAAAGACAAGTTTCCGATTCCGGTGATAGAAGAACTGATGGAGGAGCTGCATGGATCCAAGGTTTTTTCCAAACTGGATTTGAAATCTGGTTTTCACCAAATACGTATGTACCCGGAAGACTGCCATAAGACTGCATTCCGAACTCATGAGGGCCTATATGAGTTCCTGGTAATGCCATTTGGCTTGAAAAATGCACCTTCCACCTTCTAAAGTTTGATGAATGATGTGTTGAAGCCATTTCTAAGGAAATCTGTGTTGGTTTTCTTTGATAATATTCTGGTTTACAGTCCAAACTGGAAGGAGCATATATTTCATCTAAGACAAGTATTACTTATATTACAGCAACATCAATTAGTTTTAAATAAAGGGAAGTGCAGTTTTGGCTGTAATCAAATTGCATAACTGGGACACATTTTGGATGAAAATGGAATAGCTGCAGATCCGGAGAAACTGGAAGCAATGAGCGCATGGCCCGTTCTACAATCACCAAAAAAACTAAAGGGATTCCTAGGCTTAACCGGGTATTACCGTAGATTCATTAAGCAATACGGTTGCATTGCTCGACCCCTTACTTCTCTGTTGAAAAAGGGACAGTTTAGTTGGAACAAAGAAGTAGATGACACATTTCAGTTGCTGAAACAAATGATGATATCCCCTCCAATTCTGGCTCTGCCCAATTTTCAGACTCCATTTGTTGTAGAGACGGACGCAAGCGGAGCAGGCATTGGTGTAGTGTTGATGCAGGAAGGTCGCCCAATAGCATTTATCAGCAAAGCTATCGAATTCGAGAAGCTGCCTTCATCGACTTATGAAAAGGAACTGATGTCCTTAACGTTTGATGTACAGAAGTGGAGAACCTACCTCAGATATAAAACATTTGTGGTGAAAACAGACCATAAAACGCTTAAGTACCTACTAGAACAAAGAGTGCAGACTCCTGCACAAGAAAAGTGGCTTTACAAATTGGTAGGTTATTATTTCATAGTTTAGTATAAAAAGGGAAAAGAAAACCTGGTGGCAGATGCGTTATCCAGGCGGGATACAAGGGTCCAATGCGCAGGAATTTCGGTATACCATACAGCTGTGCAAAAACAAATACAAGAAACGTATGTCACAGATCTAAATCTGGTCTAGCTTGTTCAAGAAATAAGTGATGCACCAAACTCTCACCCGGATTTCACTTATATCGATGGCACATTGAGAAGAAGAGGGAAATTAGTAGTTGGACGAAACGCTGAATTGAGGACCACACTGATAGCAACAATACATTGCGGTGCCGAAGGGGGACATTCAAGCTCACTGGTCACACAAAAGAAATTGCAGCTAGTATACTTTTAGTCAGGAATGACTAAGGATGTGCGGGAGTTTGTTCGAACCTGCGAGACATGTCAAAAAAATAAGTCAGATAATATGGCATATAAAGGCAGGTTACAGCCATTAACAAATCTAAATCGATATTGGGAATCCATCTCCATGGATTTTATAAAAAATCTCCCCAAAACACAAGGTAAATCTGTAATTTTCGTGGTGGTGGACAGATTGTCCAAGATGGCACATTTCATTAGCCCGCGACACCCATTTTCTGCCAAAACAGTCGCTGAAGCTTTTGTCAATAATGTCTCTAAACTTCATGGGATGCCTCTGTCTATAGTCAGTGATCGAGATAAAGTGTTCTCAGCACCTTTTGGCGAGAATTCCTGAAGATACAGCAGATGCAGCAAAATCTGTCCACAGCATATCATCCTCAATCAGACGGACAAACAGAAATTGTAAACAAATGTTTAGGCACCTACCTACGATGTATGGCTGGACAATCCCCCAAGGAATGGGTTCGTTGGTTGCCATTGGCTGAGTGGTGGTATAACACCAACTTCCATTCAGCCATCCAAACCTCACCCTTTGAAGCTGTCTATGGGTATTCTCCACCAATTCACACCTCATATGTCGCGGGAGATTCAAGAGTTGAAGAAGTGGACTTAACTCTTTCTGCACGAGAAGCAACTCTCTAATTACTGAAGTTTCACTTGTAAATAGCACAAAACCGAATGAAACAGGTGCAAGATAAGAAAAGAACAGATGTGATACTTGAGGTAGGAGCTTGGGTCCTGTTAAAACTGCAGCCCTATAGACAATTATCTGTTCGAAAATGTTTCCACAAGCTGTCTCCTAAATTTTTTGGACCATTCAAAGTACTGGAAAGGATCGGTAATGTGACTTACAAACTGGAGCTAGGAGCTGGTGCAAAAATACACAATGTTTTTCATGTATCTCAGTTAAAAAGTTTTCAAGGCACCCCTACTGCCATTGTGGAAATCCCCCAAACCAAGGAAGCTGGCAGGAAAGGAAGGATAGTAGGGGAACGAGAGGTCACAGTTCGAAACAAAACAAAGACACGGGTTTTGGTTGAATGGGAAGGTTCAGGTCCTGAAGACAAAACATGGGAAGATTTTGAAACAATGCATATTCAATTCACTGAAATGTTCCCAACATGGAAACAAACCAAAGCAAGAATTGTTCGTCGTGGACGACAAACGTTTTAAGGGGGGAATAATGTTAAATGTAGCTAGTAATTTCAGTATAATTGTATGACAGTTATGTTTGTTGTGTGTGTTGTGTTCATGATAAGTTTAGACAGTTATACAAGTTAGAAGTTAGTAACTTTTTGTGTAGTGGGTAGTTATGAAATGGGTAGTTATGAAAAGTAGTTATGTAACTATAAAACTGTAATGTTTGGGTATAACAATCCCAAATCTCTTTATCAATGTTATGGAAAATCTTAAAGGTTGTTATGTACCTTTTCTTCTTCTTCTTGGCTGTTAATGAATTGACAGATCCTTCTTTCTTCTTCAGATCTCTTCTTCTTCTTCAAAAACATTGCTTCCGCTGCCTTAAATCATAAAACCACATAATTCAGTAATTTGTCAAACCCTAACCTGTAACATGATCATAGTGAAAATTTTGCTATGACAATGAAAGATAACTCTAAGCAGCGGAAATGGGAAAATGTAGCAAGAAACACAAGAAGTAGAGGAGGTAATAACAAGACATACAAAGCTTCAAAAGGAGGTTCTTCTTTATATTGCAAACATTGCAGAACAGAAGGTCATGTACAAGAGGGTTGCTTTAAAATTATAGGTTATCCTGAATGGTGGAAAGGTAACCGTGATCTAAAAGTGAAAAATTCTAATACCTCAACCAATACTGTGAATGCTGCAAACACACCATTTGCCTACTTTGAAGAACAATCAGAAGATTCATCCTCCTCCAAAAATTTCAATAGCTCAGAAATTGCAGCTGTTGACAAAGAAGTAATGAAAGGATTGCTCAAAGAAGGAAAGGGCAAAGAGAAATATTATGAAGGTATGTATCACTTTTCAGATAACATTACTAATGCATGTAGTTTTAATTGCATAGTAGTTATAAGAATAAACCTTTATGGATATTAGATAGTGGTGCTAGCTGTCATATTTGTTCAAACCCAAATATTATGACTGAAATTAAGAAAATTGATAACATACCTTTGTTTTTACCCGATGGCACAGTTAAACATGTTAAGCTAATGAGAAATGTTAGGCTTTCTGAAAAATTAAAATTGTATGATGTAATGCTCATTAAAGACTTTACATATAATCTAATTTCAGTGTCTAAACTTACAAAAAGAAACAAAGTTAGTTGTCAATTCTCTTTTTCGGGTTGTTTATTACAGGATGCTAGGGACAACTCTATCATGGGGAAATGAGACTTTTGTCAAAACCTATACTTACTTGATACAGATTCAGTGAATATGACTTTTAATTCATGTACTGATTACATGTTGTTACATAGAAGATTAGGGCATCCTTCTGAAACAGTATTACAACATGCATTTGATTTGAATAAAGATGATACATTTCATTGTGATATCTGTCCAATTTCAAAGATGAAAAGATTACATTTTAATTTTAGCATTTCTAAAACTGCTAAATGTTTTGAAATGATACACATAGATATTTAGGGTCCTTACAAAGAAATATCTCTTATTGATTACTCATATATGCTTACAATAGTCGACGATTTCAGTAGATTTACATGGACTTATATGATCAAAACTAAAGATACAACAAAACATGTTTTAATCAATTTTCATGCTATGATTAAGACACAATTTGAAACTTTAATCAAAATTATCAGGTCTAATAATGGTAGTGAATTTTTAAATCATGAATTGCAAAACTTTTTTAAACAAAATGGTATTCTTCATCAAAAATTTTGTTCCTACACCCCACAACAAAATGGAGTAGTAGAACGCAAACATCAACATTTACTTCAAGTGGCACGATCTTTAATTAATGAATAAAAAATTATTTTAACTTTTTGGTCATTTTCAATTCTTATGGCAACTCATGTTATAAATAGAACTCCTTCAAAAGTTTTAAACTGGGATAGTCCATTTTACAAATTGTATAAAACAAAACCTAATTTGGATAATCTTAAAGTTTTCGGATGTTTATGTTATGTCAAAAACAATGCACCTCATAAAACAAAATTCGAACCTCGAGGTAAAAAATGCATTTTTATTGGATACTCTATAGGACAAAAAGGTTTTAGAGTATTTGACATTTTAAATGAAACCATTTTTGTCTCTAGAGATCTAATTTTTTATGAAAATAAGTTTCCATATCAAAAGGAACATGACCAAATAAACAAACAAAATATTTCTGTAGATACAAATTACTTATTTTCAGATTCTGATGATGATTCATCTTCTTTTGACATAAATGATACTAATACTTCCGATGATCAGTTAAATCAAAATGTTGAACAAAATTTTTCATCACAGCCGGATTTTTCAGAAACTCAACATCAAATTTTTCCAGAAACAGGACAAAGAAAAAGTGTAAGGGAAAGAAAGACACCTGCTTGGCTTGACAATTACATTGTCAACACAAGCACTATTTTAAAAAATAAAAACTCTTATACGCCCAACACTTTTCCTTATGTTACAAAATGTAGAGATGTTAAACACTTAGAATTTTTGGGGAACATCTCTACAATTAAAGAACCAAAAAGTTTTTTTTAAGCCTCATAAATTGAACACTAGAAGAAGGCTATGAATGAAGAGTTAACAACTCTTAAAACTAATAATACTTGGGATTTAGTTGCACTCCCAAATGGGAAGAAACCAATCGGTTGCAGGTGGATCTACAAGACCAAACTTAACCCAAACGGTTCAATAGCAAAGTATAAGGTGAGACTGGTAGCTAAAGGGTACAATTAAAAAGATGGTATCGACTTCCACGACAGTTTCTCGCCGGTCGCTAAAACTGTAACGGTAAGAATTTTAATTGCATTGACTGCTGCTAATAATTGGTTTTTAGAGCAGGTTGACATAAACAATGCCTTCCTTCATGGTGAATTGGAGGAAGATGCTTATATGAAAGTACCTAAGGGTATAATGAAAAAGTTGATAACAAGGTATGTCGTTTAAATAAAATATTGTATGGTTTAAAACAATCTTCTCGGTAGTGGAACAAAGAATTTTCAAAAAAAATGGTTGAATTTGTTTTTTTGCAATCTGTAAATGATAATTGCCTTTTTATTTTAAAAAAAGATGATTCTTTTACTGCTTTATTAGTGTATGTGGATCACATACAAATAAGTGATAATGATATGGATATGATTAAATCCATTAAGGATTATAACATAATTGTTTTTCCATAAAAGATTTAGGAAAAGCTAGATACTTTCTAGGATTAGAAGTGTATCGAAACTGTGAAGGCATATATATGAATCAACGAAAATATGTGTTAGATATTTTAAATGACACAGGTTTATCCGGATGTAAACCAGCTCAAGTTCCTATGAATAAAGGGACAAAGCTAAATAATTCTAATAGCCCTGTTTTTACAGATCCTGAAAAATTCAGAAGGCTAATAGGCAGATTATTATATTTGAATTTTTCTCGACCTGATATTAGCTTTAGTGTACAACAATTAAGTTAGTTTATGCATAACCCCCTAAATGATCATTGGGAAGCAGCTTTACAGATCGTTAGATATCTGAAAGGCACAACTTCTTTGGGGTTATTTTATCCTTGTAAATCTGATTTATTGCTTGAGAGTTTTTCAGACGCAGACTGGGCAACCTGTACAGATACACGCAGATCAGTAACTGGTTATTGTGTCAAAATTGGAGATGCACTTGTATCATGGAAAACGAAGAAGCAAACGACAGTATCTCGTTCTTCAGCGGAAGCTGAATATCGTAGTATGGCAACAACAGTTTGTGAACTAAAGTGGATCAGCTATTTGCTCAAATATCTACATATTGATGTCAAATTGCCTATTTTTTAAAGTGTGATAATCAAGTTGCTATCCATATCACGGAGAACCCCGTCTTTCACGAAAGGACAAAGCACCTAGACATCGACTGCCACCTTGTTCTAGATAATTTCAATCAAGGTTTTATCATACCAAAATATGTCTCTACAAAAATTCAGCAAGCTGATATTTTTACAAAGCCATTGGATTGTACAACATTATATACTCTTAGAGACAAGATGAATCTTAGAGACATTCATCTTGAGGAGGGGATGTAAAAACTATAAAATAAGTGCTTAGAAAGTTTGATGTGTTTTTTATGTATTAATAAAAGTTAAAGGACTATTGTAACTTTATCCCTTTATAAATGAGAAGTTTTCTAATGAAAGAGTCGGTGATTTTTACTCTCAATCTTCAAGATCCTCTTTTCCTTATCTTGGGTTCTAAACCCTAACTCAAAGAAACAAACGATTTCAATACGTTATTTTTTAAAATAATCTTAATTATTAAACGTGTGAAAAATGTGTTATTTTTTAGAATAAGAGAATTATATGCATAGTGAAAAGAATTTATTGTCAACAATAATTTTATTAACTTTTTTTTTCAAAAAATAATAGATAAGAGTTATATATATAAACCTAACTATAAAAATATAAACGCACAAAACTTATAACTTTCATAAATGAAAAAATGTCATTTTATAACATTATCCATTACTGAAAAAATAAATAGTTATATATATATTTTATATTTTGTGTAGACTCTCGATGTGGTGATATGATTGTGTGGTGAGGATCCTATAGGGAGAAGATATGTAATATTGTATTATATCAACATTTTCATAACTTAATTAGGGAATTAAAATAAATAAAACAAAACAAAAACAAAAACAAGTATAAAGGCGAATATAAAATAATAATGAATGACTATTTTTTTTTTTTAAATGCTGTAAGAAGGAGACCCAGAATTATTTTAAGAAAAGTGACAGACAAGGGCCAGCTCATCCTTCCCAATTTACCCCCTTGAGTCGTGGGAAGCACCTATAAACATGCAACCTCTTCCTTTTATATTTTTTATTTTTACCATATCAATACTTTCTTATTTTTTCACATTTTATAAATTAATCAAACTCTTTTCAAAGCTCTAATAGGATAAAACTTAAATCAATCATTTAAAAAAGATAAAAATATAAGTGTTCACTTGCCCTCATGTATGAATTTGAAATTTGATGTTAGATGAAAAATATTAAGCCTTGTTCGGATTGAGGTTTTTTTAAAAACCTAGAGGGAGAAAAAAATAATGATTGGTGATAATTTTGAGATGATGATTATTTTTGATAAAAAGACTTAAAGAGTATTAATATATATGAATAAAATAACAAATAATAATTTAAAATATATGGTATTTTAGTATTTTGGTTAATGAAATTAGTGATATAATTGATTGGAAAATTGATTTTTGTTGGGTTTTTTAAAAAATCCAAAAATACCATGCCTTAATATATTTGTAAGAATGTATTTTTAAAATGAATTGTAATAGAAGAAATAAAAAAAAAAAAAAGTTGATTAAATGTAAATTTAGAAGAAAAGATTTGTCTTTTGTCTTAAAAAAAACATGAGATGATAGAGAATCAGACATGCCCAACAAGGAAAAGAAGTGATCATAGCCGATGATCTTGTGAGATGAAAACAATGAAGGAATCCAACGGTAGAAAGAAGATGGTACTTTCCCAATAGGTATGTATATATATAAGCCGCCATGAAATAGAGGAAGAAAGTTGGGACCTCAGATGAAGCATATCTATCATTTTCTTTTCTCCTTTTTTACCTTCCACTCTTTCATATTTACATAATCTATCAATCCTAAAATAAAAAGATAAAAAAAATATATATATATATATATATATATATATATATATATATATATAGATACACGTATATTGCAGAGAGAGGGTGAGAAAGAGGTTCTTTCTCTGGTCATTCATCTTCTCTCATTTCAATCTCCTTGTCTTGGTCTAATTTGGGGTTCCTTCCTTTCATATTCTTTTGGGATCGGAAGGAACAAAGCGAGAGAAAAGATTTGAGATACGAAGAACAGAGGCCATATATCGGGGAGGATGAATATGGCCTCAGTTGTATACTGCTCCTCCTCTTAGATCTTAGTTGTTTCTTTCAATCGGTTGTTTTCCCATCTGTAATTAGATATCAGCATTTTCTTCATTTTTGATTGACCCTTTTCAATCCTAGTTAGTTTTTCTATTTTGTTTCCTTATTGTCTCTGTAATTTCCCCATCCCCTAGATCCCTTTATTTCCATTTGGATTGATCTGATATCATTAAGATTGAATCAACATCATCCCAATTCTGCAAAGGTAATATCTTTTGATTTGGGTTCTTTTCTGCATTTTTGATTCTATATATAGACATTCATGATGATGATGATGATTATGATTATGATTAATTTATGCTTAGGAAGATGCAATCTGATCTTGGTAAGCTGTTCATTGGTGGGATATCTTGGGACACCAATGAAGATAGCCTGAAGGATTATTTTAGCGGTTTCGGAGAGGTTTTAGAGGCTGTAATCATGAAAGATCGAAACACGGGTCGTGCTCGTGGTTTCGGTTTCATCGTTTTCTCCGATCCTGTTGTTGTCGAAAGGGTAATCAATGAGAAACACATCATAGATGGTAGAATGGTAAGTATAGTAGATTTAATTTGCTTATATGTATCCAATTCCATAAATGTTTGTACAAATTTGATCATGATAGAACAACTAGATTGATGGATTGACAGATCAATGATCAATTGTTTAGGTTGAGGCGAAAAAGGCGGTTCCAAGAGAGGACCATCAAAACACCATGATGATGAGCAGGAGCAGCAACAGCAGCAGCATTCATGGTTCTCCTTTGCAACAAGGAGGAAGGACCAGAAAGATTTTTGTTGGTGGTTTAGCATCTTCAGTAACCGAGGCTGAGTTCAAGATATATTTCGAGCAATATGGAACCATAACCGATGTGGTTGTGATGTATGATCACAACACACATCGTCCAAGAGGATTTGGATTCATTACCTTCGATTCAGAGGATGCAGTTGACAAAGTATTGCTTAAGACCTTTCACGAGCTGAATGGAAAAGTTGTTGAAGTCAAACGTGCTGTTCCTAAGGAGCTTTCGCCCGGAGGGGGTCCTCTTGCTAGTAGGGGCAGTCCTCTAAGCGGGTATAGCTACTTCAATCAACTGAATAGGATCAATAGTTTCCTAGATGGGTATAATAATCAAGGATTCTCTCCTAGTAGTGGGGCTATTGGCTATGGTTTGAGGATGGATGATGGTAGGTTTAGTCCAATTGGTGCTGGCCGAAGTGGATTTGGTCCCTTTGGCTCAATGAACTTTGAATCGGGATTGAATGCAAGTAATTTTGGAGGAAATGCTACTAGCCTGATCAATAGTAATAGCTATGGAAGGGGAGGAGGAATGAACCATCCTTACTTTAATAGTAATAACAATAATAGGTTTGCTAATCCCATTGGCTATGATGGAGGAAGCGGGGGAAGCTCTTCCTTCTTTAGCTCGGCTTCGAGGAATTTGTGGGGTGGTAATAGTAACAATAATAGTGGCGGGCTTAATTATGGAGCAAACTCGAGCGGGTACTTGGGAAATGGAAGTGGGATGATTGGGGGCAATCTTGGCAATAGTGGGATTAATTGGGATTCTAATTCTCACCTTACAAACCAAAATGGAGGAAACATATTGGGTCATGTTGGGAATCTTGATTATGGCCTTCGAGGAGGAGGAGCAGGAGGAGGAGGTTATGATAGGATCTCTTCTTCAGGTACTACAATTGGAGATCCAATGTCGAATGCTGGTTATGATGGGGCTTTTTCAGACTTGTATAATAGTAGTAGCTCAGTTTATGGTGATCCTACTTGGAATTCATCTAACCTCGAAAGGGAGGGATCAGGTTCTTTTGATTATGAGCTGGGAAATGGAGGTGGAAGATCTGATGTTCAAACTAAGGGCTCTCATGGGTTTGTTGGTGGTGGTTATAGTGTTGCGAAGACACAATCAAACAGAGGTATGATTTGCTTACTTTGAGTTTTTCTTTTTGGATCTTTGTTTAGAAATGATATATTTTTGGTTTTCCATAGTCTTGTTATGTGGTTGGACTGAGGTAACATGCTTATGGATTAGATTATTTATGCTCAGAAGATAAACATACCAATTTTCCAAATCTGATCTCATCTGGATAAGAAAAACATAGTATTTTCATATGTTTTTAAGTATGTTAATAAATAAGATTTTATGTTTCTAATTCAAGAATTAATTTACCATTTACAGGATGATTTACCTGTCTAGGAAGGAGATGATAAAAAACCGCGAGGAAGGTTAAATAGGTGAAGAAGTGTAGAGTGTGTGTGTAGCTGGTGAAGTGTGAAATTTGCACACTCCCCCTAATCAACAAAAACTGTCTCAAAGTGGTGAAAGATGTCTGAAATTCTTTATCTTTATTATTATTATCTAGAGCTAACCGGATTTTGGAAGAAGAAGAGAAAGAAAAAGAGAGGTTTTACTAAATACATTACAGAAAGATTATTATGTTTTAAGGATTGAGTTTCATTTTGTGTTTTTTTATTTTTATTTTTCTTGTTTTGAGTGAGATTTAAAATCAGATTGCAGAGGTATTATGATGATGAAGAACATGGGTGATGCACAAGAAGGATAGACTATGATTCTTTCTTTCTTTATTTATGGGTTTTTAGTGTTATATAGACTGAATTATGTTTGCGTTTTATCGGTTAAAACTCATTCGAACCCAATACTCTTAATATGAGTTTTGCTTCTCCTCGATTTGTACCAAAAACTGTTGTTTATTTACTAGTGTGAAAATATATATATGAACATTTTATATTATGTGTTATCTTTGATTTTTTTTAGGTAAACACTTGGATATTGAATATGTATTCCATTCTAAAACATCTTAGTTTTCAAATGTTTTGTTTGTAGTCATTTAGGATAAATCAATTGTTAAGAGAAGGTTGAGATCTCAAATTCTTATTTTTGAAATGTTATTTGTCATCTATTTGGAAGAGAATTTTGATAAAATAGTATTTCATAATCTTTTCATTATTATAATTATGTTTGTATTTATTAGGATAATCATAATCTCAAATAGGTATAAAGTTAATTTTAGAGTTTGATCACAATTAAGTTTTAATGAAATCATTTATCATTTTAATTTGGTTTATTTGTCTTATAATATTTGTAGTATTAAAGCTTATATTGTTCTTTTTTTTTCATTTTGCCTTGATTCATTTCAAGCTGTTTGATTCTCATTCTCTTCCACTAACATTTTCTTTAAGTGCATGTTTAAAAAATTGTCAACATTCAATTGTTCTCAAATGATATTTATATGATTTAACGGATAATCTCTCTCAAGTAAATCATAATTATAATGAGTTTCCAATATGTTTTTAATCTCAAATATCATTTTGATATTCTTCTAATTGTTTTTTCACCATTCAGAAAATCTTGTCAACAAGAATATTTAAGTTTGATTGTCTCTAATTATAGATATGTAGTCCACACCAAAGAACTTTCTAGATTATTATTATTATTATTAAAAAATACTTATAGTCTTTTCAATAAGAATGTTTCAAAGTTTTCATTTGAAAAAAACAAATATTTGTCGATCATACTCAAACATATAATTATGTAATTATAATAGGGATGTTAATAACAATATATAAAGTGAATCTAACTATATCAAATTATATGATATAGTTTTGTGACTTTAGCATAATCAATTTTTACACTTTGACATGTTTAATAATTCTGTTAGTTGATTGAGATTTTTCTCCACATGTAAGTGGTGTCACACATTGGTTCGAATATCTCGCCAAATTATATTGTTTGTTTGTCATTGAGAAGATTATTGCATTTTTTCCTGGCCAAATTTGCTATACTATAGCTCAAAAGGTACTTTGAAGACGTCAGATTTGACTTTATTAACTATTCATTCTTGGTTCATGTGTCGTTCTTTCATAAACTTAATCAACTTTATAGATGTTGTGAACTTCCTACATATATCGGGTGAATCTTCCCTTAAGTCCTTCTATAGGTAAGTAATTGTAGGCAGATGAAATGGTTTTGTCCAATGTTCTGTTTCGAAGACTAAAAAAAGGAATTTCGGAGAGGGTCAAGACAGGAGTTCACCATCGATTCATTTGGTTCACTTTGAATAAACACCGCTTGATTGTAAGAATGACGTGTACCTTACCCGTCGAATAGTGAAGTACCCATTTTCGAAACTAACTTTCATTTTACTCCTAGACTCCGAACCCGATAGGTATCTTTATTTGCATCCCATCCCCGATTCGTCGAGTACCTAATCCCCGATGGATACCACTACCCGATTAAATATTTATAAAATTTTAGATGTTAAAAATAAGAAATATAATTTTAAAACTAATTATATTAAAATAAAAAAATAGAAACATTACTAACCTATATTAATATTTTAGTGGTAGAATAATATAACAACATTGTTGTTATTAGAGTTAAAGAAAAAAATAGAGAATAAATGTTATTATAGAGAATAAATATTGAAGAAATTAGAGAGAATAAGGTAATTTTTACTCTCAATCTTCAAGATCCTCTTTTCCTTATCTTGGGTTCAAGGACTATTTCATTAGAAACTTCCCATTTATAAAGGAGATAAAGTTACAATAGTCCTTGAACTTTTATTAATACATAAAAAAACACATTAAACTTTTTAAGCACTTATTTTATAATTCTTACATCCCCTCCTCAAGATGAATGTCTCTAAGATTCATCTTGTCTCTAAGAGTATAAAATGATGTACAATCCAATGGCTTTGTAAAAATATCAGCTTGCTGAATTTTTGTAGAGACATATTTTGGTATGATAAAACCTTGATTGAAATTATCTCAAACAAGGTGGCAGTCGATGTCTAGGTGCTTTGTCCTTTCGTGAAAGACGGGGTTCTCCGTGATATGGATAGCAGCTTGATTATCGCACTTTAAAATAATAGGCAATTTGACATCAATATGTAGATCTTTTAGCAAATAGTTGATCCACTTTAGTTCACAAACTGTTGTCGCCATACTGCGATATTCAGCTTCCGCTGAAGAACGAGATACCGTCGTTTGCTTCTTCGTTTTCCATGATACAAGTGCATCTCCAATTTTGACACAATAACCAGTTACTGATCTGCGTGTATCTGTACAGGTTGCCCAGTCTGCGTCTGAAAAACTCTCAAACAATAAATCAGATTTACAAGGATAAAATAACCCCAAAGAAGTTGTGTCTTTCAGATATCTAACGATCTGTAAAACTGCTTTCCAATGATCATTTAGGGGTTATGCATAAAATGATTTAATTGTTGTACACTAAAGCTAATATCATGTCGAGAAAAATTCAAATATAATAATCTGCCTATTAGCCTTCTGAATTTTTCAAGATCTGTAAAAACAGGGCTATTGGAATTATTTAGCTTTGTCCCTTTAGTCATAGGAACTTGAGCTGGTTTACAGCCGGATAAACCTGTGTCATTTAAAATATCTAACACATATTTTCGTTGATTCATATATATGTCTTCCCAGTTTCGATACACTTCTAATCCTAGAAAGTATCTAGCTTTTCCTAAATCTTTAATGGAAAAACAATTATGTAAATAATCCTTAATGGATTTAATCATATCCATATCATTACCACTTATTAGTATGTCGTCCACATACACTAATAAAGCAGTAAAAGAATCATCTTTTTTTAAAATAAAAAGGCAATTGTCATCTACAGATTGCAAAAAACCAAATTCAACCATTTTTTTTGAAAATTCTTTGTTCCACTGCCGAGAAGATTGTTTTAAACCATACAATGTTTTATTTAAACGACATACCTTGTTATCAGCTTTTTCATTATACCCCTCAGGTACTTTCATATAAACATCTTCCTCCAATTCACCATGAAGGAAGGCATTGTTTATGTCAATCTGCTCTAAAAACCAATTATTAGCAGCAATCAATGCAATTAAAATCCTTACCGTTACTGAGACGTCCCTGCTCATATATTAAAATTACTACTCCACATGTATCTATATTTAACTTTAAGAGACCTAACTGAAGCCATATACACCTGTTCTGTTCAAAAATATATTTTATATATACAAGTTGCATCAAACAGCAACAAATACTACAAAAGGATGACCTATAAACCATCATGCAAACATGTTTCTGTACAAGTATTATACCCATGCAACATTAGACAGTAAGAAAGGACCCAAAATTAAAGCCAAGTGTTAATACAAAAGACAAGTAAATCTAACAGCCTCGGTCCCTCCTCCCACACTTTCTCCCACAGCTTGCACCTCTCCAACCCTCATTCCTTCAAGTGTACAAAAGCTAAGGCTGGGTTCCTACACCACACACAACATAATGAGTCTAAAGACTAAGCAAACAATTGATATTGTAAAACCTGCTGGAATGCTTTGCTTTTAAAAAGAAAGATGTATGCATAAAAGATTCATACTTTAAAAGAGATGATCAGTCCATAAAAAGCCATGTTTGACCATACATCATTCAGAGCTGATCCTGAAGGCAAGGAATCTGTTTGAGCCGTATTTGGAAAAAGGCACAATTAGGAGTCCAGCCCTAAAAGCCCTAAACCTGTTTGGACCGTCTTTGGGTTAGGCAGTAATAAATAGAGCTCACACTAAATATTCTGGTCCCATAAATAATTCAGCCAGTACATGTGGAATTGGCTGACTAGAGCTCATGCCAGCCAGCCTCCTCCCTTTTCCGTCAATACTCATTCATCCATAATAGTATGCGCCCATGTATGCATAAACCTTAAGGATTTCTGTTTTATAAAAGTTTATACTTAACAAATCAAGAAACCCTAGTATTTTCTGGAAAAGATGATGACCATTGTTATGCTTGATAAAAGAGTATGTTTATAAACCAGATTGGTCCATAAAACCCATGTTATGCCATAAAAACATATATTTCAAAATATATAAAAATCTGGGCAGAAAGTACTTGTTATAAATAGCTATGTGTGGGTTTTAAGAGTGATTTTGAGAAAGACTTGCCTTAATTTCGAAATTGGATAAAGAAGATAGTCTTTGCTAGGGTTGCTCTTGCTTCTTTACAAAGCTCCTAATTTTGGCTTATAGAGAGAGAAAATGGAATTTGCTGATGAAGAAAATAAATGGCTAAGGGTATATTTAAAAGGCTGATATGCAAGGTGGATTGCATGCAGTTAAGTTAAATGGAAGGCATGCAAATGGTTATGGTGGGTGTTTTTAGGATGCCATGTGTCCAAATTAATTAATAGGCAACTTGGTTTAATTATTGACTAAAGAGGGAATTAATTTAGGATTAAGCTTATCCTAATTATTTAGTGGGTCCCCTTACATGGGTCCATGCAACTTGCTGTTTTTATTAAAATTTGCCTAAGTACAAATTATCAGCCTCTTGTATCCCATGTCCCTTATACATTCTGGGCTACATATATAATTTAACACATAGAAATTATATCCCAGTTCTACATAGTAGCAACAAGCTTATTCCTAAGCATAATTGTGAGCCTCTTCTACATGGGTCTTTCTACAAACTGTTCCATAATATAATTAGCACAACCTTTTTATATCTCTGCCCCTAATAATAATAATACAAATTTCTTCCTAAAATGACCCATAAATAAATACATAAGGGTGAACAATTCCAAAATTGCACCCTTGACCCTACTAGCCTTTTTGAACAGAAAAAGATGAGTTTGGGCATAACAATTCTACCCTACTTATAAAAATTTCGACCTCGAAATTTACTTACGGAACAGTTCAGGATTGTTCTGCTGCATATCCTGCTCTACTTCTCAGGTGGCCTCTTCTACTGAACTGTTGTGCCAAAGCACCTTGACCATATTTACTTATTTATTTCTTAACTTCCTGGTTTGCCTGGCCAGGATCTGGGTTGGTCTCTCCTCATAAGATAGATCTTTTGATAACTAAACTTCTTCATACTGAATCACATGGTTGGCATTAGGAATGTAATTCCTCAAATTGGACACATGAAAAACATTGTGAACAGTAGCAAGGCTTGGAGGCAATGCTAATCTATATGCAACTTCACCAACTGCCTCCAGAATCTCAAAAGGCCCTATATATCTTGGATTCAATTTTCCCTTCTTTCCAAACCGAATGATACATTTGCAAGGAAATACCTTAAGAAACACATGGTCACCTTTGTTGAATATTATATCCCGACGCTTCTTATCTGCATAACTCTTTTGTTGGCTTTGAGCTGTTAGCAATCTTTCTTTAATCTTGCTAACTAAGGAAACTGTGTTGGAGACGATCTCAGGCCCTATTAACACCCTTTCCCCAACTTCATCCTAATGCAGGGGAGTTCTACATTTCTTCGCATAAAGTGCTTCAAAGGGTGCCATGCCAATAGAAGATTGATAGCTGTTGTTGTAGGCAAACTCTACTAATGGCAGCCTTGATTCCCAATCACCACCAAAATCAATAAGGCATGCCCTTAGTAGATCTTCTAGGATTTGGATCACTCTTTCAGATTGGCCATCTGTTTGGGGTGAAATGCAGTACTGAATGCTAACTTTGTCCCCAAACCTTTGTGCAAGCTTTCCCAAAAGTGAGAGGTAAAAAGAGGGTCTCGATCGGACACGATTCTGGTTAGGATGCCGTGGAGTCTAACGATCTCTTGTAAGTACAACTCCGCATATTGATTCATTGAAAAAGTTGTCTTTACCGGCAGAAAGTGTGCAGACTTAGTAAGACGATCAACTATTACTCAGATGGCATTCATTTTCCTCAAGGTCAAAGGTAACCCAACCACAAAGTCCATAGCAATATCATCCCATTTCGAAACAGGTATGGGCAGTAGACAAAGAAGTCCAGAAGGCCTTTGACGCTCTACCTTAACTTGCTGGCATGTTAAGCACTCACTAACATACTTGATGATATCCTTCTTCATACCCGGCCACCAATACAACATCTGCAGATCTTTGAACATTTTGGTGCTCCCTGGATGAATAGAATATGGAGTAGTGTGTACTTCAATCAATAACTCTTGTCTTAAAGAACCTACTGAAGGTACCCATAGCCGATTCCTGTGATACACCAGATTATTCCTCGTGCTATACAAAGGTGTCTCCCTCTTCTCATCTCTTTGCTTCCAAAAGGTGAGTTGTGGGTCATCAGCTTGTCCCAACCCAATTATTTCTACAAGATCAGGAAAAATGGCTAGAGTTGCAAAAATGCACTCCTGCCTTGGCTCAATCACAGCCAGCTCTAATCTTTCAAACTCTTGAATCAGGTCAGACTGGGCAATGATTAGATTAAGGGTACCCGACTTACGGCTTAAGGCATCAGCTACAACATTGACCCTCCCCGGTTGATAAACAATTTCACAATCATAATCTTTAACCAGCTCCAGCCAACGCCTCTGCCTCATATTCAACTCCTTTTGAGTAAATAAATATTTCAAACTTTGATGATCCGTAAATATTTGAGACTTCTCACCATAAAGATAATGCCTCCAGATTTTAAGAGCAAAGACTACAGCAGCTAATTCCAAGTGATGGGTGGGATAATTCCTTTCATAAATCTTTAGTTGCCTTGAAGCATCAGCCATTACGTTCCTGTTTTGCATAAGAACAGCTCCTAGACCACACTTTAATGCATCTGTGCAAACCACAAAGTTGCCTACTCCTTCTGGAATGGTAAGCACTGGGGCAGAAATCAGACACCGCTTTAACTCATTAAAACTTGTCTCGCATTCATCAGACCACACAAATTTCACATTCTTGCGCGTTAGAGTTGTAAGAGGCAGTGCTATCTTGGAGAAGCCCTTGATGAACCGCCTATAATAACCTGCTAATCCAAGAAAGCTCCTCACCTCAGTCATATTCTTTGGCGTCGCCCACTCCTTAACTGTTTCCACCTTAGATGGGTCAACTTCTAACCCCTTTGCTGAAATAATATGCCCCAAGAAAGCAATCTGTTTGAGCCAGAAATCACACTTACTTAGCTTTGCAAACAACTGATTTTCTTTTAAGACTTGCAAAACTATAGCCAAGTGTTGCCTATGCTCTTCCTCCGAACGTGAGTAGATTAATATATCATCTAAGAAAACCACCACAAACTAATCCAGATACGAATGGAATACCCTATGCATCAGTTCCATGAAAATAGCGGGTGCATTGGTTAGTCCAAACGGCAGAATCAAGAACTCATAATGCCCATAGCGGGTTCGGAATGCGGTTATCTTTACATCTTCTTTCTTGATTCTCAACTGATGATACCCAGAACGCAGATCAATCTTGGAAAACACTGCAGCACCTTGAAGTTGATCAAACAGGTCATCAATTCTTGACAACGGGTACTTATTCTGAATTGTCACCTTGTTCAACTCTCTATAATCAATACACAACCTTTTGGAACCATCTTTCTTATTCACAAGAAGGACTGGTGCACCCCATGGAGACACACTTGGGCGGATGAAGCCTTTGTCCAGATAATCTTGCAATTGATCTTTCAGCTCTTTCATTTCTGCAGGAGCTAAACGATAAGGCGCCTTTGAAATTGGCAGTGTCCCTTGCTTCAATGTTATAGAGAACTCCACATCACGCTTAGGCGGCAAACTTGAAATATCATCTGGAAATACACTAGGGAAATCTCTTACTACTTCAATATCTTCCAGCTTAAGTTTCTGCCTAACTATCATAGCACAATTATAAGACATCACCCTGGTGGCTCTTTCCAACAACAGTTGCTGCCTTTTAAAATATGGACTCGCACGAAACAGAAAGGTCTTCCCATACTGATCTGTTAGCACCACCGTCTTCTTATTACAATTAATCTGCGCCTCATGTCGGAATAGCCAGTCCATACCTAGGATCACATCAAATCCTACCATATCTACTACCACTAGATCTGCTAACATCTTATGGTTCTGATTATAAACTGGACATGCCTTAATAATCTTATTAGAATTCAGGTGAGAGCCTGAAGGAAGTGATATGCTATATGCCATCAACGACTCCTCAGGTTTTAAACTAGCTTTTTGAACAAAACATGCGGTAATAAAGGAATGTGTTGCTCCAGTGTCTATCAAAGTGTTGGATAAAATATTTGCTATTAGAAGATTACCCGTAATGATCGTGGTCTTAGGGTCGGTCTCCTCCCTTGTCATCGAGAAAACCCTCCATGGTGCAACCTCATTCTTCTTGGTACAGTCTCTTTGGAAGTGCCCTCGCTGCTTACATATAAAACAAACATTGGACCCTTGCATACAGCTCCCTATATGAGTCTTCCCACAGATGGTACATACTGGAATTGGAGTGTTGGAAGATTTGGCTGAGGATACTGATCTAGCTGGTTGAACCCTCTATGATTGTTGTGACTGCTGGGGTCTTTGAGAAAATCTTTGGTTGTTGTTGTTGTTGTGGTAGAAGTTCCTTGGCTGCTGAGAATGCTGGGAGGTAGCAGCCTGATTATAAGATGACTAGGGCAAGGCATTTCTATTGAATGACGGATTAAAAGGCCTTTTCGTTGCTGGACCATGAAACTCCCTCCCTTGATAACTGCCCCTCTTGGCCTGGCCCTCCTTAATGATATCTTGGTTGTCCTTCTCAGCCATTAGAGCTCGATCAATCGTTTCCCGCATAGAAGAAGGATTACTAAGTCTCACATCCCGACGGATTGTAGCATTGAGGCCCTCAAGAAAGTGATTAAGCTCCATAGAAGCGTTGCCGGTCACCATTGGAGCAAAGTTCTTACCTCTTTCAAACCTCTTTACATAATCTGCAATACTCGAATTCCCTTGCTTAATTTCAAGAAATTCTCGCGCTAGCTTGTTTCTGGTGCTTAAAGTAAAATACTTGCCATAGAAAACCTCTTTAAACTCCCCCCATGAGATGCTGCTAAGATCAAGCGCTGCCTTAGCACCCTGCCACCAAATTCTAGCATCATCCCTCAGCATAAACGTGGCACACCTGATCCTTTCCACCTCTGAAATCTGCATAAACTCGAAGATGGTTTCCATAGACTGTACCCACTCTTCAGAAACAATAGGATATGAACTGCCCTTGAACTCAGCTGGCTTAAAGGTCATGAACTGCTTGTACACAGGGGCTTGCCCTCCCTCCTGATTGTGGTGAGTACTACTATGATTATTATTCTGAAACATTGCCCTCATTTTCTCCCCTTGAAGACGATTCTGCTCCTTCAAGGTCTCAATTAATCCTGTCAAAAGTGTATTCTGATCTGGCTCTGTTGCTGCAGAAGATGATGAAGACTGGGCCTTGGCAGCTTTCCCCATTGTCTTAGATCTAAAATCACATATAGACCCTAAGAAAAGCTTAGCATATTTTCAAACCATATAAACTGAATTCTTGTTCCCTATCATCGATCCTAATATCACATTTAATCACATAAAACTTACAAACATTTGAAGGCGAGATCTTGGAGATGAAACTGTAGGAGTTGGAGTGTGGAAGTGCTAAGGATCGGGACCATTGCTCTGATACCAACTGAGACGTCCTTGCTCATATATTAAAACTACTACTCAACATGTATCTATATTTAACTTTAAGAGACCTAACTGAAGCCATATACACCTGTTCTGTTCAAAAATATATTTTATATATACAAGCTGCATCAAACAGCAACAAGTACTACAAAAAGATGACCTATAAACCATCAGTAAACATGTTTCTGTACAAGTATTATACCCATTCAACATTAGACAGTAAGAAATGACCCAAAATTAAAGCCAAGTGTTGATACAAAAGACAAGTAATCTAACAGCCTCGGTCCCTCCTCCCACACTTTCTCCCACAACTTGCACATTTCCAAGCCTCATTCCTTCAAGTGTACAAAAGCTTAGGCTGGGTACCTACACCACACACAACATAATGAGTCTAAAGACTCAGCAAGCAATTAATATTGTAAAACCTGCTAGAATGCTTTGCTTTTAAAAAGAAAAATGTATGCATAACAGATTCATACTTTAAAAGAGATGATCAGTCATAAAAAGCCATATGCATGTTTAGAAAATATGAGTTAATGGGCCTGTAAAGTAACATCTTGAGCCATGTTTTACCCTACACCATTCAGAGCTGATCCTGAAAGCAATGAATCTGTTTGAGCCGTATTTAGAAAAGGCACAATTAGGAGTCCAGCCCTAAAAGTCCTAAACCTGTTTGGACCGTCTTTGGGTTGAGAGCAATAAATAGAGCTCACGCTAAATATTCTGGTCCCATAAATAATTCAGCTAGTACATGTGGAATTGGCTGACTAGAGCTCATGCCAGCCAGCCTCCTCCCTTTTCCGTCAATACTCATTCATCCATAATAGTATGCGCCCATGTATGCATAAACCTTAAGGGTTTCTGTTTTATAAAAGTTTATACTTAACAAATCAAGAAACCCTAGTATTTTCTGGAAAAGATGATGACCATTGTTATGCTTGATAAAACAGTATGTTTATAAACCAGATTGGTCCATAAAATCCATGTTATGCCATAAAAACATATATTTCAAACATATATAAAAATCTGGGCAGAAAGTACTTGTTATAAATAGCTATGTGTGGGTTTTAAGAGTGATTTTGAGAAAGACTTGCCTTAATTTCGAAATTGGATAAAGAAGATAGTCTTTGCTAGGGTTGCTCTTGCTTCTCTTCAAATTCCCAATTTTGGCTTATAGAGAGAGAAAATGGAATTTGTTGATGAAGAAAATAAATGGCCAAGGGTATATTTAAAAGGCTGATATGCAAGGTGGATTGCATGCAGCTAGGTTAAATGGAAGGCATGCAAATGGTTATGGTGGGGTGTTTTTAGGATGCCATGTGTCCAAATTAGTTAATAGGCAACTTGGTTTAATTATTGACTAAAGAGGGAATTAATTTAGGATTAAGCTTATCCTAATTATTTAGTGAGTCCCCTTACATGGGTCCATACAACTTGCTGTTTTTATTAAAATTTGCCTAAGTACAAATTATCAGCCTCTTGTATCCCATGTCCCTTATACATTCTGGGCTACATATATAATTTAACACATAGAAATTATATCCCAGTTCTACATAGTAGCAGCAAGCCTATTCCTAAGCATAATTGTGAGCCTCTTCTATATGGGTCTTTCTACAAACTGTCCCATAATATAATTAGCACAGCCTTTTTATATCTCAGCCCCTAATAATAATAATACAAATCTCTTCCTAAAATGACCCATAAATAAATACATAAGGGTGAACAATTCCAAAATTGCACCCTTGACCCTACTAGCCTTTTTGAACAGAAAAAGATGAGTTTGGGCATAACAGTTACAGTTTTAGCGACCAGCGAGAAACTATCGTGGAAGTCGATACCATCTTTTTTATTGTACCCTTTAGCTACCAGTCTCGCCTTATACTTTGCTATTGAACCGTTTGGGTTAAGTTTGGTCTTGTAGATTCACCTGCAACCGATTGGTTTCTTCCCATTTGGGAGTGCAACTAAATCCCAAGTATTATTAGTTTTAAGAGCTGTTAACTCTTCATTCATAGCCTTCTTCCAGTGTTCAATCTGTGAGACTTCAAAAAAACTTTTTGGTTCTTTAATTGTAGAGATGTTCCCCCAAAATTCTAAGTGTTTAACATCTCTACATTTTGTAACATAAGGAAAAGTGTTGGGAGTATAAGAGTTTTTATTTTTTTAAATAGTGCTTGTGTTGACAATGTAATTGTCATGCCAAGCATGTGTCTTTCTTTCCCTTACACTTTTTCTTTGTCCTGTTTCTGGAAAAATTTGATGTTGAGTTTCTGAAAAATCCGTCTGTGATGAAAAATTTTGTTCAACATTTTGATTTAACTGATCATCAGAAGTATTAGTATCATTTATGTCAAAAGAAGATGAATCATCATCAGAATCTGAAAATAAGTAATCTGTATCTATAGAAATATTTTGTTTGTTTATTTGGTCATGTTCCTTTTGATATGGAAACTTATTTTCACAAAAAATTAGATCTCTAGAGACAAAAATGGTTTCATTTAAAATGTCAAATACTCTAAAACCTTTTTGTCCTATAGAGTATCCAATAAAAATGCATTTTTTATCTCGAGGTCGAATTTTATTTTATGAGGTGCATTGTTTTTGACATAACATAAACATCCAAAAACTTTAAGATTATCCAAATCAGGTTTTGTTTTATACAATATGTAAAATGGACTATCCCAGTTTAAAACTTTTGAAGGAGTTCTATTTATAACACGAGTTGCCATAAGAATTGAAAATGACCAAAAAGTTAAAGGAATTTTTGATTGATTCATTAAAGATCGTGCCACTTGAAGTAAATGTTGATGTTTGCGTTCTACTACTCCATTTTGTTGTGGGGTGTAGGAACAAGATTTTTGATGAAGAATACCATTTTGTTTAAAAAGTTTTGCAATTCATGATTTAAAAGTTCACTACCATTATCAGACCTGATAATTTTGATTGAAGTTTCAAATTGTGTCTTAATCATAGCATGAAAATTAATTAAAACATGTTTTGTTGTATCTTTAGTTTTGATCATATAAGTCCATGTAAATCTACTGAAATCGTCGACTATTGTAAATATATATGAGCAATCAATAAGAGATATTTCTTTGTAAGGACCCCAAATAAATATATGTATCATTTCAAAACATTTAGCAGTTTTTAGAATTAAAATGTAATCTTTTTTCATCTTTGAAATGGGACAGATATCACAATGAAATATATCATCTTTATTCAACTCAAATGCATGTTGTAATACTGTTTCAGAAGGATGCCCTAATCTTCTATGTAACAACATGTAATCCGTACATGAATTAAAAATCATATTCACTGAATCTGTATCAAGTAAGTATAGGTTTTGACTAAAGTCTCCTTTCCCTATGATAGAGTTGTCCCTAGCATCCTGCAATAAACAACCCGAAAAAGAGAATTGACAACTAACTTTGTTTCTTTTTGCAAGTTTAGACACTGAAATTAGATTATATGTAAAGTCTTTAATGAGCATTACATCATACAATTTTAATTTTTCAGAAATCCTAACATTTCCCATTAGCTTAACATGTTTAACTGTGCCATCGGGTAAAAACAAAGGTATGTTATCAATTTTCTTAATTTCAGTCATAATATTTGGGTTTGAATAAATATGACAGCTAGCATCACTATCTAATATCCATAAAGGTTTATTCTTATAACTACTATGCACATTAAAACTACATGCATTAGTAATGTTATCTGAAAAGTGATACATACCTTCATAATATTTCTCTTTGCCCTTTCCTTCTTTGAGCAATCCTTTCATTACTTCTTTGACAATAGCTTCAATTTATGAGCTATTGAACTTTTTGGAGGAGGATGAATCTTCTGATTGTTCTTCAAAGTAGGCAAATAGTGTGTTTGCAGCACTCACAGTATTGGTTGAGGTATTAGAATTTTTCACTTTTAGATCACGGTTACCTTTCCACCATTCAGGATAACTTATGATTTTAAAGCAACCCTCTTGTACATGACCTTCTGTTCTGCAATATTTGCAATATAAAGAAGAACCTCCTTTTGAAGCTTTGTATGTCTTGTTATTACCTCCTCTACTTGTGTTTCTTGCGACATTTTCCCATTTCTGCTGTTCAGAGTTATCTTTCATTGTCATAGAAAATTTTTCACTATGATCATTGATCAAAGATTGTACTTCTCTTTGTCTTTCTATACTCTGCAGCATCGCATATGCCCTATTTATGCTAGGTTTAGGATCCATTAGTAATATCTGTTGTCTAGCATTATCGTAATACTCATTTAATCCCATTAAAAACTGAGTAAGTTTATTGGCAGTATCAAGTTGTATTACTAATTTGGTCATTCTACAACAGCAAATTGTTCTTGGATCACAGTCACAAGAAGGCAATGGTTGTAGTACTAACAACTCATCCCATAACTTTTTCAGTTTAGAAAAATATTTTTCAAGACTAAGTGTACCTTGTCTGAGGTTGCTTATAGCCCTTTGAATCTGAAATGATTGTGGTTCATTGCTCTCTTGGTATCTTTCTTTGATGTCTATCTATAGATCTTTTGCTGTTGTGGTTGAAGAGTATTTTGCCTTGATTTCGTCTGATATTGTATTTAAAATCCAAGATCTTACCAAGCAGTCCATCTTTCTCTATCTATCAAAATCTTCAGCATCTTTTGGAACAACCAGTGTACCATCAATAAATCCTAGTTTTGATTTTGCTTCAAGAGCTAACCTAATACCGCTGCTCCATCCAATGTAATTTGTACCATTGAATATTGTGGTACAGATTATAGCCCCCTGCTGTCCGAGTTCTGAATCGTCAATGGATCATTATCATATCGCTTCTTGTTAGCCATTTGATCGGTTAGCGAATAATCAGTCAATGATGAAGAACTATCGTTAGCCGTTTCTTCTATATCTCCAGTTTGTGAATAATCGGTTGACGACGAAGAACTATTGTTGAACGCTTCTTCTTTATCTTCAACTTCTTGAGCTTCAAAGTTTTCCTACTTTGATACCATGAAATCGTTTGTTTCTTTGAGTTAGGGTTTAGAACCCAAGATAAGGAAAAGAGGATCTTGAAGATTGAGAGTAAAAATCATCGACTCTTTCATTAGAAAACTTCTCATTTATAAAGGGGATAAAATTACAATAGTCCTTGAACTTTTATTAATACATAAAAAAAACACATCAAACTTTCTAAGCACTTATTTTATAATTCTTACAATGTCCCGCTAGACAAATCGATAGCGTTTTTGATATATTTAAAAAAAAAATGATGCCCTATATTTTCTTATTTTTATTGGTCTCCTTTCTATCTCTGTTTCTCTTCTCCCGCCTGCGACTCCTTCTCTCGCCTGCGACTCCCTCTCAAAACAACCTATCCGTTCAACTTGTTACCCTTAGCCTGCAGTTACCCGCTCCCGATTTAGCTGTATCAACATTCAATCCGTTCAACTTGTTGCCCTTAGCCTGCACTTACCCGCTCCCGATTCAATCCGTTCAACAATCGATCTCATCAACATATTAAGTTATCAATGTATCAAATTCAGTATTTCATTGATGCATAATTATAATAAGTGCATATTGTATCTGAAACATAAACCGTGAAATAAATTATCTTAAAATGGCCGCGTTGATTCCATATTATTTCACGGTTTAAGTTTTAAATACAATATGCACTTATTATAATATTAATTAATTCTTTAATTAATCTCTTTATTAATCTATTAATTAACTCCTCTATCTTAACTATTAATTAATATTTTCTTTTCTTTTTAAACTAATTCATGTCTCTCTCAATTAACTAATTAAATATATTATATAAATATTAAAATAAAATAATATATATATTTTAATTTTATTTAAATTTATAAATATAATATATATTCTCTTTTCTTTACATTATAAATTTTACTTAAATTTATAAATCTTTATTATATATTCATATTCTCTTTTCTTTATATTATTTAAAAAATTATTGATCAATCATATAATTTAACTTATCTTTTAAGTTGTTAAAATATTATTATTTATTTTCAGATTTATTATTATTGTTATATCATATTTTAATTTCTTATACGTTAATAAATTTAAAATAAGAATACACAAATTAATTAAATAAAAATAATATGGTATTTTCTTACACATAATAAATCATATAATTTAACTTATCTTTTAAGTTGTTAAAATATTATTATTTATTTTCAAATTGATTATTATTGTTATATCATATTTTAATTTCTTATATGTTAATAAATTTAAAATAAGAATACACAAATTAATTAAATAAAAATAATATGGTATTTTTTTTACCCATAATAAATTAATTTAACATTTAATTTTTTCATGTTTATAGAATTACATTTTAAAATAGACAGTTGTTTTATGCTACAGTTAATTTTGATTTTTTTAATTAAGGAGAACTAGCATAACACCTAACAGTCATCGCCATCACTTTAACTCAAAGAGCTCCCCGATAGAAATTAAATCTGTGATTTTTTATTTTTTTTGTCTTTTAAGCCTACCCTGAGTTACTTTGATGAGTTAGTTAATTTTGGTTGATAACTCTTTAACCTAATAATTTTTTAACATCAAACTAGACCATAGACCATATAAAGAGAGAGGTAAAGAAAAGAGTGTATATAATAAAAATTTTAAGTAAAATTTATAATGTAAAAAAAAATAATATAAAAAAGGTATATATATTATATTTATAAATTTTAGTAAAATTAAAATATATGTTATTTTATTTTAATATTTATATAAAATATTTAATTAATTGAGAAAAGGAGTTAATTAATTAATTAATAATTTAGAAAGAAAATAGTAGTTTAATTAATTGTTAAGAGAGATAGAAGATTAATTAATAGGTTAAGAGATATAAAATGTTAATTAATGGGTTAATTAATAATTTAGAGAGAGAATGTGAATAGTTTAGAAAAATAAATGAAAATATGAGAAAATGTATTTCAAACCTGAGTAGAACAAGAAATGATTCTTTGTTTATTGAGACAGCTTTTTGTGAAGATCCGAGTTCTATGAAAAGATGAGGAGGGAGAAATAAATAATATTTTGTTATTAAAAAATGTAAAAATATAAATATAAATATATATATATATATAATTATTATTTTTATTGAATAGGTATAGAGAATAATAATTTTGTGACATTAATTGTGTTCGGAATAATGTGACAATAATGATAAGACTTTAAATCTAATAGGAAAAAAAATTCATTTTCAAGTCCATTCAGGTGTTACCACATTATTCTCAACGACATTAATGATATTAAATTTTTGCTCTCTATCATTACTCTATTTTAATATTAATATAGTCGAGTACTAAATTTCGGGTTTGGATTTGGCACAATACTCATCCTAAACCTCGAACCTGTTTGGGTAACTTCTACATTTTCCATCCCTGACCTTGATCTAAAATACCCGATCCCAACCCCGACCATCGGGTACTCATCGCCATCCTTAGTTGTTTTTTAGAATGAAAAATGGGACAACGGATTATCTACCTCTTATTGCCGCTAAATTAGAAGAGGGAATATCATTCCTAATTGTACCTATGACAAAATGAGCCTACGATATAACTATATCCCGTGGATTGCACGTGTACGATAGTGCGTCCTCCTTTCTTCGTGAAAAAAATATGTGAATGAAAGATCCCACTAAATTGAAATGGGTTTATGAATAAGAAATAATAAGAATTCTTAATATATTTTAATTCGAAAATTCAAGATTTCAATAAATCTCATTTTATTAATTTCTCCTAAATTGCATTGATTTATGAAAAATTTGATTTTGGAATTTGGTTATTCACCTTATCGGTATAAAAAAAAACATGTAGGATCTTGCTTTCGATTTACTTCCCTTCTTGAATTCCTTATGATATGCAATTGAAACAAGCACTTTTCTATGTAAAAAGGATTTGAATATGGGTGTTCTTGTTTTTTCAATCTCTTTTTTATATGTAAAAAAGATTTGAATGTGAGTGTTCTTATTTTATATTAGAGTTTTAAATTATCTCCATACCCAAAATTCAATAATTAGAAAGATCATATACTATTCTTAAAAGGATTTTTTTTTCATTTTCTAGGATAGTTAAGTCATCATGTCTAGACAACACATGTGCTACAATGATTATGACAAAAGGTCGTGATCCCGTGAAGGTGTGCTAAACCCTAAATATGGACAAAAAATATTGCAAATCAATTTAATAATGATCGAGTTCAAGTGATATTGATAAGTCAGATCAAACCAAGAAATCCCTTAGATATGATGCAAAAAGATCTGACTCTATCCTTAACTAGAGTTTCTGTATGAAAAATAGAAAATTAGAGTTAATTTGAAGGAGTCCTTGACCTCCAAGGGATAGATGAGAATTTATTCAATTGCATAGTTCCAACACTTTCTAAATGATTCTTGTACATGATAAACCTAAACGAGCTAATCTTCTATCATTCTCAAGTGATATGAGAATAGTCCGATTTCAGAATGTCAATATATGAGGCATATATACAAGATGTTGAGTGTTAGAAAAGTTCCCGAGACCTAACTTCGTGATATCTTTTGGCAGATGAATCAAGAATCTTGACAAAATTTGATGATATGAACATCGTTGAAAATACCGAGGCCAAATATATTTATAAAATAGAACAAGAAAGAATGTTGAACACATGTATAGCTAAGAATAAGATCATGGAGACAAGTCCAGAGGTCAATTGGTGAGAATGATAGGTTCCACTAATGTCATCCCGAGACATCAGTTCAATCTTTGACTTGCAAGGTAAAGTTATGATAAAACTGCATTGTTCTAAATGGCGAGAGGCGGTGGTGGGGAGGTCACGACCGCTTAGGCGGTTAAACTTTTTTCCAATATTTTTATACATAAATATATATAATCGCATGTAATAAAATTTATGCAAAGTAGAAATAAATATATACAAGATACAAAAATATATAAATGCAATAAACAATATAGTTAACAAAGATTCATCACCATATTAATACTAAAATGATAATATCATTCCTTTTACTTTACCAAAAGTCTATATTAATCTACATTTGGCAATGAAGCAGGCTTCTATTTTTAATTTTGGGTAAGAGCAAATACTTCATTTATGCGACCTATAGCTTTTGAGTTCTTAAGAAAATAGTACTTAGTCCATTAAACAAAATAGGCTTTCACATGAAAAATAGGAAAAAGTCTGCTTCACTACTGCTTGGACCGCCAACATCACCACCTCGTTTCAAGGCAAGGCAGTGAGTGCCGCCTACCGACTAAGCAGCCGCTTCGGCCGCCATTTAGAACACAAAGGTCAACTAACCCCATATGCTCAAAAGAGGTTAAATCTTTTGAGCACATTTTTAGCACTTGTCTTTTTATCTCACGTATTTGATAGAAACTCTCTAAATGTATAATGATTTCAAAATTTCCTATCGTTGAAATGACAACACAACAATCTACTTATTCCCAATTGAAAAAGGCTCTCAATACCTCCAACGATCATTTGTCAAGAATTGAGCATTAATGTCAATTTTATCACACATCACTCTTATTTGAAATGTAATCCATTGTAGGTACGTTTAAATTAGTCTTTCTTCATTTCATTTTCGTAATAGTAAAGATATATTTTTTCTATCTACCACTTCTTTCCCTTCTGAGACATATCGATTAGCAAGTCAAAAACACACAAGAAAAAAAAATTAGAAAGCAAAAAATAAATACTAATTAAAAAGATTGACTGTGATTTCTGTTAAATTGAGAATTTTCTTAAAATCGAAAATTAATTTTAAATAGTAAACTATTTAACTAACTTAATATTTTCCCACAATCACTCTTCTAAACATATATCAATTTATAGTTTGGATCTTAGCCAAAATAAATAAGAACTAATTTTCATCACAAGAATAAAAATAAATATAAACTGAGTAGTTTTCAAATGGATTTTGACCAACCCAAATGACCGTCACCCTATAAAGATATATCCACCCTGCTTTTCCTAAACAATATAACCCAATTCTAAAGCTTAAGAACATTAAAGCGAAAATTTTCAGTCCAATATATCATGGGGTAGCTGTGAGTGTATACCTATCAATGAAGTATGAGAGCAGCATATGTTTCGTTATTCATCATCTAATCCGAATGCATATCAAGATCAAATCCAATTTTAAGCAAATTTAATGCAAAGTCACGAGTCTAACAATGAAACTGATGATTTAACATTGGGGATGATAGATTTACCTTGAAGAATGCATAGTAATTGAGGAAGAGTTTCACAGTTCATAGTGATAAACTTATCAATAAAACACTTGTCAGATGGGTAGGCTATAGTCGAAATAGAAACTTCTTTCTTCAACAATCCCTTAGACCTTAGCATTTCAATTACAGAACACCTAGGAATTATCCTCTTCTCAAAGTTGTACAGAAGAACAGTTGGCATTCGGGCTATATCAGCAGGCTTCAACCCCATCTTTTTCACCAGGAAATCCATCTTCAATCGTAATGTTTTCTCAGATAAACCAATACAAAGAGGATGCAGTTTAAAAGCCATTTGAAACTCGTTTTCAGAAAAACCATACTCTCTGTAAATTCCAACCTTCACCTCCCACATTGAATTACTTGTACCAGAAAACATACACAGAGCCTGAACAAACGTCAACTTCTGAGGAACAAATCCCATATCAATAACCTTATTAACAAATTCCTTGAACCGGGCAGGTTTTGCAAGAAGGATATTGATTACATTGCATACCAAGTGTAATAAAGACAATTCTCGAACATTGAGTTCTCTGAGAAGAGAAATATTGGCAGCTAAACTACTCAACATGTCTTTCCCGGAGTACCAAGCCGATTTCTTTATACAGAGGGCGATTTTCTTATCGTCCAAATTGAACTCATCTTTAAGAAACTTGTGAAGGGGAAGCATCCCCTTGTCAAGGCTTATTAGAATTACTTTCCAATTGGTGGAGACGAACTGTGGCAATTCGTCGTTAGAGATTCCTAATGAGTGAAAGAAATTGAATTTTGGTAAGAGTACCTTTGAAGGATTATAAACGAGTAACTCTGCGTGTGTTCTCGCACAATTGGAGATTTGTGCGTTGGTGAATCCATGGCTTCTGAGGAAGGCAATAACGGAATCCGGCTTCTCTGCTGATCGGAAATGTAACTTGCGTGATGAATTTAGAGCCTCTTTCGCGGTTAATCCACACGAATTTATCAAATAAGACACTGTATATGATTCTCTATCTTGAACGCATCTATCAGTCGAATATGATTCAGATAATAACCTGACTACAACCCTAATTTGAGGCAGAAGGGATCGAGAATGAAATCCATTCGGTAACCTAGGCACTAACTTTGGATTGAAGAACATCGACATTTAGGCGAACAACGGCAAAAGTACAAAAACTGGCGCAGGAGACTGAAGTAACCAAGTGGGCTTGAGAAACCCTAATTATTACGACCTTTTTAATAAAAAAAACATTATTTTTTCACACTTTCACGAGTGGATAGTTTAAGGATTAGATTGATTCAGCTTATTCTAACTTATTATATAATTCTTATTTAATCAATAATGTTAAATAAATTAATAAGGATATAGAGTAAGGCTCTTTCTTTTTAAAAAAAACAAGGACTTAATCCTTGGGGAGTGGAGTCTTAAAGATCGAAAGAACTGAAGAGTTCGTTAGATGTGTGTTCTACTCTATATCGTTTTATCGCGTTCCGTCCTTCGCAACAGAGTTTGTTTCTCGGTGCGGTCAGTACTCTGATCCACAAAGGGGGAGGGAGTTGACTTAACATCTCAGTCATTGACTTAACATCTCAGTCATTGACGGGAATTTTGTCCACATCTGATCCCCAATTCTTGTTCACCCCGGATGATCGTCTTGGGGAAATTGTGACCTCGTAAACTGGCGATGGTTGTCACAATTATTGAAAATCTCTTTGCTCTTTTATTGTCGGGTTTATGGTTGTCTCATCACAGTCAAAATTATGTATCTACTTATCGTATTTTTTCCCATGCTCGGTAGTGGAGTACCAAGTTTTTCGGACGTTTTCTAGGCTCAAAAGGAAAAACTATAATAACCATTATGTGCTTTCATTCTCTTCGATCTTTGATTCAGCTTATATACGCTTAGTTTATTTATTTATTATATTTACAATATTATTTAATAATTAATATTATATATATATATTTGTATTAATATATAATTTTAAATATTAATAAATTATTTAAATTAAAAAATAATATATTTTAATATAAATTATATGAACTTAATTTTTATAAATTTTTAAATATATATATATATATATATATTTAATATGAATATGATACAGAAGATATGTATACAAATTTTATTATGATATATTTATATCCATTTTTTGGAATCAAAATTTAAATATAGAACACTAAATTATATATTATAAAATTGTTTTTATTATAATGTTACATTTATTTATATATATATATATATATATATATATATATATATATATATATATATAAATAATTTATTAATTATAACACTAAAAAAACTCTTTGTTTTGGTAACGCGGAAGAGCTCAGGCTTCGAGAATTTCAACATCGGTTTACATGTCATGAATTTTCTTTTTAAAATAAAATTTTCTTTTTAAAAGATTTTAATTATTTATTTTAAAATTAATTAAAAATAATTAATTTCGAATTTCAATTTTAAATAATCCAGAGATTTGCAGTAATCAAATCACAATTTATTTTTTTAAAAATTGTGCTCCACTTCTTTCAACAATCTGACAAGCCAGTTAATTCCATCAATGAATAAATAGCACGTATGTGAATATCCCTCAACTATATTTCCAGTACAAGAAAAGATCAGAGGATATTTAGCACACTACTCATTCAGTACGGCCATGATCAAATTATTCAGAGCCTGTAGTACTCTCGTGCTATAGGCGGCCATCCAACGGACACATATCATGTGTCCTCAAAGAATATTCGACCATTGGTGTACTTCAACTATATATGGAAGCCAAAGGACAACGGTCGAAGCATCGGTTTTACAAGTTTGAAAAACACTCTACTCAAACAAAAACTCAAATCTCTCTTACTATCTACCTGCAAATACATTGTAATCACAAATTGTCTTTTCTGTGAGAAACTTCATTGCTGTAAGTTGAATAAAGGTTGTTTTGTTCAATAGAGAGTTATCTAGATCAGTGAGCTGTATTTGTTTCAAAGTATTTAGTGGATATCCTTCCGATTATGGAAGAAGGAGTGACATAGGAGTTTTATCTCCGAACATCCATAAAACTCCTAGTGTTCTTACTTTCTGCCATTTACATTTAGTTGTCTCAAGATTCAAATCCGACGAACACTTCTGCGATTAAATCTATTTCAAAAGTTTGGAGGAATTGTGAAGAATAGAAATAGATAATAATCCCTCACATGATTACAATTGAAGAATTTATCATAAACTGCTAACAATAGTCAGACCCTAGTCTCTATTGGTAGCACCGATCCCAACAAGTGGTACCAGAGCCTTGTTTTCTATTCTCAAGCAACAAAAGAATCTGAATCATGTCTAAGACTTCCAGCACCAAGGTTCCCATGTTCTCAAAATAAAACTATGTGGTGTGGAAAAAGAGGGTCCATGTTCATCTTGCTGCCTCAAATGATGACATGTAGAGATTTATCATTGATGGTCCCATCAAGATTGAGAAAGACATATCTAAATGGACCAGTGAAGATAAGAGGAAGAACAACCTCAACAACTTGGACAAAGACATCTTGTACAGAACCCTAGATGACAACATGTTTAACTACATCATATCATGCGATACTAACAAAGAAATATCGGATAGGTTGAATCAACTCTGTGAAGGCAACGAGAAGACCAAAGAGAACAAGCTTATGATTGCCACACAACAGTTTGACAACTTTAAGATGCATCCTGGAGAGATGATGTCTGAATTTGATAGAAGATTCAGAAAGATTATCACCACTCTCTCTATTCTAGGTAAAACTTACAACAATAGAGAAGTGGCAATCAAAGTCATGCGTACTTTGTCCAGGAAGTGGGATATCAAGATGATGACAATGAGAGAGTCCAGAGACCTCAATAAGGTGGAGCTCTTCGATTTGATAGCCAATCTGAAGGCCTATGAGTTTGAGCTGAACTCTAAGAATGAAGAAGAGCTCTCCACACCTGCCATTGAAACCAAGGCTTTGGTGTCTTCTAAGGAGCCACTTGCTGCCATTAATTTGAAGACTACTTCTTAGTAGATCAGCAGCGACGCCATGGCTCTTATCATGAAGAAATTCAGAAAATTTATGAAGAAGAGAAATTCGAACTCAAGCTTTTCAAACAACAACAATAATGATAAGAAAAACTATAAGGCTAACTTGAAGTGTTTTAACTGTGATAAACTAGGACACTTCAAGTTAGAGTGTAGGAAGCCAAAGAGTGGTTAATAGAAGAAGGACAAGAAATAATCAAAAGCTCTTGTAATAGTTGACAACAAAACCAAGAGGGACCAAAGCTATTCAGATGACTCATCATCAAACGATAGTGATGATGAATAGTTCACTTGTTTTTGGAAAAAGAAGAAGTTGACTCTGATGTATTTGACTTATTCTCTAAAGAATTTACAAGAGATGAATTAACTGATGCAATCAATGACATGGTCAGTGAGTACAAGAAATTGTCAGACTCTTATAATGAATTGAGATTAAAATATGAATCTGATAAACCTTCTTCATCCCAAACTTCTGAACCAAAAGATTTTGAAAACAACATGATCGAGCTCTCATCTGAGAATAAGAAGCTCAAGAAAAAGTTTCAAACTCTATTTTCTGAAAACCAACGGTTGACATATGTGGTTAGTTCCTAGACAAGGTCTGGAGATGCAGTCAAACAGAAAATAAGTGTGTTGAGGCCTGCCGGATACAAATCTGGTTTAGGATTTGACATTGCCAACTCAAACAAGTCCTGTAAAAAGTTAAACTCAACAACAGACAAGTTTAATCCAATAAACTTTGTTAGAAGGAGTTTTAACTAACAATTGAACTGATCCAAGCTGTAAGGACTTAACCTTAAAGGATGAGATTATTTATGTCCCACCAACTATAAGCTTCCTGAAACCTAGGAAGGAAGCAACCATCAAATCTGGTAAATCAAAACCTGACAGAAAGTCATGAAGTTTTAGACAAAAACCATCCTCTAAGGTTAACAATTCAGATGCTAGAAGAAAGACGTCCGCTAAGCATAAATCTTACGCATTATTCAAAAAACAACATGGGAAATCCATTAAAATAACTCAAATATGGATTCCTAAGGGACTGATTGATCGAGGACCCAAGTGAATGTGGGTACCAAAAGATTGTAAATATGTTTTTATGTAGGTACAACAAATAAGCTGCTTGGAGGAATCTATATGGTATCTGGACAATGGATGTTCCAGACACATGACTAGAGATAGACGGCTTGTGACTGAAATTACAGATTTCTTAGGGCCTAAGATCACGTTTGAGGACAAAATCAAGGGTAAGACCATGGGTAAGGGTAAGATTATCCATGGTAATCTAACCATCAATAACAAGATACTTACAAAATGAACTAGAAAAATAAGATATATAATCCCATATGTATGATTGCTAAAAATGATCAAAACTGGTTATGGCATAAGAGATTAAATCATCTTAATTTTAAAACCATCAACAACATTTGTTCGCATGATTTAGTTTTTGGTTTACCTTATCTGAAGTTTTCAAAGGATAAGGTTTTTCCTGCTTGTCAGTTAGGCAAGCAGAGCAAATCATCGTTCAAAAGTAAAGGGAAATCTCAGTCCAACATGTGCTTGGAACTTTTACATATGAATCTATTTGGTCCAATTCCTGTAAAGAGCTTAGGAGGAATGAGATTCACCCTAGTCATTATTGATGATTTTCAAGATTTACTTGGGTTATGTTTTCGCAATCTAAGGATCAGACGATTGAGAATTTTATTAAGATCCTTAGAAGACTTCAAAACAAAAAAATCTTTAAGCATTATCAAGATTAGAAGTGATCAGAGAACCGACAGACGCCTAACTTCTTATCTCGAGGAGTCTAGTATTAGACACGAGTTGTCTAGTGCCGGAACTCCATAGGAAAATGGTATTGCTGAGAGAAGAGTTAGAACACTGAAGGAAGCAACGAGATCTATGCTTGCCAACTCAGGTGTTCCTCAGAAGTTTTGGACAAAAGCCATAAAAATAGCATGTTATACACATAATCGGTCAATAATCAATGAATGCTTTGATAAAATACCCTATGAACTATTTTTTGGAAGAATTCCTACAGTTTCTTACTTTCGAATCTTTGGATGTAAGTGTTTCATTCACAACAATAGGAAATATTATTTGACCGCGTTTGATGCTAAAGAAGATACTGGAATCATGTTAGGATACTCCTCAATTAGTAAAACTTTTAAAGTGTATAATAATCGAACACAAGCTGTTGAGGAATCCTATCATGTTGTTTGTGATGAATCTGTTTAAAATAATTCTAATGACTCTATTGACATTGCTAACAGATTAGAAGCGATAAGTCTTGAATCTGATAGCGACGATGAAGCTCCGATCAACAGGATTCATTCATCTGATCAGATGGCTGATCCGATTGAGAGTCAACTAGACGTCTAGACTATAAGTCAGCAGATTGTTGACAGTTCGGACATCGCGGGGCCATCTAATCAGACATCTAATCCTGTAGGATCTAACTTCAGATGGAACAGAAATCATCCACCTAAATTGATAATTGGTAATCCTAATGCTCCTCTTAGGACTAAACACCAATTATTAGATGAAATGGAAAACTCTTCCTTTATTTCTCAAATTGAGCCAAAGAAAATCAATGAAGCAATGCTTGATCCAGATTGGATTAATGAAATGCAAGAGTAGTTGAATCAATTTGAGAGAAATAAAGTGTGGCACTTAACTCCAAGACCGACTAATCAATCGGTCATTGGAACTAGATGGGTCTTTCGAAACAAGCTTAGTAAAGATGGCTTAGTTGTGAGAAACAAAGCCAGATTGGTTGTTCAAGGATATATACAGGAGGAAGGAATTGACTTTGAGGAGTCATTCGCACCTAAGGCTAGACTTGAAGCAATTAGGATCTTCCTAGCTTATGCATCTTTTAAGGATTTTCAAGTTTTTCAAATGGATGTGAAAAGTGAATTTTAAATGGAACTTTAAATGAAAATGTATATTTTGAGCAGCCACCTGTATTTTTAGATTCATTGCCAAATCATGTTTTTAAACTTGGCAAAGCGTTATATGGTCTAAAACAAGCTTCTAGAGCTTGGTATGACACCTTAACTAAGTTTTTATTTGATCATGACTTTGTTATTGCCAGTGTAGATAAAACATTTTTTAAGTTTGTTAAAGACTCCCATATTTTGCTTGTTCAAGTCTATATGAATGATATCTTATTTGGGTCAACTTACCCCAAATTATGTGAGAAATTTTCCAAGTTGATGTAGGATAAATTCGAGATGAGCATGATGAGAGAATTGACATTCTTCCTTGGTCTTCAAGTTCGTTAACTTGCAGAAGGAATATTCATCAACCAAGCCAAATACACCAAAGAAGTGTTAAAGAACTTTGGAATGGAAAACTGCTCGGCTGCAGCTACTCCAATGAGTTCTCCAGCAAGCTTGACAAGGATGAAGATGGCCAGAGTGTGGACATCACCGTCTATAGAGGGATCATTAGTTCTCTGCTTTATCTTACTGTCAGTCGGCCGAATATCATGTTTGTTGTCGGTGTCTGCAGAAGATTTCAGGCTAATCCTAAACAATCTCATTATGTTGCTGCTAAGAAAATTTTGAAATATCTAAAGGGGACTCAAAATGTGGGAGTGTGGTATCCGAAGGATTTCAATTTCAATCTAACTAGATTTTCAGATTCAAATTATGTAGGGTGCAAAATTGATCGGAAAAGTACCAGTGGAACCTGTCAATTCCTTGGTGACCATCTGATCTCTTTGTTCAGCAAGAAGCAGACGTCTATTGTCACGTCTATAACTGAAGCCGAGTATCTTGCTGCAAGAAGCTGCTATTCTCAGCTCTTGTGGGTTCAACAACAGTTAAAGGACTACGACAATAAGGCAGAAGAATCCCCCATTTTATGTGACAACACCAACGCTATCGCAATTACATATAACCCGATGTTGCACTCTAAGACGAAACATATCAAATTATACATCATTTCATTCGAGAGAACGTTAGTTAGAAGCATATTTGCCTTGAATATGTCCCAACCGAACAACAAGTGGTAGACGTGTTCACGAAGCAACTCCCCGAGACAAAGTTTTCTCACTTTAGAAATACTTTAGGACTTGTTGATCTAAATTAAACTGTTTTAATTATACGTGCATGAATTGAGGGAGAATTTGTTGTCTCAATGACTAATATAATATGCAGACGGAGGTTTTTATTTGTCTGATTTGATCAGTCATCTATAGGTACTTCGTACTTAGAAGAAAACTTTCTTAAGCAACTTGTAAATTAAGTCTGGTTAGACGTCTACCTGTTCGCCAGACGTCTAAGGCAACTGTAGACGCGCGTGGTTAGACATCATCTAGACAGACGCCTGTTAGATGCCTGTAGACGCGCATGGTTAGACGTCGTCTAAATAGATGTCTACCCAACTTAGACGCAAGGTATGCGGATAGCTAGTCAGACGTCTAACTACGTGTACAATCAGATGATTCATCTTCAACCATAGGACATCTGTCCATTATTTCATAGACTGTCTATGTACCTTTCCCGCTCAGAAATTGAAGAGTCACATATCTAATAACTTGAAAATACGTGTCTCTTAATGTTAAAAATATGACTAAAACTTATGAAGGATGGTTTGTCTTCTCATTTTAAATTTATGATAGATTTGATGATGATTTCTAACTGATGTCTTTTAATTATGACTTATTGGGAACATATTTTTCAAATTAAATGACGGTTCATTTTTAATGATGAGTGTCCATTCATGTGTTAGTCTTGATCTATAAAGAAGCATTCATCTTATCCGAAAAGACTCAATATCTTCTTGATGATCCTGAATACTTGCTTAAACTCATGTAATCCTTAGGCTTCTAAATTTCTTAGCTCTACTAATATTCAATAGTAAGTCAAGAAATGGGTTATGTTGCTCCATCCACTCTTCAAATAAACTTTAATTCTGTCTCCACTCTAATCATCCCTAAGATGGTCATAATGTTTGAATCTCTCAAAGCTTCGGGATTGGAGAAATTTCTTGGAGCTCCTATCGTAACGAACCTGAGGTTCGTAAATTCTTTAATTTCGGAAGGTTCTAGGACAATAGGCTTGTCGTGGAAATTTTTTTTGAAGAACATGTCTGTTTTTGTAAAGAATCTTTTGCTCAATTCTTTAATCTCCCATCGGAGGGACTGTCTGAGTTCCCTATCTCTTATGATGAGGTAGTATCTGAGATGAGGCTTGTCTTCTTAGATACATATGTTGAAAGGCAGATTGTTCCTGTCGGTTCTCACGGACCGAAATCTGCTCTGAAAGTTGAGTTTTCTCTCCTCAACGATATCATCTCCAAATCCCTTCTAGCTAAGGAATTTTCCAACTCATACTCGAAGAAGGTCTTCGAGATAATGATTGTTATCACCAAGGGAACTACAATCAAATGGTGGAAAATCATTTTCAAAAACTTGGAGGAAATGATCTCCTATCAGAGAAAGCCTCATGGGTATGCCGCCCCACTTAGCATGTTTCTTCCTTCCCTTCTCACTAATGTTAGACATGGTGTCCTCATTAAATCTTACAGAGTCTTGGAGTACCAAAAAGTCCTTGATTATGTTCGTATGGTAGGAAGATTGAAGCTGATGAGAAGAAATCGGGCGCTTCAGGGAGCTAACTAGGATTCTGCCCTTTCAGATGATGTCAAAAGGGGGGAAATGAAGTGGTCCGAGGCCCAGGGGGAATCAAGGGTAGAAAGGGATAGGAAAACACCCAGCTTTTGTAGTTTTTAGGCAATCTCTTTTAAGTTTGTTATCTTTCCCAGATCTTTTATTAATATATATATATATATAATTTTGATGTTTATTGAGTATGTCTATTTTCCTAATCTTCTAACTAAGTTTTAACATCATCAAAAATGGGGAAATTGTTGGGTCAAATTATTTTGACTAAATAAAGTAGGAATTAAGTTTATTTAATGCTGACATTATTTTGATGATCTATGTTAAACTTAGTTGTGATTAAAGATGAGTGGTCTATTTTCTTTATGCAAGAACAAATATAAGACAACGCTACACTAGACGAAGTCTAACTCATTCAGACGGAGTTTGAAGGGAAACGTAGTTAGACGAAGTCTAACTCCTTCAGACGAGGTCTGAAGGGATACGTAGTTAAACGAGGTCTAACTCCTTCAAACGTGGTCTGAAAGGAAACGTAGTTATACGAAGTCTAACTCCTTCAGACGGAGTCTGAAAGGATGCGTAGTTGGACAAGGTCTAACTCCTTCAGACGTAGTATGAAGGGAAACATAGTTAGACGAGGTCTAACTCCTTCAGACGTGGTCTGAAGGGAAACATAGTTAGATGAGGTCTAACTCCTTCAGACGGAGTCTAAAGGGAAACGTAGTTAGACAAGATCTAACTCCTTCAGACAGAATCGGAAAGGATGCGTAGTTAGACGAGGTCTAACTCCTTCAGACGTGGTCAAAAGGAAAATATAGTTAGACGAGGTCTAACTCCTTTAGACGTGGTCTGAAGGGAAACGTAGTTAGACGAGGTCTAACTCCTTCAGACGGAGTCTGAAGGGACACGTAGTTAGACGAGGTCTAACTCCTTCAAACATGGTCTAACTCCTTCAGAGGTGGTCTAAAGGGAAACGTAGTTAAACGAGGTCTAACTCCTTTAACGTAGTTTGAAGGGATACGTAGTTAGACGAAGTCTAACTCCTTCAGACGAGGTCTGAAGGGATACGTAGTTGGACGAGGTCTAACTCCTTCAGACGAGATCTGAAAGGATACATAGTTAGACGAGGTTTAACTCCTTCAGACGAGGTATGAAGGATACGTACTTAGACGAGGTCTAACTCTTTCAGACGAGGTCTAAAGGGATACGTAATTAGACGAGGTCTAACTCCTTCAGACGCGGTCTGAAGAAGAAAGTCTGATGATTTGCTTTTGTTGTTGTCTAAATGTAGTATCCATCTACCCACGATCAATTAGCTTCCTGCCTCACTACCTTCTGTTCCACTTTTTTCGGCAGTCTGACAAGCCAACTAATTCCATCAATGAATGAACGCCACGTATGAAAATATTCCTCAACCATATTTCTAGTACAAGACAAGATTAGAGGATATTTAACGCACTACTCGTTCATTACGGTCACGATCAAATTATTTAGAGCCTATTGTACTCTCGTACTACAGGCGGCCTTCCAACGGACACATGCCACGTGTCCTCAAAGAATATTCGACCGTTGGTGTACTTCAACTATATATGGAAGCCAAAGGACAACGGTCGAAGCATCGGTTTTACAAGTCTGAAAAACACTCTGCTCAAACAAAAACTCTAATCTCTCTTACTATGTAGCTGCAAATACATTGTAATCACATACTGTCTTTTCTATAAGAAACTTCAGTGCTGTAAGTTGAACAAAGGTTGCTTTGTTCAACAGAGAGTTAGTTAGATCAATGAGCTGTATTTGTTTCAAAGTATTTAGTGGATATCCTTCCAGTTGTGGAAGAAGGGGTGACGTAGGAGTTTTATCTCCGAACATCCATAAAACTCTTGGTGTTCTTACTTTCTTCCATTTACATTCAGTTGTCTCAAGCTTAAAATCCAACAAATACTTCCGCACTTGAATCTATTCCAAGACTTTGGAGAATTTGCGAAGAATAGAAATATATAATAATCCCTCACAGGATTACTATCGAAGAATTTATCATAAGTTGCTGATAATAGTTAGACCCTAGTCTCTATTGGTAGCACCGAATAGGGTTATGGTTTTGAAGTGTCATGCTAGTTATCCTTAATTTCCCCAAAAATAGAAAGAATAATGTGTAAATTTCTATAAAGATCTTCTAACTCATTGTTTTGTCATTTAGTTAGTTTGATAAGGTTAAATATTTTAAAGATCAAGAATGTCTGAATATTCAAGTTCTTATTATTTATTTTAATAAGGTTCTTCTATTAAAATGGTATAGTAGATTTGAAACGGAACTGGATAGTCTCTAGGCATAGATAATCAGATGTAAGTATGGTCATGATTGGTCAGTTTAGTTCACCAAACTGTCTAATTATCTAGCGGGATGTAGAATTTAGAGATGAATTTATTCTATGTTGAATAGTTTCTGTGAGCAGTCTAGATTCATTATTGAGAATGGTTCTTCGATTAATTTTTTGGACGATATTTTGTGTAGTGTCAAAAGTTTAACTACGACATATCTTGAGCTTTCTTCCATTGTTATATGTAGAAATGTCAAGTTAAGGACTTGTTTGATCCTCGATCTAGTGGTTTCGCTAACCGAATTAGATATAGTAAAAAATTAACTATTATGGAGGCTTCATCCCATATTAGAGTTTTACTTTTGGTAGGACGTAATCAAGCATTTCCGTCTTAACAACACATTATGCATTGACAAAATATGTATAGTTTCTATGTAGGATATTGATACAAGATGTTTCCTAAGATGATTCTATATATTTTTTGTTGGGAAAAAATTTGGGAATCAAAGATTCCATTAAAGATATCGTTCTTTGGATGAAGCGTTATTCATAATGGAATTCTTACGGATAATATGGGAATAAAAAATGTTGTATTATGCATAGTTGTATGTGTCACGAAGAGTTTGAATCAACAACTCATTTATTTTTGCATTGTCAAGGTGTGATTAATATTTGAAGTCTTTTATTGAGTATTACTAAGATTTATTAAGTGATGCCCGAATCTTTGGATAGTTGTTGAGAAGTTTGAATTGATACAGTTGATATGACAGATCTACATATTTGAGTTAACATTCCATTAATTTTTGGGATAAATAATAAATTTAGTACTCGTATTGAAAAGATTTGTCAAATTTAGGATTCTCCTAATTTGTTATCATTGAAAGAACTATTTTTTAAATATTTTGTTATATTTAATACTTCGTACTAACATTGGGTGATGCTGTCTTTAAGTAGATGCTGAAAAATTTGGATTGATGCAGCTGATATGACAGATCTACATATTTGAGTTAACATCTCAATTATTTTTGGGATAAATCATAATTTAGTACTCTTGTTGAAAAGAAATATCAAATTTAGAACTCTCCTAATTTGTTATAATTTAAGGAACTAGTTTTGTAATATTTTGTTATATTTAATACTTCATATTAACACCATAAGTTTTATTACCATTTCATTTAAAAACATTTTTAATATAATATTTTTTCATTCTTTGTAATTTTCTCTCATACCCTATTATTGATTCTCTCTCAAACTGTATTCTTTATTCAATTAGGAGATACTTCTCCAAATCTCCATTGCTCTATTTTCACTTTCTTCCCTTCTTATCCCAACAAACAAAGAGACATAGACAAACCGAGTTCTCGTCCCTTTAATCGTCGAAAAGGGAGTTCTTCAAATGAAGAGATTGATAAAGATTGAATGTAAGGATAAACCTGACATTCCTATGAAAATTCTCAAATTAAAATATGCTAAGCTTAATCTTGTCAATGCAATTTGCAATCTTCAGGTATATCATTCATGGGTTTTACTATAACGTTTTGAATTCCTCAACTGGGTTGATATCATTGATGATGTTTACTTATTTCAGATTATAGGAACTGGAATGGATACACAAGATACATCACCGTCGGTTTTACTCTTTTCTTGACAAGCAAGGATTATCTTCAATTATGGAGAATTAAGCATTTATATCATAATCTATACACTTGTTCTTTATGTTGGATTTTTTAGGTTTGTTGGCTCTAACTATCGGATCTTTTGAGAACAATTATGAAGAAATGAACTCTAGAAAATAGAGAAGGACAATAATATTTGTTAAAGAGGAAAAGTCTTAAGAGTTTTAAGTGTTGTATATCAACTTTTATAAACAACTCTTATAAGGGAGTAATTAGCCCAAAAACCCTAAATTACTTATACATACAAGCCCAAGCCCACTAATAATGATTAAAAAAAATCCCTAATTGCATAAAATACAATTAAGACCAACAACTCTCAATTTACTAACAATCAATGCTTAAACTCACAATCACTCTCATAAGCTTGATTTGGTTTGAGATTCTTCACGCCCAAAAGCTCTCGAATTTATACGAATTTGACTCTTGATGGCGCATTGGTGAGAATGTATGCACGTTTCTCTCTAGTGCTTATGAACTCTACAACGATTTGTCGGTTCTCGATACATTCACGAATGAAGTAGAATCGAGTGTTGATGTGTCCATGAAACACTAGGTTCTTCAATAATGTTATTACAGACTTGTTGTTGACAAAGAGGGTTACCGACCTCGGCTCGCATCCAAGTACCTCGCTCAACAAATTTCTCAGCCAAAGTCCTTGACATGACACTGCAGTAACTGCCATAAACTCCGCCTCTCAAGAAGATAAAGCAACAGTTCATTGCTTATGAGATTTCTAGGTGATTAATTTCCCGTTGAGATAAAACACCATCCTTCAAGTGCTTTTTCTATCATTTGTGTCACCGGCTAGGTCGCTGTAAGTAAAACCAACGAGTTCTTCAAATTCTCGTCCTCTTTTTAATAGAATCCCATAACTCTTCGTTCTCTTCATGTAACAAAGAATGTGTTTTACTATCTGTTGTTGTTGAGTGGTAGGTTGCTCCATGTATTGAATCACTATGCCAAATGCATAAAAGATACCGGGTCGAGTGTACGTCAAGTACTTGACACACCCGATGATACACATATACTCCTTCGGATCCACTAAGCTTCCTTCCACATCATTTCTGAGCTGTAATTTTACTTCCATTGGATACTTTCTCGAGTTGCAATCCTCAATTGCAAACTGTTTCAATACCTTCTTCGCATAAGTTGTCTGCTTCACCTCGATGCCAAGATAGTACAAGAGTAACCCGAAATCATTCATCTCGAACTCCTTCATCATTTGTATTTTGAACTCCTCAACACCCTTGATTCTTGATCTTGTCACGATCAAGTCGTCGACGTATACTCCAACAATAAATACTTCTTCTCCATGGTTTCTCGTGTACACAACCTTCTCTTCAGAATATTTCACGAAGCCAAGACTCTTCACTCTCTTGTTGAGGAAAATGTTCCACTCCATTGGTGTTTGACGTAGTCTGTAAAGAGCCTTGTATAATTTGTATACCTTATGCTCTTTATTTTTGATGATGAAGCCTTCAAGTTGAAAAACGTAGATTTTTTCTTCGATATCACCATTGAGAAAAACTGATTTGACATCCAAGTTGTGGATCACCCATCCACGGTGAGCTACGATAGCAAAAATTAATCTGATTGTGTCAAGTGCAAAGGTCTCATCAAAGTCAACGTCTTGCTTCTGCACATAGTCTTTCGCTACCAATCTCGCTTTAGGTTTGAGGATGTTGCCTTTGCAGTCTCTTTTCAACTTAAAAACCCACTTTAACCCGATGGTCTTGTGACCGGGTGGTTAGTCGGTGAGCTCCCATGTCTTGTTCTTCCTGATGGACTCGAACTCTTTTTACATGGCCTCATATCACGACTCTTTAACTACCACCTGGTGATATGTTGTTGGCTCGTCGGTGGTGAGAAACAACATGATCCATCTCTACTAGTGGTGTCTCCGCATAGACATCTCGTAAGATTCCAAACGTCACGGATTTTGTACGAGCTTATTGTTATCGTTGAACCACTCCCACTTCTTCTCCTGCTCGAACACGGCATCTTTACTCACACAGATTTTCCCACAAGCTGGATCAACAAACTTGTGCTCCTTGCTTTTGTCTTCGAACTTCACATTTTTGGTAATTTTCTCTTCAAGCTCATTGAGCTTCTCTCGATGGCCCGTCATATGGTTGCTTTCTCCATTGTCAAGGTACCACACATCAGTGTGATTACACTCATCGCCACTTGCGAGGATTTTCTCCATGACTTTCTCTTCCTTGAGCAACACCACATTTGGTTCTTCTTTGGACAATTTTTACACAAACTCTTCAAGGTTTGTCTCCTCGTCTTTTGACAAGCATAACACTTCATTGTGCTCTTGTCTTTGTGGGGCTTGATATCTTCTTATCGAGATGAGATTTCTCCATGACCTTCACCTCACCCTTTGTCATGACCTTAGTTATCTCCAATGTTGCCGCTGCGACTCGACGAACCATAAGAAAAATCTGCTTCTCCGTTTTTCTTCATTCATGACATCCATTCATCATGTGTGAGCAATAGGTACTCCTCCTCTAGGTCTCTATAGCCGCAAAGTCTCTCCTCGTGGACTTTGAGACAATCGATGATCTACTCGAAAGTCATATTCTTGAGGTCTAAGGAACTTCACCAGTTCCTATAATGATCTGCATGTATATTTGTGGTACGACTCTAAGGAACTTCTTGACGACGGAGATCTCCTCAACCTTCTCTCCCAACGAGCGAATACCAGTCACGATGGATGTCAATTTTATGGCGAAATCATCCACTAATTCTCCATTCTTTATGTGAAGAATTGTGTCTTCAAGGTTTGCACTTTTGCCTCCTTGACTCTCTCCACTCCAACATGTATTGTCTTTAACGTCTCCCACTCTAGCTTCGCAAAATCCTTCTCGGTCACCATGAGAAGGACGTCCTCGGGTAGCGCTTGATAGATGGAGGCAAGAGCCATTATATCCTTATGTTCATCGACCTCGTCAAACATCACGGCTTCCCACATTCCTTGTTCTTGTAAGTTTACCCGCATCTTCAACGCTCACACAGAGTAGTTACTCTTTGTGAGTAACGGATAGGAGAGTCTCACGTTCCCTTCACTTTTGATCTTCATTGTCGTCGCATCTCTAGTTGATCTTGTCGACAACATGTTTTTCAGATAGGCTTTGATACCAAATGTTGGCTCTGACTATGGGATCTTTTGAGAATAATTACGAAGAAATAAAACTCTAGAAAATAGAGAAGAATAATAATATTTGTTAAAGAGGAAAATTTTTAAGAATCTTAAATGTTGTATATCAACATTTACAAACAACTCTTATAAAGGAAAAATTAGTATAGAAACCCAAAATTACTTATACATACAGAATAAACCCGTTAATAATTAAATAAGCTCTAATTGCATAGAAAACAATTAAATTGTCCCAAGTATAATATTTCTTGAAATTTATTTTTCCTTTTAAGTTTTAACCATTGATTTGAATTTTTAACTGAAAATCAATTGGTTGTATCATGTCAGATTAATCATATGTTTTTATCTCATGTCAGATTAATCATATATTTTTATAAGTGTCATTCAGAAACTGCATGCAGCCTACCAAGTTTATTTGATCAGAACTACCATTTTCCATATATATATAGTATTTTTCCTCGTATTTTGTAAGAATTTGATTGGGTCTTCTATTGATTCGACGACAACATATCCTAATTTTTACATTCACGTACCGGACGACACATTTAATGTCAGCGCCGAAGGAGTATCAAAATTTATTTCTAAGTCGTTAGAGACTAGATTATGAGGATCGTCTACTTAGAGAACTTGGGCTCAGCAGGCGGAGGAAAGTTACCAATTGCTTTGGCTCTTCATTTATCATCTGAAGCGCAAGTCTTGTGCTAATGATAAACGTAATCTCTTTCATTACCATTATTGATGATGATACAAAACAAAAATAGAGTAGGGGAGAAATCACTCGGAAGGGGGAAATTTGATGAAATGACATTAAAGATCGGTTTATTTGACTTTTTTGCCAGCATATAAAATAAATGCGCTGGTGATACTATTTATTTTTGACAAAAATGCCCCTGTTGCGAGACGCAACCGGATGCTGTGTGAAAAAAAAAATATTTTTGAAAAAAAAAAAATCGTCTCGCGATTGTCGGTTGCGTTTCGCGAATGCCGGTTGCGTCTCGCGAGTGTCGGTTGCGTCTCGCGAATGCCGGTTGTGTCTCGCGAAGGCTGGTTGCGTCTCGCGATTGAGGACGTCTCGCGACAGGGGGAAAATCGTCCAAAAAACGAAATAGGTGTCACCAACGCTTTTTATTTTAAGCGCGGGTCAAAAAGTCAAATAAGTGAATCTTTATGGTCATTTCATCAAATTTCCCTTAGAAGGAGAAAGAAAATTATATTAAAAAATAAATTAAATGGTGATAAATTTAACGGAATTATATATAAATTAATGGTGTTAATATGAAGTATTAAATATAACAAAATCTTATAATAATAATTTTTTAAGTAACAAAATTTTAATAATGTCCTAAATTTGACATATCTTTTGAACAAGAGTATTAAATGTATTATTTATCTCAATTATTTTTTGGTATACTATTTAGTTTAAGAGAAATTGTCGAATTTTCAAATTATAGTCGTCCGAATACGTATCATTTATAATGCTATTATTATGACTTTTTTTTAGATTCATTCATGTAACAATTAAGATTCTCTAGTTGATGGGTTATACATATTAACATGAAAATCAATTTCTAATCTTAAAAAATTAGGTATATAATGCAACGATTGAGATTATATAGTAAATGGGTTATACATAATAACATGCAAACCATATCCAAAACATATCAAACCATCAAAAGGAGAAAATAATTGTATGTCATCCATATCTCATTAAAGTCTACTTCTTTGTCAACAGTGGTTACTAGTTCGTTGTTTGTTTTCTTCAAGGTAATTACTCACATCGCTCTGCCTGAGCCCTGGCCTGGATTGCTTCGATTTGTTAACCACCTTCACAAGTAACTAGTTATACACGAAAATGAATTGTACTTAGCTCACTAGCTTTTGTTTTTCATATATACATACCAGAAATGCTGTCTGAACTCTTCGACAACTCAACTTTTTCTCGAGCACGGTCAACCTCTGCGAAGGATGTAATCCATCTGTCGCAAAGTGGTTTTGGAATTCGCGACTATATTTCAGGACATGGTTTTTCTATTTTTTTTTTCTTTGGGTGGAGACAGTGATAAGAGGAGGAGGATACATTGCAATGTTCAACTACTCGAGTGAGGCTGATAACATGAAGCAATATGGGCAGACGAAACCGCCTGTGTAAGAAATGGTGGGAATAGCTCGAAAACATCCACTTTTGATCTTTCAGATAGTAGAGATGTGGGGATTTTGATCCAAATGCTGCTAAAAGGTGGTCACAAGATGGTGGTGCAGTTGAATGTGGATTATGGTCACGCCGATTATGTCATGGGAATGAACGCTAGACGAGGCGTGTCCATGATCCTCTTATTTTTTTTCTTTAGGTCGACTACGATCTAATGATTTTTCTCATTTTCTCGATGAATCTATATAGCCTATAGGTAACTATCAAAAACACAAACATTTGAAAGAAGTAATTCTCTAAGATATGAATTTAACATCATTCTACACCTACATTTTTTGAAATTCAATGTATAGGAAGATAAAAATTAATTAACTATAAAGTAAAAATCTACTACATTTATATATATTTTAACTAGCATATAAAGCTAGAATATACTGAATTTAGGCGATGTTATTGAGACTAATGCTATCAAATCTGTATTTTGTATTTAACATAATTATTTGATTTTTATTTAAATAAAATAAAAAAAAATATTTAATTAATTCTATTTAACTAGTGTGAAATATATTTCAAACTCATTTATTAATATATAAAACAAAATTATACACATGATTGAAGCAAGGTTAAAAACCTCAAAAAATAAATAAATAAAAATATACTTACATCTAAGTTATTAAACTAAATGGAATGCATCTCTTCATAAAGTACTAATAAATAATAATTTTTAAAAAAAAATGCATATTATAAAATCATTTTAGAGAAAGTAAACTCTCAACATTGTTTGACACAATCTTCGACACTTTAATAATATCCCGGTCCAATTCCAAATAGGTGAACTTCTGCATATGGAGATTTAAAACCAAGATCTTGTTATTAGTGGTTTTCAGTAACAACTCATCGTGCCCTTCCATGTTTTTCCAAAACTTTAACGGGCGAAATAAATATCCTAAGAACAAACTAACGGTAAACCCACCAATTGGTATAGAGTATATCTTTCTCCAAGAATCATTCATCCCATATTCAGTCATCACCCATATCTCACAACAAATACTGTTATCATCCATCATGGTACCCGGTTTTAAAAATGAAAGATTTCCGCAAAAGGAGAAAAGCCGCGAATCCTTGTTGTAATCGGCATAACATGGAGGGAATTCAAGTTCTCCAAAGGTTTCCAATCTTGCATCAAATGTGACAATCACAGAACCCGAATCCTTTTTCATATAAAAGTGGATAATTCCATTCAATAACAAGGATGTGTAACGATATGCCATTCCAAATATGGCCTTGCTTAATCTCCAGGTATTTACTGTTGAATCGTACGTGTCGATCTTGCAGCAGTCATTCCAAAGAACCATCATAAAGACTTTGTAATGTTGCTTAACGCTGGATTCGAACCAAACATCCAGAATACGAAGCCTAAAACCAATTTCTAATCTTGAAAAATGCGGTTCATAGTATAACAATTGAGATTCTCTAGTCGATGGGTTATATAGAATAACATGCCAACCATATCCAAAACATATCAAACCATCAAAAGGACAAAATAATGGCATGTCATCCATATCTGATTGTTTTGGGAGACTTGGGAAGCCTACATTGGAGGGAAAGCGTAATGATGATAGAATGGAACTAAGGTTTACTTCTTTGTCGATTGTGGCTACCAGTTGGTTGTTTGTTTTCTTTATGGTAAAGAATGTCAATACCTTTTTACCCAAACTGTAAGGAACAGATTTAACCAATCGGAGGAGAATGAAATGTGAGGAGGAAGAGGAGGAGACATTATTGATCTGTGAAGAATGGTTATAATGAAGAGAAATAAAGTGAGGAGTTCGTAATAGAAAGTTCCATTCCTTGCAGACCGATCTGCATTGAAAGACATCTTTTGCAGGCAACCTCTTTAGAATTTCTAATAACAAATCTTCACATAACAAAGAAATCTGAGTATTGTCGACCATTCTCTTCTTCTCAGTAGACAATGATTGGTTTGATCGTGTATCCATATCTAGTTCATGCATGCATGTAACAATAAATAAACTTCAATTAATCCATACAGAAGATTAACAAGTATATATATATCTCAAAGTTTGATATCAATTTAATAATTTAAAACTAACCTTGAAGGAGAAGCCAAAGGGAAGAGAGAAAGAGATACACAGATAGAAAGACCTAGAATCTTATTAATAGTTTAATATGTTAGTTAGTTATATGCTATTATTAAGGTATAGAATAAGTTTTAGATAAGTATTAATATAAACAAATAAATAATTAGTGAAAAAGAATAAGTATGAGCTACTATTAAGGTATAGAGTAAGCTTTAGATAAATAATTAGTGAAAAGAAACGATTTGTTTTTAATGTGAATTTTATAATGCTAAATTTAGGTCAGAGAATTTTAAAAAATATATATATAAAAGTATGTGACTTAATTTAGTTAACTGATAAAATAAAAAATAAATTATCTTAAGTCACATTTTTTATTTTCAACCAATAATTATTGATGTTATATATTCTCTCATATTTATTTTCCCAATTTCTCTCATCCTATTTTTCCTCGTTATATTATATATTCTATTTTATTATTACTTTTATATAAATATATTTTATTTAAAAAAAATTCTCACTAATCATATATTAATTTTTATATTTATATATATAATATTTCATATTTATTTTTATTTTATATATATAAATATAAATACTCAATGAAACTATTTTTTCTTCTATTTAAATTTTTTTAATTATATATATATTATTAATAAATTTTTATATAGATAGTTTTTATCTTTAATTAATATATATATATATATATATATATATATATATATATATATATATATATATATATATATATATATATATATATATATATATATATTCTAATACTCATTAAAATAATATATATAATCTCAACAATAAGATATGGGGTCTTTTACCTGTTGAACATGGTTGAACATGCACGTTAGCCATGGTTAGTTGACCGGATTCATTAGACCAAGTCAACGTCTTTTCAAATAATTAATTAAAAAATAAATAAAAATAATATTAATAATTGATAAATTAATCTATCTACTGGATTATAGTTTAGTCAGTGTGTATTTTGAGCTTTTTATCTCGAAATTAATTATGTTTAGAGTTTCATACATTGTCTCTACCGTTATTATTTAATAAAAAAAAAATCTGTGTAATGGGTAATAAACGTTTAGATGAATTTTACAAAATAAAAGATTTGAAAATTTAAAATATATTATGAATATAGAAGTGAAAAATGGGTGTTACCACACTTAGCATCTATGAGCTAACTAATTTAATACTTCATATATATAACCAAGATTTATAATCTAATTAATATATAAATATATTCCCAAATATCTCATAAAATAAATAAAAATAATATTAATAATAAATAAATTATTTCAACTTAATCTATTAATTTATATATATATTTAAAGTCAAATAGGCACCACAATAATTCACGGTCATCAAATATTTCTTGTTTCTTTCATTCTTTTTCTTAATTAAACTAGCATGTGCAACAAGAAAATTCAAAAAAAAAATTAAATTAAAAATATAAATTTATAATTTAATTTAATATTTTTTATTTAATTATTAAAAAATATGACAAAAACTTATTTTTATCCACTCATTTTATTTAAAATTATTTTGTTATTTTTTAAACCTACACAAAATTAAGCATCATATTTCATATATATATATATATATATATATATATATATATATAAAGTTTAGTGAGTTATACTTGTTTTTGTTAGGTCATTCTTTAAAATCCTCAGACCATTCGGGAGCTTGTTTTTGTTAGGTGGTAAGTTTGAAACATACTTATAGCATTTTTATTTTATTTTTAACCGTTTTAAGTTTATGGGCAGGTTAACTCATAAACCGACACAAATCTATATATATATATAATAGTGCTTAAATATTTTGTTTTAGGGTGATTTACACGCGCTTCCCTCCTTCATCGGGTTATAGAAGAGGAATCGCGGGTTTCAGGGTATAAGAAAATCTCGCGGGTATTTCTCTCCCCACTTAAGGATAGCATCGAGCAAATGCTGGTGATGGCTTCGGAAGATGAAAACCTACGGAAGGCCATCCATAAAACGTCGTCATCTCCGTCGGATGAGCGATCCTCGATCGGCAGACGACTGGGGACGACTTCGGAAGATGAAAACCTACGGTAAGGCCATCCTCTTTTTTTATTATAGTTTATGATCTCTCGGTTATTCCTCTTTTGGGTTTTGGGTTGTAGCTGTTAGTCCGACACTTGGTGCGCTAGGGTTTTGGGTTGTAGCTGTTAGTCGCTTGGTGGGTTACTGTTTTTATTATCTCTCATTTAGGTTTATGTTGTTTTTTTTTTGTTGTTGATTCTCAAAATTAGTGAACAATGAGAGAATATCAAGATGAAAGATAGATTTGTAACTAATTCAGATTGGTTGAATATAAGAACTGGTGAGTTGATTTAATAAAACAGCTTGATGTTGGTAAGACTGCTTTTTTTTATAGATGTTTTATTGAAGCTATAGAATTTTAAATTGAATCTGAGAAAAATAATTAATGTTCTTCAACAGAAATGGAGTCCTTTTCACCTGGTATAGAAAGCAAATCGAAGCGATGCACAAATTGGAATTGAATCTGAGAAAGATAATTAATGTTCTTCAACAAAAATTTCACCTGGTATAGGAAGAAAATCGAAGCCATGCACAAATTGGAATTGAATATTAGAAAGATAATTGATGTTCTTCAACAGAAATGGAGTCCTTTTCACCTGGTATTGGAAGCAAATCGAAGCCATGCACAAATTTTTTCAGGTTCAAATCTTAACTACTTAAAAGAAAACTTGTAAATGCACTTTTATGATCTTTGATTCCAGAATTTGTCAGAAAATATACACATCCATAAATATACTTAGAACTAATGGATTTGGAATTTAAAGGTTGTGAAACAGGTTATGGTCCATTTAATAATACGATAACAAGGGTTATTGAATGGAATTGTTTGATCAATGAGTGTCAAATGTTTTTATTCAAAATGGATGTGGAACAAAATTATGTTGTCTAATTGAAGAAAGGGTACATATAACTTTGCAGGTCTAGAGAATTAGACATTAATTGATTTGTCGTTTGTTGAGAAATATCTTTTTGTTTCTTTATTTCAACATGATGCATTGACAAAGCTATTGAAGTGAATATAGTTATTTTTAAGAATACTAATGTGGCCTATGAATTTCTTGGATCTGCAATTAATCTATTAGTTTCCTTTTCTATGGTTTTCTTATAAATTATTTTGTTCTGATTTCAGCTTATTTGACCTTAAATTGTGATAGTCTGAGTTGCTTTTGAGTTCTATTTCTACATGTAAGGACCTATGGTAAGGCTAACCTCTTTTTATTAATACTTTAGCACAAATGTTGGTGTAAATTAATGAGGAATTGGATTAATTGGATGCTCGCCTTTGCATAGAAAGAGTCGTGTCAAGGATCAACCTCTTAAAATCGAACCTACTACCGAAACTATTAATTTACCAGCGGCTGTGAAATTTACTTATAGGCAGTACTTGAATATTCTACAGTCATTAAGCCAGTCTGTTCATAGTCTGTTCATATTTATTTGATCTTAGTGGTCGTATAATTTACTGCTGAGTGGTCAAATCTTTCAATATTTAGTAATTTACAGAACTCATTTGTTGATGGAAGTTTGTCATTCATTCTTTGAGCTACCTTTTAGTACTATACATCTTTTTACCTGTTGAATCATTCTGGAAATTCTAACATTGATTATATTATGTGTTACCTTAATTCTACAAGAATGGAATAACTAAACACCTTTATGGTTATTCTGCAACTGAAGCTCTAGGTGAAAAGTCTATTGAGCTCCTGATCGATGACCTAGATCTTGTTGTAGCCAACTATATCGTGCAACACGTGATGACGGGTGAGAACTGAACTGCCAATTTCCTGTTAAGCACAAAAACAGAGATATTCATAGTTGTCGCAACCAACACACCTTTCTACGATGACGCCCACACTTTAATAGGTATTATATGTGCATTGAATGATTCACGGCCATATCGAGAAACGAGGCCTTCATTCCGATGTACTGAGAATTTAGACACAAGCACAAAGCTTTAGCCGTCCCTGGCTCCCTCAGCAGCCACTCCAAGTTTGATTTGGTTAGTGCCTACAACTGCAATCTGTCTTCATTTGATTTGTATTGATCGTAGTTTATAGTGATGATGGATTGTATATATATTAACATAGTCAGGCATCAAAGGTAACAACAAGGTGAAGTAAAAAAATAAAGTTAGGAGATGGCATCATGGTTCATGAAGGAGGGAGTGGAGATATATAATCATCATTCTGATCATGGTTTCTCAGATCTAGCTTTTTCTGAGCATAGAGAAGATGCAAATTCCAGTGGAGCAAGTACTCCAAGAGGGGATCCAATAGCATCTTCTACATTTAACTTGATTTCTGAAGAACATTTTGGTGATGAAACTGTAGGGGAAATATGTAATTCAAAAGATCATTACATCAAGAGCCGAAGCTTGGATAGGTAAGAAAAGACTATATTGACCGTGTAAAGGGAATGATCAGCAGAAAGGTTCATTAGAGAATAAAACCGCACGTTTTATATGGCCATGGTTAAATAAGGACCAAGAGAACGACCAAACAACATGTCATTATCTTCGTAGTTCTTTTTCTAAAGGAAAACAAGAAAAATTGATCAGGGCAATCGACCTACTAACAATGATGGGTCAGGGTCTTGGTTCTCGTCCTTTAATGTTAACAGCAATGTAGTGCAAGTAGTTGTAGCTGTGGAAGTAACGGCAATAGTGTTGTTAATAAACTTGACATGAAAGATTGCTTCGATTATGAGATTCCATGGGAAGACTTGACAATTGGAGAATCGGTTGGCCAAGGTAATCATCTTTTTCTTTTAATTGCTTTGTTAGTTGTTACTTTTTTTTACCTTAGATCCTTTCTTCGATATACATACATGCAAAATATGGATCTTCATTTATTAAACATTTTAAAAATAAATAAATAAAGTGTTCTTATCTTTCTTGGGTTGCTGTTGTTGTATGTTTCATGTAAAGACTAATCCAACTGCTTGTAGGAAGTAAGTCCAATTTTGAGGGAACAATTATCTTTTAGATCAGTTGGTATAATTCAAGTGTCAAGAGTCTTATCTAAGAGACCAAAGGTCACGGGTTCGATTGCCACTAAGAACATCCTAAGTTGAACTATAAAAAATATAAAATTGGTTTACGTATGTATGTATGTGCTCATTCTAAAAGCCAAAACTTGTGAATCAATGATCAGAGGTTTCAATATATTGATTTTAGTTGCAAATGATAGTAGTAATATAGCATATTAGTAAGCTGTGATAACTATTCAATATGTTATTCTTATTGTTACTAACATGCAAATAAACACTATTGCAAGTTCTTGTGACACTGTCTACCATGCTTTGTGGAATGGATCGGTATATTTGTCTTTATATATGTTTAATTGTTCTCTCTTTTTGTCAATGTTAAAAGTAACGAGTCATTTAATTTCCACAAATTCTCCCTTATAGAAACTGATTCAGCATTCTCTCGGGCAGGATGTAGCTGTCAAAGTATTTTTCAAACAGGAATATTTAGATGATATCGTACACTCCTTCAGACAAGAGGTTTGTGATAAATAGTCACAAACAATGACATTCTTTTTTCTTTTAATGTTACCTGGAGGGTTTTCTGTTGATGAAGTATTTCTGATTGTGTTTATTTTCAATGGTCATCTTACAAAAATAAGGTATTCCGAGGAGTGGTTCCGATATGATATGATATGATATGATATTGTTATTAGGAATTTGGGGATCATTGGGCAGGGAGGCTCCGACAAAATGAGTAATGGTTTATGCAAAATATTATGAATTGTGATTTGTTTTGTTTGAAAGAATTAATTAGCTAAAAGAGTTGGGAAAAATGAATTTCAGTGATTTGATCAATTATCATTGTGGTAGTGTAATAATGACTAGATTGTTTAACTTGTGACTGATTTTTTCTTTAAAGAATGTTGTGAGATAAGATCCTAACTTAAACTTTTAGTCCCTAATTTGATCTCATGCTTCAAAGTCTCTATTCTCCTACTCAATAGAAAACATTTTGTATTGAGAATTTGAAAATTTTGTCTTGAAACATATTAAATCTTTATTAATATAATAAAAAATAACAATATAGTTGTAATAAACATTATCATTTTATATGAATGTTTACTAATTTGATTGATAGATTGTTTATAGTGTTTTTTAATATTTGTTCTTTGTCATTTTTATTCTTCATCGAATTATTTTCCTCTTTTGTTACATTATTATTATTGACCTTATTATTTTGATTTTTTATTTCTTTAAATGAATAACCCTAAACTCCTAATAAATTTTATAGTAATAGGTAAGATAATATAATCTTAATAATTTAAGTGTTTTTGTAATATTTTAATTTTATTTTGGTTGAATAAAATTAAAATATCGGTAATGAATTAAAAAAATATGTATAAAAAAATTATATTTGAATAATATTTTTATAAATAACCTAATGAGTAGTTTATTAGTTTTTTTTTTAAATTGAACTGAATAGTATGAAATTATAATATTATGGTTTGATTTTGTAAGTTATTTAAATGGATTAATAATTTCTAATTATCATGTGTTCTATAATAAATTAATATATGTTTGTTTTATTTTTCTTTTGTTTTTCATTATCATGTCATTAATTAGGTAAAATGCTTACTTACTTATATTAATGATTATATTTTAAATTTTGTATGTTTATAATTATTTGGAACTTTGTTAGTAGAAAAAATTCTTATGAGTTTTTATTAAAATTATATTTTATTCTATCTTAAATTGTAAAATTTTATTTATTTACTTTATTAAGAATTGGTTATCACTCCTAAATTTTATTTTATTTCTTGATTTTATTTTTGTTTATATTAGTTGTGTAATATTGCGATGTTTATTTTTATACCATGCAACGCATGGAAATTCAGCTAGTATTCATTAATATCACATATATATCCAAATTAACCACAGGTCTCTACCCAATAATTCATAATTTAAAAATTAAGCATCATTTTATATATATATATATATATATATATATATATATATATATATATATATATATATATATATATATATATATATATATATTAGTTACTTAAAAAATTAAACTTATATTGTAAAAATGTTTCGGGTTAATATAATTTGGTGTTAAATTTAAAATATAAAGTATTAATAGCCTAGTTGCTCAAAAGATTGTACTTGTTTTTGTTAGGTTGCAAGTTCGAAACATACCTATAACATTTTTAATTTTATTTTTAACCGTTTTAAGTTTATGGGTGGGTCAAACTATAATTCGACTCAAATATTCATTTACTCTCACATATATATATCCAAATTAACCACATGTCTCGACTCGGTAATTCAGACACTTTAAAAATTAAGCATCATTATATATATAGATCAGTTAGTTAAAAAATTGAACTTATATTGTTAAAATATCCCGCTTTCATCTAATTTGGTGTTTAATTTAAAATATAAATTTATTAGCGTAGTTGGTTAAAGAGTTGTATTTATTTTGTTAGGCTGCAAATTCGATTTATTTTTAACCGTTTTAAGTTAATGGACGGGTCAACCTACAATCCAACCCAAGTATCCATTACTCTCACATATATATTTAAATTAACCACAGCTCTCGACCCAACAATCCGGACACTTTAAAAAGTAAGTATCATTATTTATTTATATATATATATATATATATATATATATTAGTTAATCAAAACAATTGAACTTATAAATGCATATACATTTATAATTTTTATAATTATTTTATATATATATATATATAATTATTTTTTATAAATGCACCTATTTTTATAATTTTATATTTATTTTATTTATATATATATAATTTATTTTTATTTGGGTTATAAATACAACTACCTTCATAATTTTTATATTTCTTTTATTTATATAAATATATAAATAATATTTTTTTATAAATGCACCTACAATTATAATATTTATTTTTATTATATATATATATATATATATATATATATATATATAAACAATTTTTTTTATTAATGAACTTACCTTAATAATTTTTAAATTTATATATAATATTACATATTTATTTTATTTATAAACAATTTTTTTTATTATAAATGCATATACAATAATAATTTTTATTTCTTTTATATATATATATAAACAATCTTTTTTTTTTTTTTTTTTTTTTTAGAAATACAACTACCTTCATATATTACATATTAATTTTATTTATATATATATAAAAAATTGTTTTTTTGGTTATAAATGTATATATCATCATAATTTTTATATTTATATATAATATTACATATTTATTTTATATATATATATATATATATAAAAAAAAAATTATAACGGCACATACCTTTATAATTTTTATATTTATTTTATATATATATATATATTTATATATATATATATAAACAATTTTTATTTTATTTTTCTGTTCTAAATACACCTACATTTATTTATTTATTTATTTATATATATATTACGATAGAAATCATAATTTTTATATTTAAAAAATCACCTATTTAACATGAATATATATAAATATTCATGTTTTTTATTAAATATTTTAATACTTCAAATCAATTCACACAAATCAAACAAAATCTTATGAATTCTAATAAAAAATATTTATATTAATTGAAGTTTACATTAAATATTAAATTTATTTCTTAAAAATCACCAATTTAACATATATATATATATATATATATATATATATATATATATATATATATATATATATATATATATATATATATATATATATATATATATATATATATATATATATATATATATATATATATATATATATTTATTAAATATTTATTTTAAAATTTAACTTCAAATAAAATAAACCTAATAAATTCTCATTAAAAAAAGTAAAATGATTAAGGAAGATAATTTGGGAGATGAAATTTTAGAAGAACGCTCAATTTGAAAAATTAACAATTTTTTTCTTTCTTCTCTCTCTTTACACTTTATTTTTTTTACTAGTGACACGTTATTCTTTCTCTCAAATTTTTTCCCTCTATCACTCCTCTAAAAAAATATCTATATTAATTGAATTTATTATTAAATATTAATTTAAGAGTTTCAGTTAAGTTATCGTATAATAAAATTTAACTTCAAATAAAATAAACCAACCAGACTTTTCATCTTCTTCTCCGTCCAACTATTTTCTTTCTATAAATAATTTTAGATCAACAAGGTCCAATTGAAGAGAGAATGTTCAATTAAAGAGAGAAAAGTGTGATATCTAGTTGCTACAACCAAAATCTTTCAGTCGTCTCGATCATAATCTTCTCAATTTCTATATCAATATCATTTTTCAATAATTGAATTTGCATTTTGTTATGTTGTTCACTGTTTTGTGTTTCTTCTCATACATTTAATAATATAAAAAAATTAACTAAATTTAATATATATATATATATATATAATATTTTTTCTTTATAAATATAAATAACTTTTTGTTAATATAAAAGTTAACTAATTAGTAATAAATATTGAATACAAAATATATAACATATATACACAAAATAATAATATTATTTCAACAATTTTAAGTGGTCTAACGGTTAAAGTGTTCAAATTTCACCCTGAATACCAGGTTCAAATCCCAAAACATTTGACTTGTTGTTGACATAAAGGGTTACCAGCCTTGGCTCGCATCCGAGCACCTTGCTTAACAAGTTTCTCAACCAAAGTCCTTGGCACGACACTATATTAGTTTCCATAAACTCCGCCTCACATGAAGATAAAGCAACAGTTCATTGCTTCTGAGATTGCCAAGTGATCAGATTCCCATTGAGATAAAACACCATCCCTCCAGTACTTTTTCTATCGTCTGTGTCACCGGCTAAATTGTTGTTAGTAAAACCAACGAGTTCTTCAACTTCTTGTCTTCTTCGTAACTGAATCACATAACTCGTTGTTCTCTTCACGTAACAAAGAATGTGTTTTACTGTCTGATGGTGTAGAGTGGTAGGCTTCTTCATTTATCGACTCACTATGCCAAATGCATAAGAGATATTGGGTCGAGTGTGCGTCAAATATCTGAGACGCCCGATGATACGCCTATACTCCTTCGAATTCAACTGCATAAGTTTTGAATATTTTAAAAGTTATAAATTTGTTAATATTGTATAAATCTTAATATGCCTAGTTATAAATTTGTTAATCCCGTATAAATCGTGTTTGCCTAGTTTGCCCTATCCTAATAATGAACTGATAAATTTATTATCAAAATTTTTTAAATATACATTTTAAATTTATTGTAAACAATATTAGACAACTAAATGGATTGAATATTAAAATTTTAACTATAATTATTGCAATATTGTGGAATAAATTGTGAAAATTAAAATAATATATATTATAATTAATATAAATAATGTTACAAAATTGAATTATTAAATTTATTGTAAGAATTATAAATTTAAATTTATAATTATTGCATATAATGTTACCATAATTATAATTTTTTATAAAGTTGAAAACTAATGTATGTTGCCATATGAGAAAAAGGATGTGTTTACTAAAATAAATTAAATTTGTAGAATTGTTATAGAAAGTTACAATAGGTAAAGTTACGCCTTCGGTGAATACCTAATTCAAATAACTTAACCAATTTGATATATACTTAAATATATTAGTAAATATTATAATTTACTAAGAATTTTACCAATATACTAATTTGATTTTTTAGATGTAAGATATTAATAGATTATAACCGGCATAGCATTATCATATTCAATTTATTTAAAATAACTAACTAATGAACCGTGATTGCACATATTGTAAAGGGATTGCACATATTGCAGGGGAAATTTGACTGAATGATCTTAAAGATTGTCTTATTTGTATCCGTGGTCAGCGCATAAATTTTAATGTGCGGGTGACACTTTTTATTTTTTTGGACGAAAATGGCTCCGTTATGAGATGCAACCGTTGGTTGCGAGACGCAACCGGATGCCATATGAAAAGTCCACAAATGCCCTGTGAAAAGTTCACAATCGCGAGACGTAACCCCAGTTGCGTCTCGCGAATGCCGATTACGTCTCGCCACCGGGGTTGCGTCTCGTAATTGTGAACTTTTCAAAATGCACTCAGTTGCGTCTCGCAACGGGAGCATTTTCGTCGAAAAAATAAAATGTGTCACCAACGCATTTAATTTTATGCGCGAATAAAAAAAGTCAAATAAGGCCACCTTTAAGGTCATTCAGTCAAATTTCTCTTATAAGGTAACACAAATTTAGTTTAAACTGCAAACAAAGTTATAAAAAAAAATTAAGTTGCAAATTAAGTTAGAAATATAAGTAGCAGTCAACTTCAAATTATTGTCATAATTTGACTTAAATTATTGTCATAATTTGACTTTGCAGTTTGTGTTACAAGTGTTAAATGGTTTTTATATTACCATAAATTATTAGTTATTTTTGTAAAATGTGCTATTTGAGAAAAAGCAAACCAATGCAATTTTCATAATCATAGCTGATCACATCCATGTTCACCCATTACAATTTCTATCAACAACAATAACATGTGCACTGCAATCTGTTTATATCCAAAATCAAGAACACCAATTAATTAATCTAGAATGAAATGCATAAGGTTTTCATTGTGGGAATGACAAACTTCTAAGTAAGAATCAAAACCCACACAAATAATATGAAACCAAAACCAATCATTGGGTATCTATAATAGTATTTCATACAAAAATCTAATACATTTGTATGGTGTGACCCCGACTAAGATACACTAAAAATTGTGCCAACTTCAATTACTCGCCTCAAATTGGTCAACTTGTTAGCCTTTGCCAAACATAATCAGACAACAAATGGTTATAAAAATTGAACAGGGTAAGAAACAAGCCCAAATGACCACCACCCAAGAATGATATGTCCACCTTGATGTACCAAATAATTTCTAATAAACAACACAACCCCATTCAAGAGTTTAAGAACAAAATCGCTAAGAACTGTCACACTAAAGTTCTACAACATCTGGGAGGATAGATTCACCGCGAAGAATGCATAGTAGTTGAGGAACAATTTCGTGGTTCTTAGCGATAAACTTATCAATAAAACACTTGTCAGATGGGTAGGCTATAGTCGAAATAGAAACTTCTTTCTTCAACAATCCCTTAGACCTTAGCATTTCAATTACAGAACACCTAGGAATTATCCTCTTCTCAAAGTCATACAGAAGAACAGTTGGCATACGGGCAATATCAGCGGGCTTCAACCCCATCTTTTTCACCAAGAAATCCATCTTCAATCTTAATGTTTTCTCAGATAAACCCATACAAAGAGGTTGCAGTTTAAAAGCCATTTGAAACTCGGTTTCAGACAAACCATACTCTCTGTAAATTCCAACCTTCAACTCCCACAATGAATTACTTAGATTAGAGAACACACACACAGCCTGAACAAACGTCAACTTCTGAGGAACAAATCCCATATTAATAACCTTATTCACAAATTCCTTGAACCGGACAGGTTTTGAAAGAAGGATATTGATTTTGCATACCAAATGCAATAAAGACGATCTTCTAACATTGAGTTCTCTGAGAAAAGATACATTAGCAGCAAAATTACTTAGCATGTCTTTGCCGGCATACCAAGCCGATTTCTTTATACAGAGAACAATTTTCTTATCATCTAAATTGAATTCATCTTTGAGAAACTTGTGAAGTGGAAGAATCCGCTTCTCAAGGCTCATTATAACTACTTTCCAATTAGTCGAGACGAACAGTGGCAATTCGTCGTTGGAAACTCCTAATGAGTGAAAGAAATTGAATTTTGGTAAGAGTACCTTTGAAGGATTGTAAACGAGTAACTCTGCGTTTGTTCTCGCACACTTGGAGATTTGTGCGTCGGTGAATCCATGGCTTCTCAGGAAAGCAATAACGGAATCCGGCTTCTCTGCTGATCGGAAATATAACTTGCTTGAAGAAGATAGAGCCTCCTTTGCTGTTAATCCACACGAATTTATCAGATAAGAGACTATATAAGATTTTCTATCCTGAATGCATCTCTCAGTAGAGAATGATTCAGTTAATAACCTCACCGCAACCCTAATTTGAGGTAGAAGGGATCTAAATTGAAATCCATTCGATAGTCGAGACACTAACTTTGGATAGAACATCGACATTCAGACAAACAGCACAAAAGTCGACAAAACTCCTAACCAGATTAGGGACTTGGCTGTTCAAACTACTGGAGATAGTTCTATCGAAGGAGGTGTTTTGAATTAAGCTTCCAATACTCCTTCTGCCATTGCTGGCGCAGGAGACTAAAGAGTTGATTTGCAGAGAAGCTTAAGAAACCCTAACAACACTCATTGAATAAAGTTTGATAGCTAACTTTTCACATATTTTAAAAGGGGAAAGTGGACTAAATGACCCGGAAAAAAACTTTAAATGCAATGTTACCACTTTATATTAATTTTTTTTTTTACGAAAATACCCTTTCGCGTAATGTGAAGAGATGATCGTCACGCGAAGGACCTTAATTCTTTATATAAATATTTATTTATTTTTCATTTTGTTATTTTCCTTCTCTCTTTTCTCTCTACTCCGAGTTCTCTCTCGCCACGGCGACGGAACCCTAAACGAACACATCATACATATCAACGACGAAAACATGTTTTTCGATTTATGTTCTTATTTCCATTATAGCTTTATTAAATGTTTTTGTGTTCATCTTCAATGCAGGTTAAATGTAGATGGAACCCTAAATCATGATATTTGCGTATGCAAATGAGGTTGTTTTTATTGTTCATCTTGGTTGTTCATCTTGGTTGTTCATCTTATCGATGATGATATTTACAGATGATGCTCTGATTCATGTGATTCTCGCGATGGGGCTTCTCGCGAAGAGTCGTCTCTTCTCGCGATGGGTTTTGGGTTTATGGCATATTTTTACTCTTCCTGCCTTTTATTGAAAAAGGGAATGACTTGATGTGGGGATTTCTTTTTTTCGTTCTTCTTATTGAAATGTTCATTGCCATTGTGGGTGGGTTTTAAATTCTGGGTAAACGGGTCAGGGTTTTCTATTATGAAAACGGGTTAAAGTATAAATAATTTTTTTGCGTATTTTCCTCATAACATAGTAAGGTTGAGAGAGAGTGAACAAATCTAGGGTTTTCTACTTCTTCTTGTTCTTTGGCTGATCTAGAGTGAGAGGTTAGGGGAGCTTTTGATTGTGGAGGATTCCAATCATTCCTAGTCTAATCACTTCTTTCATTTGAGAGCAGGGAATGTAAGTTTCTACTATTGACATTTGTTTGATTTAGTGAAACTTATCCCTCCCGTGGACGTAGGTCGATTTTGAGCGAACAACGTATATTGTGTTGTCGTTTATTGCTTTGTGCTATTTCAGTTCTTGGTAAATCTGTTGTTCGTCATAGACGATTTGGAAACTGATTTGTTACATGTTTGATTTCTAAGAAGATCCGTAGTTTTGCTATTATAAAATCCAACAGTGGTATCAGAGCAGTATTGATTGGTTATCTGTTTTAACATTGGAGCAGAGTGCTCTGCTGGTTACTTGACGAAATTCAAAGAGGAGATCAACTGGTTTCTTTGCTGGGGGTATTGTCAGTTGTTAAGACAGTAATAATAGAGAAATCTAGACTTGATATGGTGAGTCTGAATGGTACAAATTACAGACAATGAAAACTGATGATTAGTGATCTATTAGTTTCAAATGATTTGAATGAAGCAATTGAAAATGAGGGTGTTAGACCTGAGACTACAAAAGAGGTTGATTGTAAAAAGACAGATAGAAAGGTCTACAGCTTTATTCGTTCTTGGGTTGGTGTAAATAGTGTGCACCATGTTGAGAACGAGACTACGACATATGGTGTGTGGAGCAAACTTGAATCTCTCTATGTTGGGAGGTCAGCAGAGAATAAAACATCACTAGTACGAAGATTGGTGAATCTGAAGTACATTGATAATAAATCAATTGCTGAGCACTTGAATGGATTTCAAAATATTTTGAATCAGTTGAGTAGTATGAAGATAAACTTTGATGATGAGGTGCAAGAACTTTTAGTCCTTGTATCTTTGTCTGCAAGTTGGGAAACACTTATTATCACTCTCAGCAACTCATCATCAAATGGTAAAGTCAACATGTCATTTTTCACCAGTTCCTTACTTGATGAGGAGAATCGAAAGGGGGATAAACCCTCTAAGTTTGATATGTTGGTGACTGATAAAGGAAGATCAAAAGATAATAGAAGTGGTTCGAGCAGGGGCAAGTTTAGAAGCAAGTCTAGAGCTACAAAGAAGGACAGTGCTTGCCATTATTGTGGCAAAATGGGTCATTGGAAAACGAGTGCTGAAAATTTAAAAATGATAAAGAGAAGGGTACAGTGAAGCCTAGAGAAAAGAAAGAACAAAGCGTAGATACATCTGCTTATGCTTCAGATGGTGAACTGACATATGCTTCTAACTGTCAAGACTCCTGTCTTAGCACATCTTCAAATGAAACAGCATGAATTGTTGACACAAGTGCCTCATTCATATTACTCCACACAAAGGTTACTTCCAGTCCTACAAAGACGGTGATTATGGTGAGGTTCGCATGGGTAATAGTGGTGTGTCCAAGATAGTTGGTCTTGGTGATGTTAGAATCGAGACAAACATGGGCTGTTTTCTAACATTGAGAGATGTAAGACATGTTCCTGATTTGAGAATGAATTTGATTTCAGTAGGTATGCTCGATGATGGAGGCTACCATAATGTTTTTAGTGGTGGAGTATGGAAGCTAAGAAATGGTTCATTAGTTGTTGCACAAGGTAAGAAATGTTATTCCTTATACAAGACAAATTTGGAAATTGTCTATGATGCAACATATTCTGTTGTGATGGAGTCATCCTCTGAGTTGTGGCACAAGAGACTAGGTCACATTAGTGAAAAGGGGCTGAATGTTTTGATCAAGTGGAATGAGTTTCTGAATCTCAAGGATACTCATCCTGAAAATTATGAGCATTGCTTAAAGGGTAAAGAACAGAGTCTCCTTCAGTAAGTCGAAAGTGGAACCGAAAAATAATGTCCTTGAACTGGTCCATACAGATGTTTGTGGTCCTATAAAGATTAAATCCATAGGTGGTGCTTCCTATTTTGTAACCTTCATAGATGATGCATCTAGGAAGGTTTGGGTCTATGCTATAAAGTCTAAGGATGAGGTTGCAGCAAAGTTTGAGGTCTTTCACAAACTAGTTGAAAGAGAGACAGGAAGAAAATTGATGAGGGTGCGGTCAGATAATGAGGGAGAGTACATAGGCTCATTTGATGATTATTGCAAAGAGCAAGGTATTCGACATGAACAGATTGTGCCCAAGACTCCACAACAAAATGGTGTGGCAGAGAGGATGAACAGAACAATGTTGGAACGGATGAGGAGTATGCTCTCCCATGCCAAGTTGGCTAAGCATTTCTGGGCTGAAGCCATGAACACTGCAGTGTATGTGATCAATCGTTCTCCTTCCACGCCATTGAATAATAAGTGTGCAGAAAGCGTCTAGTCAGGTAAAGATGTTAATTATGACTATTTACATGTTTTTGGTTGCAGAGCTTTTGTGCATGTTCCAAAAGACGAGAGGTCTAAGCTAGATGCAAAAACTAGGCAATGCATATTTTTGGGGTATCGTGATGAAAAGTGGGGATACAAGTGTTATGACCTAGTTGACAAGAAGGTTTTGAGAACCCGAGATGTGGTATTCCTTGAAGATCAGACTATTGAGAATTTTGAAGATGGTAAAAAACTTGATGCATACATACGTGATCTTTCTGGTCTTGAGCTGTCTCATGATGTAGAGGAGACAATGCCACATGTAGCTTCAGACTCAGATAGTGATGATGATGTTCCTCAGGGTCAAGCTATAGGCCATGGAAATGATACAACAACTGATCTTGGTGATAATATTGAGGATGATTTTGAAGTTTAGCAAGAAGATGGAAATCAACATAATCAACAAACAGAGGTACTTAGGAGGTCGACTAGGGAGAAAAGATCATGTTTTAAGTACCCTACTACTGAGTATGTCCTTCTAACTGATTGTGGGGAGCCTATATGTTATAAGGAGGCTCTTAAGGATGCTCATAAGGAAGAATGGCTAGCTGCCATGGATGAAGAGATGAAGTCATTGCTGAAAATGGCACATATGAACTTATTGAAAGACCAAAAAACATAAAAGTATTACAAAATAAATGGGTGTACAAGATCAAGCAAGAAGGTGATGATAGAAAGACAAGATACAAGGCTAGGCTGGTTGTGAAAGGTTTTGGCCAGAGGCATGAAATCGATTATGATAAGATTTTCTCACCGGTAGTGAAGATGACTTATATCCGGGTGGTGTTAGGTCTAGCTGCTTGTATGGATCTTGAGGTTGAACAACTTGATGTCAATACTGCATTTCTCCATGGTGATTTAGATGAAGATGTTTATATGGAGCAACTTGAAGGTTACAATAAGAAAGGTGGGGAAAGCAAGGTGTGCAAACTTGTCAAAAGTCTGTACGGTTTGAAGCAAGCACCAAGGCAGTGATATCTTATGTTTGAGTCATTCATGACCATCCATGGGTACATGAAGATGTCTACAGATCACTGTGTCTTTGTACAAAAGTTTTCTTCTAATGATTTTAATATACTTCTCCTATATGTTGATGACATGCTGATTGTAGGGAGAGACAAGCTAAAGATTGCCAAGTTGAAAAAGGATTTGGCTAAGTCTTTTGAGATGAAAGACTTGGGTCAAGAAATACAAATTTTCGGAATGCAGATCATTCGTGATCGGGTGAAGAAAAGGATATGGCTGTCTCAAGAGAGATATATTGATAAGATTCTAAAACGATTCTATATGGATAAGGCAGCCAGTTGCTTGTCCATTGGCTACACACTTGAAAATAAACAAGACAATGTCTCCCAAGGATGAAGAGGAAAAACAAGAAATGTGCAGTGTTCTATATGCTTCAGCAATAGGCAGTCTGATGTATGCAATGGTCTGTACAAGACCAGATATAGCTCATGCAGTTGGAGTAGTTAGTTGTTTATTTCAAATCCTGATAAGACACACTGGGAAGCGGTTAAGTGGCTAATGAGATATCTTCGAGGGACCTCCAAATACGCTTTGTGTTATGCTACTGGAAAACCACATGTTGAAGGGGTTTCTGATTCATATATGAGTGGTGATATTGACACAATGAGATCAACTTCAGGGTATTTATTTACCTTTGGAGGAGGAGTTGTATCATGGCAATCTCGCCTACAGAAATGTGTTTCTTTGTCTACTACAAAAGCTGAATATATTGTCATTACTGAATGTTGTAAGGAAATCAGATGGATGAAAGAGTTGTTGAAAGAAATAGGCATTGCACAAGACAGGTTTGTGGTGTTTAGTGACTCACAGAGTTCTATACATGTGAGCAAGAATCCAAGTTTTCATTCACGTTCAAAATACATCCAAAGAATGTAACATTGGATCTGTGAAGTGCTCGAGAAGAAGGAGTTATACTTAGAGAAAGTGCATATAGATGAGAACTGGTTAGATATGATGACAAAGGGCTTGCCAAGAGGTAAGCATGAGATATAGTGTGCCAAAGATGGAATGGTTCTAGTAGGAGCGTCACGATGATGAATGTTTATAGCAACATTCTCCCATGGCTCGGAAGGGGGAGAATTGTTGAGATGTTCCTTGCCATTGTGGGCGGGTTTTAAATTTCGGGTAAACGGGTCAGAGTTTTCTGTTATGAAAATGGGTTAGAGTATAAATACTTTTTTTGGGTATTTTCCTCATAACACAGTAAGGTTGAGAGAGAGTGAATAGATCTAGGGTTTTTCTACTTCTTCTTGTTCTTTGGATGATCTAGAGTGAGAGGTTGGGGGAGCTTTTGATTGTGGAGGATTCAAATCATTCATAATGTAATCACTTCTTTCATTTGAGAGCAGCGCATGTAAGTTTCTACTATTGACATTTGTTTGATTTAGTGAAACTTATCCCTCCCATGGACGTATGTCGATTTTGACTGAACCACGTATATTATATTGTCGTTTATTGCTTTGTGCTATTTCAGTTATTGGTAAATCTGTTGTTCGTTATAGACGATTTGGAAACTGATTTGTTACATGTTTGATTTCTAAGAAGATCCGTAGTTTTGTTGTTGCAAAACCAAACACTTCTTTGCTTTAAACATTTGTTTTTTGTGGTTACGCTTGTGTATTTTGTCTACTTATTTCGCCATTATTGTCGTGGAGGGATCCTTAAAAGCTTTGGGAAGTTAATGGTTATGGGGACTTTGGTTATTACTGTCTTCCTGGCCGCGTATGGGCATTTTGTGTATCATGGACAAGTACTTGTTTCAATTTCTTTCATGATTATTACAAAGATCCTTCATTTGATCATGCTCGAATGTGTGGACGATGCTAAACATGATTTCTTATTGTCCATTGGTATGATTTTACTTTCTGTTGAACTGCTTAGGAATTGAATTGATTTGATTTGATTGATCCTTTTGTGTTTGACATATGTTTTTCATCACATGCATCGATTCTTACACATTCAGGAGGAAGGTGGTCTCAGGTAATTAACTAACTTACTTAATAATAGTTGATAAAAAAAAACATGGTTTAAGAAATGGTCTAAATCTCATACTTGACTTTTTGTTGTTGTGAATGATGGTTAAGATGATAATGTTGATGAACTAGATGAAAATATTTATGGGTTTTTGTCAAGTTTATCAAAACCCGTTAAAGAGAGTGAAGAAATTTTGGTAGAGCAACGTGTGGAGAAGATTCATGATGAAGCGGTTGATAACAATCACCACCACCATGTTCACGATGATCATGATCATGGGCATTGTGGTTTCATGGATGCATATGGACTTGGTCATGGATGAAGAAGTTGAAATCCATTAGATTATTGAAGGAAGGTTGTCAAATTGGTATGTTATGGTGCGTCATATTTGATGCTACAAGAAGAAGGAGATGACATCGACACTGTTTGTGTTTCTTGTTTGCAAACCTCATCTTATTTTTTCCAAAAGACTAACCAAGTATTTATTTGCCTTCAGTTTTGTTTGTAATCCCATGTGTTGTTTCCTTTGTATAACTAGCATTGTTTATTTGTCATGTCTATTTTAAGGATGTTTTGTCCATTTCTATGTTTGTTTAATTAAAATCAAAAATCAAATTATAATATACATTATCATTCAAAAATATTCTTTATACCAAAATAAAATAGAAAAAATAACCTATAATTTGGATCGTCATTTGGTAAAATTTATAAAATAAAATGAATCACATACAAATTTTAAGTGATTTTATCATAAAATATATCAAGTGATTTTTAACAAAATAAAATGAATCATAATAAATTTTATGTGATTTCATCTCCTCATCGCTTCATCTTCCTTCTCCTCATCTCTTTATCTTCATTCTAATTTTCCTCATCTATCATCTTCATTTTCTCATCATCTCTTCATATTCCTTCTCATCATCTCTTCCTTCTCCTCATCTCTTCATCTTCATTCTCCTCATCTCCTCATCTTCATTCTCTTTCTCCTCATCTTGAGACGAGAAGGCCTTTCGCGAGACCAGAAGGCCCATAGTGAGACAACAAGACCCTTCGCGAGACAATCGTCCCCTTTGCAAGACGATCGTTCCCTTCACCCTTCACGAGACGACCATACCATTTTTAACAAAAATAATAAACAGATCAAGGAAGAAGAGTACCAATTGCCACAGTGCTCGTGTTCGTGCTCATGATTGTGTCCGTCGAAGATCGCCGTTATGGCTGTCCGTCGAAGATCATCGTAGATTTCCATCGTTTAAGTCTTTGTTTAGAGAGAATGAAGAAAAGAGTGGGAAGAGAGAGAAGGAGGAGAAGAGAAATGAAAAAAAGGGGAAATTATATTAAATAGTAAGGGTATTCTAAACTTTCACATGCCTTCCTATCGTGTAACGATCTTTACTTTCGCGTTAAGCAAAGGGGTATTATCGTCAAAAAAATATAAAGTGGTCACTAACGCAATTTATGACCACGCATTTAAGACCTATTTTAGGGCCATTTTGTCAAATTTCCCTTTAAAAAGCGGAAATAGTTTTTTATATTTAATAAGTCATTTTATAGCTTGTGTGATGTTTGTTTGTATTTTATTTCAAAATCAATTTTATTTTATATAATTTTAAATTTAACTATTAACAATTAAGAGTTTGATGCAATATTTAAAAATAAATTAACAAATAATTTTGAACATGGTCATGTACAAATTAACAAATAATAATTTAAGTTTTGATTAATGTCATGAACCAATATTATATCTTTCAATTTTTATTTTTATTTTTGATTTTATTTTTATTTTAGTGAAAAATTAAACTAATATTTTTATTTATTTTTATATACGATTTTGACAATTTACGTTTGAAATTATTCTTTGTATATTTATTTTTATTTGAAATTATTTTATATATATTTAATTTGTTTGACTATTTTAAACCGTACAAAATGAAAATCATAATTACAAATATTAATCGAAATTTGAACTCACTTAATAGTTAATTTAAAACTATTGATCGCTTAATGTTTTAACTATGTTGTGTTTCTATTCAGAATAAAACTTATTTGGATTAATAAACTCTTTTTATTTTCCAATCAAATTATATTCATTTTCACAAAGGGGATAGCCACACTTTTTTTGTAAGTCATGTTTAACCGCCCGATTCAAGCATATTACGTGTTTTTATTACGATATCATATTTTATATTTCGTAATTTTTATCATATTATTTATATTTTAACTATATCACTCACTGGTGAAAAAGGGGTAAAAAACGAGAGTAAAAACTCTCGGTTTTGAACCTATATCTTTCGGTATAGACCTAATACCGAAAGTTTAGGTGACTCTCGCCATTTCTTGGTATTGACTCATTCGTTAAAAACAATTGGGCATTTACCGAGAGATATCGTAGAGTTTTCGGTTTAGATATCCGAGAGAAAAAACAAAAGTTAATTGGAAAACTTTTGGTTTTCCCTTTAAAGAAAAATCTAATGTTAATTACAAAACCTTCGGTTTTCTCTTTGAAGAAAACTGAAAGTTACCTAATTAGCTTTCGTTTTTCTTTAGAGGGAAAAAACGAAAGTTTTCCAATTAACTTTCGGTTTTTCTCTCGGGTATCTAAACCAAAAACTTTCCACATATCTCTCGGTTTTTCCTTTTCAAATAAAACCGAGAGGTATATGAAGAACTCTCGGTTTTTCCTTTTCAAGAAAAACCGAAAGATTCCATTTAACTTTCGGTTTTTCCCTACAAAATGTACAAAATAGCCCGATTGTTTTGTGTGCTCAACCAAAACCTGTTCAGCCAAACCAATATCAATTCATAAAACAAATGACATTCATAAAGCAAATGATCATTCCAAAATTCTCAACCAAACCAATCATCCAAACAACATGTTTTACATTAAAATTAAGACGTATTCAATCAATTCTGTTTTCAGTCGAAACATACTAGAATTAGCTGGTGGGGGGAGGAGGGGGTGGTTGATATTGCATCATAAACATTTCAAAACTCTCTAATCTTGCATTCATTTCTAACATTTCCTTCTCCTGTTTTGCACTTTCCCTATCCATTCTTGAAATCAATTCTACATTTTCCGCTTGTATTTGATTAATCGTTTGAGTTTTTTCTTCATCCCTCTTTTTCAAATCCTCTAGTTCCACCGCAATTCTTTGATTATCCTCAAACAATCGATCAGTGGCTCGTTGTGAATTGTTGTCAATTCGAAGATCCTCACAAAAATGTGTGGGTCGGACGCCTGATCTCATACCGATAACTCTCCCATGCTTCTGGCGTCCGAACACTCTCTCCATCAACTCAAAGTCAGATATTTCTAGTTCGTTACTTCTTACTTCCTCCATCTCAACCTGCACATTTGAAATAAATTTTCATTTATATAATAAATAAACTAGCTATAATTAATTTATTTAAATTCAATTCACTTACAATTTTTTCTTGCGCTAGTTTGTCCGGGATGGGGGTTGGGTTTTCTTTGATAGGTTTTGGGGTACGGGTCCTCTTGAATACGTCAACGAAAGAGGGGGTCCGTCCCATTTCAAGCTCATGTTGAAATAAATGATTTATAAAATTAATAACAATCTTTATATTAAGTTATTAGAAATAATATACATACCAACTCTTCCTTCACTTGAGCAAACGGTCTACTTCCAATATGATGTGGGAATCTTAACTTTCTTCTGTTAACAATATTTGTACGACTGTTTTTCTGTATTTGAAATAAAAAATAAAGTTATAATAATTAATATCATATTTTATTTTAATTATGAAACCGTACCTTAAATTTTTCAGTGAAGTAATGGTTTCGACACACAAACTCCCAATCATCTCGGTTGTACGTAGTCTCGTGGAGGATTGGCAAGTACCGCCGCCTCGTCTCCTTCATAAATGCGGATATAATCCCTGTTCAAATCCGAGCGCCATCTATCCAATATCTGTTTGGCGTGTGCCAATCCGGACCTTCGATATTGATCAATAGAACCATCAGTACACTCGAACGGATCCTGAAAAATAAATCATTCAAATGTTGTAAAAAGTATTGAATTATTATTGTATAATTAAGTAATGATTACCGTCATAGCAATCCAAAGTGAATCCAATTGGTCAGCACTTAATTCCTTCCACTTTAGGAGGCAGTGTGAGACGACTAAGGGGTCCCGCACAATCGACCCCAAATGTCTAGACCACATTGTTCTTCCATCGCCGACACCGTCGGGCCTCCCATCTACCGCTCTAAAACTAGACCAATCTTTGTCCCCTGTGGCCTCCTAGACAACGCGATATTCTTGTTCTTCCCATGTCTCTTGCGGGAAGAAGATTCTTCAAAATTATCAAATTCAAAATTAGATATAAAACCAATAAAAACATTAACTAAGTGCAAACATGTTACTTGTCGATGATGGGTCGGAAGTGGAACCGTGCTCCTCCTCGTCATCCTCCTTGTGAGCCTCATCGTGAGTCTCCTCGTCATCTCCCGTGTCAATAAACGTACTCTCAACGAACTCTTCAACCTTAGGATTAATATCCTCCTCAGGTCCATCTATTGGGGGAGTAATAGCTATCGGGTCCATAGCTAATGGTGCTTGATCTCTAGAAGACTCTTCTCAGAGCCTTAGGTTTTCTGACTGTACTAGTAGGTTTTGGTATGGCTTAGACAGTTTACTAAGTGTTTTCCTCATACTCTTCCAAGTTTCTTTACGACCTTCAGACATCCTTAAAGCATATCATTAATAAGTGGGCGAATAATTGACATAAAGTAGTAATAAGAATGAATATAAAGTAAAAAACATAAATCTACCTAATTAATTAATTTGAACTATATATTTGTAAACCGCGGATTTATTTTTGTCACAATCTTCCAACCGGGTCGGGCTGACATATCAGGGGCGTAGAATACTTGTTTTGCTTGACTCGCCAATATATACGGGTCCTAACTTTGGGTTTTTTAAATTCGGTTTACATTTATACTTACGAATCCATATTTATCCATTTTCACTCCTAGTTCCCCCGAGTGTGTATCAAACCACTTACACTTGAATAAGACAACTCGTTTGTGAGAAAAGTATTGTACTTCGATTATATCCGTTAAAACTTTGTAGTATGACATAGTTTCAGACCTGTTGTACCCTTCAACAACCACCCCACTATTTTGAGTGGTCAAACCTTCGTCGTGTTTTTCTGTACAGAATTTATATCTGTTTACTTTACACCAAATATACATAGACAAGTACATACTTAAACATTCTCCTAAGATCTTGAAGTCTCTTAATATGTCGTTATTTTCTGCTAATTGAGCGACCTATATATATATACATTCCCGAAATGTAGTCTTTAAAATAAATTTAAAGTTATTAGATATGGTTTAGAATTTACTCACTCTATGCTTGAAATAGGTGGCAAATGTTTCTCCACATGACTCATTATTATTGCAATACTGCATATAATCATCTGCAAATAGATCGAATATTAAATAACATACTCTTTAGTGTTAATTAATAAGACGTACCATAACAACAACATAGAATCTTACATGTAAAAAGATTCTGCTTCGGGACAATTTTTCAAAATGTATGAATGAGCTGTCACTCGATCTCTATAATCCAAGTTGTATATTTTTCCGTTAGATAGGTCTTCCAACGATAAAAATATTGGAATGTCCGAGATTTCAGTTTGTGCATTTTCTTGGTCTTCTTCCTGCATATACCTGACACATAAACTAATACTCGCTTATAGAGGCTCCGGGGTGGTTATTATTTCGCAAATATCTTTTCATTGTACCCATGTAATTTTCAAACGGATACATCCATCAATACTAGACAGGTCCCCAAGCAAAGCCTCAAATGACAAGTGAACCGGGAGATGCATCATGATGTCGAAGATTAACGATGGAAAAATCATTTCAAATTTGCAAAGTGTCAATATAATATCCATGTACAATTGTTCGAGGTCCGCTTGAATCAACTCTTTGAAATACAACAACCGAAAGAACCGAGACAAATTTACTAACGCATCATGCACATTATCTGGAAGTAATCCACGGGTTGCTAAAGGAATAAGATATTCCAATAAAATGTGACAATCATGACTCTTTAACCCTGAAATCTTTTTCTCTTCCAAATTTACACAACCGCCGATATTTGAGCAAAAACCATCAGGCAACTTGAGATCTTTCAAGAATTTACAAAAACGTTTTTTATGATCAGATGTTAAAGTGAAAGGCGCTTCTGGATAATGAACCACTCCTTCATCATTTATAGGATGTAACCATGATTTTATTCCTAAGAGTTGTAAATCTTTATGGGCTTTAAGACCATCCTTAGTCTTCTCTTTCACATTCATTATTGTTCCCAACACGCTATCACAAATATTTTTCTCAATATGTATCACATCCAAATTATGTCTCAATAATAGTGATTTCCAATAAGGCAAACGGAAGAAAATGCTAAGTTTGTTCCAATTGTCTCCCCGCATTTCATGATATATCTTGGTTTTTTTGCTCAAATCCATTGTAAAAATTGTGTCTTCTAGGTCTCGTGATTGCTCGTAACATTCTTGCCCCGTTAACAATATAGAGGGCTCTCTGTAATCTGTTCGACCATCAAACGACTTTTTATCCCTTTTGTATTTGTGCTTTGATGGAAGGAAGCGTCTATGACCCATGTAACATTGTTTGGAACCATGAACCAATCGAAGAGATACCGTGTCGTTGTTACAACAGGGACAAACGAATTTCCCTTTCGTACTACAGCCTGATAAATTCGCGTATGCGGGAAAGTCGTTAATGGTCCACATCAACGTCGCTCGCATGTTAAAGTATTGCGAAGTGTGTGCATCAAACGTTCTCACACCAGTTTGCCACAGTTCAGTCAACTCGTCGATCAATGGCTGGAGAAATATGTTAATTGCATCTCTTTGACTCTTTGGACTCAGAATTAACAAAGATAGAATGAAATTGCTAAAATCCATGCAAGTAGTGGGTGACACGTTATAAGGAACGAGAATAACCGGCCAAACACTATATGACTTTTTTCCCATTTGCAAATGGTTGAAACCCATCGCTTGATAAACCCAGTCTTACGTTTCGAGATTCCGACGCGAAATCTTTATAATTTTCATCAAACGTTTTCCAAGTTAAGGAATCAGCAGGATGTCTCAACGTATCACTATCAACTCTTCCTTCCTTATTCCATCTCATCATTTGAACATTTTTTGAGGACATGTTTAGTCTTTGCAGTCTTTGTATTAGAGGGAAATATCTCAACACCTTATTTGGAATGAATTTCCCATTTTGCTTCTTTCAAAATGCCCCACTTTTTTGGTCGACTTTCCATCTTAAAGACCGCAAACTCTGCAAGAATCTACATTTTTGTCATCTTTCTAAAATAGCATACAATTGTTCTTACATGCGTCTATCTTTTCATACTTAAGTCTGATATCAGTAATGAATTTTTTACTTTCGTAGTAGGAGTTTGGCAATTGAGCGTCAATCGGTAATATGTAGTCTTTAAGCAGACGCAGCAACATATCGAACGAAGAATTTGTTCATTGACAGACATTCTTTATGTGAAGTAGTTTCAGTAGTGCTGATGATTTCGTTATTCGAGCACCTTCATACAATGGCCGTTTGGCATCATCAAGCAATTTATAAAATCTCTGCGCATCTTCGACTAGTTCATGGTTGTTCGGGACATCATTAACGTTGGAGAACATATCGTTTATAAAATCGTGCATATAACGTTCTTCATTGACCTCTTCATTAACTGTATTATTCATCTCCGTTCTCGAATCGTTGAATTCCGGCACGGCATCCTCTGACTGATCATCATCATCATCATCATCCAAGTCATCGGCATCATCATTAACCACGTGAGTAGTACGTCTCTTTTCTCCATGACAATACCAGTAATCATAATGAACATTTATTCCATAAATGATGAGGTGAGTCTTCACATAATCTATTTCCATAAACGGCGTGTTCAAGCATTTCATGCAAGGACATTTCACTGTTTGTCGGGATGTACTCCTAACAGCAAACTCAAGGAATTTGTCAACACTTTCCTCGTAATCTGGATGATCTCGATGTAAGGTCATCCTACTTTTATCGAGTACTTCCATCTTTCTATAATATGATGGAAAACAACCCGATTATTATTTACTTAACTTTATCTAAATTAATTAGGCTTACATTTATCTTACATAATTCTAACCAAATATAACCTAAATCAACCTAATATATAACATATAACATAATCTAACATATTAATATATATCTAATCAAAATCCAACATAATCTAACATTAATCTAACCAAATCTAATACAACATTATTTCATTCATAACCTAAAATCCAATTCATTCAAACATATAGCAATTCAAACCTAAAATCAAATCTAATTCAAACCAAATATACATAAGTGTAACATAAATCAACCTAATATATAACATATAACATAATCTAACATATTAACATATATCTAATCAAAATCCAACATAATCTAACATTAATCTAACCAAATCTAATCCAACATTATTTCATTCATACATAATTCATACCTAAAATTCAATTCATTCAAATATATAGCAATTCAAACCTAAAATCAAATCTAATTCAAACTAAATATACATAAATCTAACCTAAATCAACCTAATTTATAGCACATAACATAATCTAACATATTAACATATATCTAATCAAAATCCAACATAATCTAACATTAATCTAACCAAATCTAATCCAACATTATTTCATTCATACATAATTCATACTTAAAATCCAATTCATTCAAACATATAGCAATTCAAACCTAAAATCAAATCCAATTCAAACCAAATTAATCCAACATATTATTTCATTCATAAATAATTCATACCTAAAATCCAATTCATTCAAATAAATATACAATTCTAACCTAAAATCAAATCTAATTCAAACCAAATCTAAACCTAAATACATATATCAAACAAATTAAAATCTAACATAATCAAAACCTAAACAAACCAAAATCAAACCCTAAATCTAACCATATAATTATATATATAAACAAAATATAATATAACATGGACGGAGGCGGCAGCGGAAGCCGAGACGGAGGAGGCGGCAGCTGAAGCCGAGACGGATGCGGCGGCGTCGGTTGATGGCGGGTTTCGTCGAGGGAAAGGGGTGTGGGCGGCGGCGGCGGATTGTCGGAGGGGCGGCGTCGTCGGATGGTCGGATGGTCGGCAGGGCGGCGTCGTCGTCGGATCGTCGGATGGGCGGCGCGGGCGAGAGAGGTTCGGGGAGAGAGAAGGGAATCGGGGAAAAGAAGAAAAGAAAAGGATTTTTAATGAGGTCATTACCGAAAGTTATTTCAAAACTTTTGGTTTTGATCATTTATTATTTCCGAGAGTTTTCATATAACTCTCGGTTCTAACTAATGCCATAATTCCGAGAGATTTAAACAAATCTCTTAGTTTAACAGATACATAATTTATTTTAAATAAACAAAACCGAGAGATGTGTGTATATCTCTCGGTTTTGATGATTATTTCCGAACGTTATACCATTAACTTTCGGAATTACCACTTCACAAATTGTTAAATTAATTGGTTTTCACTTTCTAATAACTTTGAACAACATTAATTTAACACATTTGATATCCTTAAAATATTACACAATCCATATGATCAAACTTTACACACTTTCATATCATCATCAAACACACATACATATACACTTCTTTATATAATCAAACACAATCATATACATTTTAACATTAAACACAATTTGAATTCTTAAAAAATAACACACACTTGATTATCTTAGTTAGGAGTCTAAATTAGAAAGTGAAAACCAATTAATTTAACAATTTATGAAGTGGTAATTCCGAAAGTTAATGGTATAACTTTCGGTTTTGATGATTATTTCCAAAAGTTATACCATTAACTTTCGGAATTACCACTTCACAAATTGTTAAATTAATTGGTTTTTCACCTTCTAATGACTTTGAACAACATTAATTTAACACATTTGATATCTTTAAAACATTATACAATCCATATGATCAAACTTTATACACATTCATATGATCATCAAACACAAACATACATATACACTTCTTTATATAATCAAACACAATCATAAATATTTTAACATTAAACACAATATTAATTTTTTAAAAACAACACACACTTGATTAGATTAGTCAGGAGTCTAGATTCGTAGGTCAAAAATAAATTAATTTAACAAATTATGAAGTGGTAAAACCGAAAGTTATAACATTAGCTTTCGGTTTTGATGGTTATTTTTGAAAGTTATACATAAAACTCTCGGTCCTGATCTTAAATAGAATGTTTTTTAGGAAGGGTCAAAAACGAAAGTTTATTTGAAAACTTTCGCAAATACCCCTTCCCAATACTTAGAAAATTTTCCATTTTTTTAGGAAGGGTCAAAAGCGGAAGTTTATTTGAAAACTTTCGCAAATACCCTTCCCAACACTTAGAAAAAATTTCAATTTTTTGGGGGAAGGGTCAAAAGCGAAAGTTTATTTGAAAACTTTCGCAAATACCCCTTTCCAACACTTAGAAAAATTTCCAATTTTTTTGAGGAAGGGTAAAAAGTGAAAGTTTATTTGAAAACATTCGCAAATACCCATTCCCAACACTTAGAAAATTTTCCAATTTTTTAGGGAAGGGTCAAAAGCGAAAGTTTATTTGAAAACTTTCGCAAATACCCCTTCCCAACACTTAGAAAAATTTCCAATTTTTTTGGGGAAGGGTCAAAAGCCATATTTTATTTGAAAATTTTCGCAAATACCTCTTCCCAACACTTAGAAAAGTTTTCAATTTTTTGGGGAAGGGTCTAAAGCGAAAGTTTATTTGAAAACTTTCGTAAATACCCCTTCCCAACACTTAGAAAAATTTCCAACTTTTTGGAGGAAGGGTCAAAAGCGAAAGTTTTTTTGAAAACTTTCACAAATACCCCTTCCCAACACTTAGAAAAATTTCCAATTTTTGGGGGAATGGTCAAAAGAGAAAGTTTATTTGAAAACTTTCGCAAATACCCCTTCCTAACACTTAGAAAATTTTCTAATTTTTAGGGGGAAGGGTGAAGAGAAGTTTATTTGAAAACTTTCGCAAATACCCTAGGTCAAAAGCGAGAGTTTTTCAATAAACTTTCGCAATTATCAATTAAAACTGAGGGTTCTTTGAATAACTTTCGCAATTACCCTATTATTTTTTTCAATTTTTGACAAAAGTATAAATCAAACATGTTCTATAATTTTCTCAAATAAAGGAAAAACCAATAAATAAAGGAAAAAAATTTATAAACCACATTAATAAACCAAAAGATAATAATAATAATTCATAATTCTAAAAACAAATCACACCAAATATGTCATCAGTCGAACGAAAAAGATTACACATAATTAATCAAACACTAAAATCCACTAATTAGTGGATGAGGGGGGAGGAGGGGGTGGTTGATTATGCCTCTTAAAATAATCAACTTGTTGTTCGAGATTCGCCAGTTTTTGCTTCATTTGAGCTCTTTCCTTGTCCCTCAATCGGATTTTCTCCAATTTCAACGATATTTGTCTCGCCTCTTCCGCAGCTTTTGATGCTGCTATCAAATTTTAGTATGGCTGGAACAATTTCTCTGGTGTATGTCGAAGATTTTTCCATGAATCACTCATCCTTAATGCATTTCATATTAATCAAACCAAATAAATCTAATATAACTTAAATCAAACACAATAACCTAAATCCAAAATATATCATACATTTAACAAAATCTAATAAAATCATATATATATTTAACAAACAAAATATAATCTAAACTAACCTAAATCATATCTAAAACTAAACAATAACAAATAAATTAAATCTAACCTGGAATTGGCGGTGGCGGAAGAGATGAAAAAGGTGAATAGAATGAGAAGAGAGGAAGAAGAGAATGAGAAGAAGAAGAGAAGAAGAAAAGGAGTAGGCGGCTGCGCAGGCGGAAGAGAGAGAGGGGGGAAAAGAGAGGCGGAAATAAGAAGAGAAGGGTTAGAGTTTTGTATTTATAAAGGGCATTACCGAAAGTTCTTTGTATAACTTTCAGTTTTGACCCTCCTTAAAACCGAAGGTTTTCCAATAAACCTTCGGAAATAAACATCACGAAAATTAATTTTTTTTTTGGGATGAGTTAAAACCGAAGGTTTATTGGAAAAACTTTCGCAATTAACAATTTCAGGAAATGTAAAACCCGAAGGTTTTTTTGAATAAACTTCGCAATTAATCATTCTCAAACTTAGAATATTTTTTCATTATTTTGGGATGAGTCAAAACCGAAGGTTTATTGGAAAACCTTCGCAATTAAAAATTTCAGGAAAGGTAAAACCGAAAGTTTTTTGAATAATCTTCGCAATTAACCCAATTCCAACACTTAGAATTATTTTTGGTTTTTTGGGAAGGTCAAAACCGAAAGTTCTATAAAGAACTTTCGGTACTAATTAGTAAACCCGAAGGTTTTATACCCCTCTCGGAATTTATTTTTATTAACGAAAGTTTTCTTCCTCTCGGGATCATTTAGGAGAGTTTTATAAAACCTTCGGTAATATCTAGGTAAAGGTCAATTTTTTACCAGTGACTATCGAACATATTGATCTCCTTCAATATTAATATTTTTATTACTTAGAAATAATTTTAGGAATCTAACACAAACACACAATATCTAAATATGGAGAAAACGAATTAGTAACAATCTTGTTTCCATCTTAGTTTGCAATATAGTTGTCTAAAAATGAAACAAATCAGATGTGTCGTCGTATGAGAAAGAAATTAAAGAAGTTATCTCAAACGAATGTGAAAGCTTTGTTTAAAGTAAGATTTAGAAAAAATAAAATATGGATATATAACACATATAAGAACATTTTGGACATATTTTCAACATAAATTAATAATTTTATAAGAAGCATTATAATTTTAAAACAAAATAATGTATACAGAGGAGAGATTTTTTTTATTAATTTAAAAAAGTTATAATGTGAAAAATTAATTTGTATATAATATTTACAAATCAAAACATCAAAACACCAAATGAAAATTGATATGTTAAATAGTATAAAAATTTGTAAGAATTCAAATTTTAATGGAGAATACCAACAATATTAAAAAAATTTAGGACAACTCCAAAGACGAACTTGTTTAAATTTCATAAGAAATAGTGAGGAAACAGAGTAAGTCGGATAAATTAATCAAGTGCTGCCGAAAATATCTCTACAATATATTTTAAACGGTATTAAAAATTGTCTTTGTATGTGGGTTAACAAACAACGCAAAAAAAATTATGTCTTCAACGTATATGATCAAAATAAAGGTAAACTCATACAATAAAATGAAAATATCTCTAAAACTAAGAAGACTTTCAAGTGATAGGTGAGTTTAAATAACTCATTATTCTAATGAAAAATAATTCCAGATTTAACAACTTTTGTTGTTAATAAAAAATAATAAATACTAAGACAAAGAACTATAGGTATGATCAATAAATGACCCATAAAAAATTAATAAAATTATTTTTATTGCAAAAATCCGAGATGATAAATCCGATTCGACTAAACATTTTACCGAACCAAATAAAATATAAATTAACTCTAATTTGAGTGGTCAACATACTTAAAAATATCATTAAATGACCAAAAAAAAAAAAGAAAAAAAAAATACTTTTGACCATTAAATATATACTAGTAATCTAATAGATTATTGTGTTACTTTATTTTATTAAATCATTCCTATTATCAATTAAAAAATATTTTTTTAAATATTAAAATTAATTTAATAAACTACATTAAATAAGTTTTTATAAATGATCATACAAGCATTTGGTAATAATAATAAAATATTTTTTTACTTAATTATATTAATAATTAGAATTTTAATAGTTATACAATATATCATATTTGTATTTGTTCATATAAATGACAAATATAAATATAAGTTATTAATTTGAAAAATATTATATTATATTTTAGTTCCTATGAAATATTATGTCTCTTTGCCACCCTGAGTATTTCGCGGGTCTTTGAGGCAATACGGTTTTCTCTCTTCCCCCAATGAGAAAACTTTCTTCCATTGAGATTTCAAAGTTTTCTTTCTTTCTTTCTTTGTTTTCCCTTTACAATCTCAGAGATGATGCTTGCCCCAAAAAGCTTTGGAAACACGGAAAGATTCTTCAATCCCCTAATGATTTTCTGAATCATGTAAGTTGTTTCTTTCTTTCAACCTTCTTCTAAGCAAAGCAATCGTTTCCTTCATTGAGGATTGATTGATTGATTGATTGATTGATCTATCTATACACACTTTCTCACTTTGCATTTCCAATTTCTTCAGATTGGGTAAACAAAACCGAAAATGTCCGGTGTTCAAGGCGGCGTCTTTGTGTCTGATCCATCCATTCAAAGCCAATTCACGCCAGTTGAACTCCGTACCCTCAACTCCCAAGTATGTACCCACTTTTCGATCAAATCTTTAACAATCATCTCATTTGAGCTGTGTTTTCTTGTTTCAGTTTCTAGCAGCTAGTAACCAATCTGGTAAAGTAAAATTAGGTGACTTGCCTACAATGACAGTATTACTGAAAGGTATAGATGAAGGGTTTAATGAGGATCAGGTCAAGACAATCTTGCTTGAAACCTCTTCTGATCTAAACCAAGTTGTTGATTTCGAATCATTCCTTCAGGTGAATCTTCTTCCATCATTCCAAACTCTCCACCATACTTTCATAGAAGACCTAATTGTATATAGTTATGTTTTCTGCAGATATATTTAAAGATACAGAGCAAAGTCACGACGAAAACAGGTGGACCAAAACTAAAAGGTTCAACTTCATTTATCAAGGCTGCCACTACCACTAATCGCCACATGATTATTGAAAACGAAAAAGCCTCATATGTCGCCCATATTAACAGTTTCCTTGGAGACGATAAATTCTTGAAGGAGTTTCTTCCATTGGATCCTTCTGACAATTCATTATTTGAACTTGCAAAGGATGGAGTTCTTCTATGGTAAACTTCCATCATCCACTTTTGTATGAACATTTTCTAATCTGGACTTGAAGAATATATTGTTTTGTGCAGTAAGCTCATCAATATAGCAGTTTCTGGCACAATCGACGAACGAGCCATTAATACTAAAAAGATCCTTAATCCATGGGAGAGGAATGAGAATCATACTCTTTGCCTCAACTCTGCCAAGGCCATAGGATGTACAGTTGTCAATATTGGAACTCAGGATATTGTTGAAGGAAGAGTAGGTTAAACTGATTTCTCCAAGAATATCTATTTCTTTTAATTACTATAGTTGGTTCTAAACTTGGTCTTTGGTTTGTTTTGTCGCAGACTCATCTAGTTATGGGTTTAATTTCTCAGATTATTAAGGTAATTCTATGTTTCTAATGATATATCTAGTTATTTATTGCTAAATTTTTTTTTTCTTCTTTGTGTTATATAATGCCAGATTCAAATGTTAGCTACTCTCAACCTGAGAAAGACGCCTCAGTTGCTGGCATTGGTTGATGACAGCAAGGTCACAAGAAGTTGATAAAAAATACTTGATTCTGAGCTGCCATTTTTTCAGTGAATGACTAATTGAATCATCAATCTGCAGGATATGGAAGAACTTATGTCATTGCCTCCAGAAAAAATTCTACTGAAATGGATGAATTTCCAGCTGAAGAAAACGGGATACAAGAAAGAGGTTACAAATTTCTCAGCTGATCTTAAGGTAAAAAACAAATTTTAGCTTTATTTTCTTGAATTTTTGTCCCTCTTATGATGAATTCCAGTCTTATGCACCTGCAGGATGGCGAGGCTTATGTTCATCTTCTTAATGTTCTTGCACCAGAACATGGCGATGCTGGTATTTTGGACTTGAAGGATCCTTCTGAGAGAGCAGATATGGTTCTTGCTCATGCAGAGAGAATGAATTGCAAAAGATATATAGCACCAAAGGACATTGTTGAAGGTTCAATAAATCTAAATCTTGCTTTTGTTGCGCAAATATTCCAGCAGAGGTCGGTCAGCCTAGTGATCACATATACTAACATCCCTTTTATTTATTTCTTTTCTATTTACTGGAGATTTTTGCATTATTGATATCAGAAACGGGTTAGCAATGGATTTTGCAAAGAGTCCTTTTGCTGTGATGCTCATGGATGATGATCAAACATCAAAGGAAGAAAGGTGTTTTCGCCTGTGGATTAACAACCTTGGAATAGATTCTTTCGTGAATAATTTGTTCGAGGATGTCAGGAACGGGTGGGGTTAATTTTTTACTTTCTGAAAACAAATAAAAGAAAAATATGTTCCTTATCTTAATCTTGATTGCAGATGGGTTCTATTGGAAGTTCTTGACAAAATCTCCCCAGGGACAGTAATATGGAAGCAAGCAACAAAACCGCCAATCCAGATGCCTTTTAGAAAAGTAGAGAACTGCAATCAAGTTATAAAAATTGGAAAAGAATTAAATTTGTCTCTTGTAAATGTAGCTGGGAGTGATATAGTGCAATGCAATAAGAAGCTCATAATAGGTTAGTACTTCATTGCGTATTTATAGATCAGATGTAGAAATTTCCTTGACTGGTTATGTTTTTTCAGCATTTTTATGGCAGTTGATGAGATTTACGATGCTGAGACTCCTGAATAATTTGAGATCATTCTCGAAAGGAAAGGAGATAACAGATAGCGACATTATCTTATGGGCAAACAACAAAGTGAAGCGTTCAGGCAGAAAAACTCAAATGGAAAGTTTCAAGGTGAAGAAGAAGAATGAACTAATTTGAATGTGAATTTGAATTTGAATTTGAATTTGAATTTGGTAAGTTTGGTTGTTTTGATAGGACAAGAATCTTTCGAGTGGAGTGTTCTTTCTGCAGCTTCTCAGTGCTGTAGAACCAAGGGTTGTCAACTGGAGTGTTGTTACTAAAGGCCATACTAGTAAGTAACACACTGAAAATCTCTTGAATTTTGTTAAAAAAAGCTTTTGAATTAAGAAGTCTCTTGTTTTGTAATAATTTCAGGTGAAGACAGGAAGTTAAACGCATCATACATAATCAGTGTTGCTCGAAAGCTTGGTTGTTCTGTTTTCTTGTTGCCTGAAGACATAATGGAGGTAAATTACAATCCATATTTAAGAAATAATCTATAGTTTGGATTAGTCTAATGATAATATTCATGTGGATACAGGTGAATCAGAAGATGATTCTAACTCTAACAGCAAGTATAATGTATTGGAGCCTTCTGAACAAGGGAACTGACCCAGAACAGCCTTCTTCACCACAAACCATTGATGTTTCCAATAATGAGACAACAGGATCCCCAACCAGTTAAGACCCATCAGATCCTTAAATCAGAAAGCAAAAATTAAGAAGGGTGTGATTTAACTTTAAAATTTTGGTTTAGTTTTATAGTTAAAAGATTTCATTCATTTGAGAAGTTAAATGTTTAAGATAAACAAGTGTAGGATTGTGTTAGGTTGTTGTTATTTATCAAACATCAATTCAAGTTCTCTATGTTAGTTTTGATATCTTAACTTTCATTCAAGATAAAAGAGAAGATTAAGATTAAAAAAAAATGATAAGTAAAAAAAATAAAACAAGATACTAGTAGGGCTGCAAATGAGTCAAGCTACTCGTGAGCCACCCGTGAGCCGTTCGGTCAAAACTCGGCTTAAGCTTGACTTTGACCGAGCTCAAGCCGAGCTCGAGCCGGCTCGTTTAAAATTTGAGTCGAGCTCATATAAGGCTTGCTCAATGGTTGTTGAACTTTTTCGAGCCTAAGTATATATAATATATAATTTTTTTAATTTAATATTAAAACTCAAATAATATATTTTTTCCCTCTCTTTCTATTCAAAGCCCATATGAAGACTCACAATCCATAAGTAAAACCCTAATTTCTAACATATCTACGACTCTTCATCTAACATAATCTTCTTCATCCTCTTTTTTTCATTCTCATATAACCTAATCTTCTTCATCTTTCATTCTCATCTAATCTAATCTTCTTCATCTTTCATTTTCATCTAACCTAATCTTCTTCATCTAATCGTCTCTTCTTTCATTTTTTCTTCATTTTCTCTTCCATCTTCACCATTTCTTTTGCTCACTCTTTACCGTTCTTTCACTCTTAATCTTTTCTTCATTCATTCTTCACCATTTCTTTATCTCTTAATCTCTTATTCTTTAGTCTTCATATATTTTTCACTCTTTATCTATTCACTTTCTTCTTTTTTTTCGTCTTCACATTAATTTCATTCAGAAGAGGCTTACAGGTAATTAAATTTATTTTCACTTTTATAATAACTATTGTTTTTGTTTTTTATTTAACTTTAATTTTTTTTACCTTAAGGAAATTCAGCAACAAAGAAAGGAAAAAAACTATTTTATTAGTGAACTCAGTGGTAAGGTAAGTCTTATTCATCTTTTTATCATGTATTAAAAGAAATTTATGCTTATATATTCTTTTTTTCATGTATTAGAATAAACTTAGACTTCGATTATTCTATACATAGGTTGGATGAATATATATAATAACACTGATTGGTTATAAAAAAAGACTAGTTATAAAAAAAAGACTGGTTATAAAAAAAGACTAGTTATATAAAAAAAGATTGGTTTTTTACTAGTCTTTTTTTTATAACCAGTCTTTTTTTATAACCAATCAGTGTTATTCTATATATTCATCCAACCTATGTATAGATTAATCGAAGTCTAAGTTTATCCTAATAAATGAAAAAAAGAATATATAAGCATAAATTTCTTTTAATACATGAAAAAAAGATGAATAAGACGTACCTTACCATTGAGTTCACCAATAAAATAATTTTTTCCTTTCATTGTTGCTGAATTTCTTTAAGGTAAAAAAATCAAAGTTAAATAAAAAGCAAAAACAATAGTTATCATAAAAGTGAAAATAAATTTAATTACTTGTAAACCTCTTCTGAATGAAATCGACTTGAAGACGAAAAAAAGAAGAAAATGAATAGATGAAGAGTGAAAAATATACAAAGACTACAGAATAAGAGATTAAGAGATAAAGAAATAGTGAAGAATGAATGAAGAAAAGATTTAAGAGTGAAAGAACGGTGAAAAGTGAGCAAGAGTGAGCGAAAGAAATGGTAAAGATGGAAGAGAAAATGAAAGAAGATGCGATTAGATGAATAAGATTAGGTTAGATAAGAATGAAAGATGAAGAAAAAATTAGGTTAGATGAGAATGAAAAAAAAGGCGATTAGATGAAGAAGATTAGGTTAGATGAAGAGTCGTAGATATGTTAGAAATTAGAGTTTTACTTATGGATTGTGGGCCTTCATATGGGTTTTGAAGAGAAAGAGAGGGAAAATATATATTATTTGAGTTTTAATATTAAATTAAAAAAATTATATATTATATACTTAGGCTCGAAAAAGCTCGACAAGCCATCGAGCAAGCATTATATGAGCTCGAGCTCGATTCGAATTTTAAACGAGTTGGCTCGAGCTCGGCTCGAGCTCGGTCAAAGTCAAGCTCAAGCCGAGATTTGACCGAGCGGCTCACGAGTGGCTCACGAGTAGCTTGATTCATTTGTAGCACTAATGTTACATACTTAATTTTATCACCTATTTAATTAATTTTTCACTTTTTTCAAAAAGAGAAGACATATCAATTGTTGCCGGTATCTACCTCTTAAAGTAAGTTAAATTTTAGTTATTTGTTTTAAAATTTATTTTTATATTAATTATTTTTAACATTAAATATTTAATATTATTGAATGCAGGTAGTTGTACGTGTGCTATGATTGAAGAACATGAGTTAAAAAGATTTATATATTGAATGTTCAAACAATTTTTATAGTTTTGTACTTTAATTTTTGAATTTTATGTTTTTGAATTTTAATTAGTAATGGTAATTTAATAATGTTTTGAATTATTATGTTTTAGCATTTTGAATAGTTATGATTGTTTCATATTTTAATTTTGAAATATCATGTTTTAAATTATTAATATGTATGAAAGTTTGATATTTTAATTTTATAAATAAATTTGGTTCGAGTTCGAGCTCGAATCGAGTTCGAGCTCGAGTTTGAGCTTGAAAATTAAATTTTTGTTCAAGCTTTCGAGTCGAGTCGAACTCGAGCTCAAATTTATAAGCTCGTTCGAGCTCGAGTTCGAGTCGAGCTAATAAATACTTAATCGAGTCGAGCTCGAGCTTCAGCAAGCTTGAGCCTCATTTGCAGCCCTAGATACTAGACACTACTTCCTTCTCAACTTGTTTAAGAGGTCTAGGAAAAAAAATGAAGGATACTAACCGACGATACTTGTCTTAAAAGATTATTCGACATGTCACTATTCGGTCCAAGAGTAAAAAAAAATGGGACAACGGATTAAGTATGTAGCCCGCAAACACAATTAATCATTTAACCAGACGCAGAACTTGCCGTCTGACGGGCTCGAACCCAGGAACTTAGGGTTGGTATCCACCTCTTTTTGCCGCTAGGCTAGAAGAGAGGATTAGTAATATAACATATGTATAGATCACTTCTTCATAGAGTCATTTAAACAAATTAATAATAATAAAAAGATGTTTCTCTTCCATGTGAATCTTTGACTTATATTGCTAACTTATAAAATATGGGACAAAGGATTAAGTATGTAGCCCGCAAACACACTTAATCATTTAACCAGGCGCAGAACTTGCCCCTGACGGGCTCGAACCCAGGAACTTAGGGTTGGTATCCACCTCTTTTTGCCGCTAGGCTAGAATTAATTTAGGGTAGATATTTATGACATTTAATTTTTAAAAGAATTTTGTAGAACACTTTTAATATAATAAAAAAAATAATCATTCTTTATATTCTTCTTCTTATTTTTAAGAACGATGAATTTCGTATCTCTTTTGAAGTGGGACTAATAACTAATTCACACCCAAAACCTCGAAAGGTTAGATTTGAGTATCCACGTCCCGTTGCCGCTAAACTAGAAGATGACATGTCATTGTTCATATTTATATTTATTTATTTGATGATAATAGTTTATATTAAAAGATAAGAAGTTTCTAAATTGACACCTCTATTAACAAATAAGCATTATTGAGAGTTTGAGCAAAAGCAAATTGTTTAAAGTCATCTATTTCTTCTCTACATATTTAATGTAGCGGCTTTAATATTAAGGGAGAAATGTTCAAGTTCAACCTGATCAAATCGATCAACATAAACAATGATTAGAGGTATATATATTTAAGTATTAGGAGGTATGTAGGGAAGTATTACGATTTTTATCCAAACTTAAAATCGATAATTATTTTGAGAATATTTAAATCGATTTAGTACAAATATTTCTAAGTTTTTGTACAAATTAACTTAAATATTTGTTTTACTTATTACAATGAGAGTGCATATGGTTTTTAACTTTTTATTTTGATTTGTTGATCACAATTTAATTTGTTAAGATATAGTATGAGCTTCTTAAATATTTCTCTACACTTCTTTATTTGAAACACTCAATTCTGAATACAAGTTTGAAAATTAATAAAATTTAAATTTGAAAAATGTTTTATTTTTACATATTTATTTTAATATTGATTTAGCTTAAGTATTACACAAATAATAAATGTTTTATTGAAATGATAAAAAAAATTTGGAACAATTCTATTGAAAATATCTTAAATTTGTGAAATTATAATTATAGACACTTCATTTTTATACCCCAAAATTAAAATAAATATGTCCGGACTAATATGATGATCGTACTTGATTAATGGATCGGGTGAGAAAAATTAGATACACGTTTTAGAATGACTTGAAATGACTTTGAAAAGCGGTTCAAATGCAATTTTTAAAAATACTCAAAATTTGATTGACCAAGTACCTTCAGAATGATCGGTTTGGAAAATCATGAATTTTGAATATAATATTATTATTGGTCAAAATGTACTGAACATATACTTTTACGCTTGTTCTTGCACCCAAATACCATTTTAAATAAAAAGTTGGAATTCGAGAGACCTAATATATTCAGATTAACTAGTTTGAAAATATAAATTTTGCGTGTAATATTTTTGTTTGCAAATTTGTGTAGAAGACTTTCAAAAGGGCAAAAGAGTCCAAACTGAGTCAAATCGGTTGGTTCAATGCTAAGTCAATGAAAGTCAACACAAAAAATTATGCGCGTCCAAGCCTTATAAATGAACGGGTGACGTCAAGCGCATTTTATTTGAAAAAAAAAAGCATAAATACCCTTATTTTGGTATTGCTTGGCTAAAGAAAACAAGCAGGATCTTCAACTTCAAAAATTCACCCAAATCGCTACATCCAATAGTTTTAGATGATTTGGAATGCTTGAAGAGTCTTCTACAAGGACCGTTTGAATCCTAATTCGAAACGAAGCTCTTAACCCCCAAGAAATCGACGGTACAAGACGATGCAGCCAAAATATGATCAAACTTAACACACCTACGTTTAAAAATTTTCATAACTTGAGCCACAAGGCTTCACAATTTTTACTTATGATTGGAAAGCTAAGACACATCCCAATCGAATGGCATTGATCATGAGTCTCCTTTCAACGACTAAGGTGATATACACAACACGATGCAAGTGCACCAACTTAAATCCTGGAGCGAATTGAAGTTAGGTGTAACTTCATAATTCATATCTTTTGACTCACTCGATCATTTTGTGCAAGTGAGCTACCATTGGAAAGATTATTGAGTTTGGATTTCTATTGATAACATGCATCACTCACTGATCGACATGCAACCCACGCTAGGTTTCTCGTAAGTCAAACTATTCATTTCAAGGCCAATGATATTCCATCTCGAACTGCATGAACTTGTGGCATGTCTTGAACTTCATATGAAAGACAAAACATTTAGCCAACGTCAATAACTTTTCAATGCAACCTGGCTCAGCCACAACAGTAATTTGAGACAAAAGTTATAGCCATTTGAAGCCTCAATTGAAACAAGATGGCTAAAACTGAGAACAAGAAAAGGCTAAGCTTTAAAAACGTGTAACTTGGCTTGTACTTAACCATTTGACATGATTCAAAGTGGAGAGTGTATCATGAACGATTACCTACAAGATTAAACTCAGCCAAAACTCGGTTGAGCACTTAGATGAGTCGGTTTAACTTGTCTAGTGAGTTACCGGTTTTAAACAAATATTCCAAAGTTTTGATCAAGGATATATAAAGATTATTCCTCATTCATTTAATGCACAACTGGCTATTTGCTAGATTTCTTAACTTACACTTAGAAAGAATACCAGGAGACCAATTGAAGAACACTCCCAATGTGATTCTGACGAGAAATCAACTTCTCCGGCGAACTCCAACCAACGACTTTTTCTTCTTTCTCTTCCGCTCTTCGGGTAGACTTATAATCTTATGTCTTGCGATTGTATTTTTTTTGTTCGGGTCATGTATTTTTTGATGCAAAAAATCAGGTTAAGGTCATGTATTTTTTTTGTTCGGGTAAAAATCAAGTCGACATGTTTAACTTGATTAATAAATATATCAAAATCGGGTTGACCTGTAATGACCCAAATTGACTTGATAACTCGTTTATAAGTTTTTTTTGTTGAGTTTTGTGTTATTCTTTTCTATTCACTCACTCATTTTCTTTTGTACTTTTTTTATAAACGGATTTGTGATTTAACTTCATTTTTGTTTTGCATTGATGTAATTTTAATTTAAAACAGAGATGTGAATTAATTACATCGGGTTTGGTTCGAGTTGAGTTAGGTAAATCTGGTCAATCACAAAAAAAAAATGTCAGGTAGGTTAGAGATTTTGACCTGAATTATTAAACAAGTTAGGTTTAATTTAGTATCGTTAAACCCAATAACTTGTCAACCCGAACCCGCCAACCTGAAACTGACTCAAATTACCACCCTACCCAAAAATACCAAAAAATAGGCAAAATAAATAATATGTCTATTTTCCCCCCCAAAAAAATAATATGTCTATTAAAAATATTTGTAGGTTGAAAATGAAGCGAAAAGAAATTGAAAACATCAATTTCAAAAAGCTCAAAAGCTGAAAAAGGGTCGGGATCCAATGCAACCGAATACAAGGGAAGCAGTTACAGTAGACCACACAACCATCAGATGAGTGTTGAAATCTTATCCAATGCACAATAGCCAACCGCGTCGCCCGCTACAACTGAAGAAAGGTGTGTTCGCGAAACAGAGGATCAACTAACACGCGCCTCAACGTCATTAGCCCAAATGCAAGCAGAATGCCCAACGTAGACAGAACGCGGACGGAATACCCAAGCGTTCGCGCTTTGGCCAAAAATGATGTCGTTTCAAGACTCCCTCAGTGCTCAAACACGGAAGAAGCAAACAACGTCGTTTTCAACCCTAGTTTGTCTTCTTCCTCACGACGAACTGGATCAACATCGGCAAAAAAATTAATTTTCAAATATGGAACTCAACCGATACTCCATCAAATGACTTGATTCAAAAGATGAAATGATCACTCTAGCTTGATGATCATTTCATCTATGAACATATGAGAAACCATGCCCTATAACGATCAACTAGATGAAGAACAAACAAAAGCCATTAATGGTGCTTTTTCTGAAATTCGATCCACTTGTTTGATCAATCAACCTTGCGAGGCTATAAATAGCTCCCCTTAGACAAACTGAAAGCATAGATTAGAATCATAAGCCCTCAATTCACTTCACACGAAATTTGCCACTAAAATTTTCAAGGTTTTCTTGAAAATTTTGAATTTTGCATAAGGCTCTAAGGCTCGGTTCTGGGTAACCACAAAGCTTCTAACAGAGTTCAGGAGTGTTCTCCAACTCACTGTACTTTCCTCGATAATCATCAACATCAATCGCAGGTACCAACATTTAAATATTATTCTACAATTTTAAATGCAAGAAAATATTTGAATGTTTAGAACTTGAAAATAATTGGTCAAACAAAACGTAATAAAACCAAAATTTAAAAAACCATTATTTTATAAAGTAAAAACCGTTTTTATCGGGTACGAAGGATATAGTGTGAAAAGTCTTTTTCAAATATCACCAAACATCAAACCTAAAAGAATCTCTAGTCAAATATGCGTTTATATACGTATACAAAATGTTTTATTGATTTAAAAATCAATTAGTGAATCTTTAATTAAATAAATAATCTTTTAATTTAATTATTTTAAACTAATTTAAGATAAATATTTCTTTTATTCAAATTGTGATTTGATTATTTTAAATTCAAAAGATTATTTAAAATTTATCATAAAAATTAATTATTGTTATAATTAATTTTAAAATATCAAAAATACATTTTTATATAAATCTTTAAAATAATATTGTATTAAAAGATTTTTTCGACACGCAAACAGAGGTTGAAATTTTTCGAACCTTGATTTTTTTCGGGACAATGGATGTCCGGGGGTTACAACTTTCTGGACACTCTATTGGGGATCAAATTGTTTAACTCGAAAACATAAAAAGAACTTGGCTATTAAAAAATGGCACGTCTAAAAGGTATATCACATGGCATATGCATAGACTTTTATCTTAATAAATGTATTGACCAATAAAGGGTATACAACCCTAATTACATTCAAAAGTACACGATAAGACTCAGTGATTCTACAAATTATGTGCAAAGATTGTCGATGAAGAACGATAACTTGTTATAAACCGAGCGATGTTGCAAGAGTTTGACCTAGAATTCCAAGGATCGACCCTTCTCTTTAGCAATGAGTCGTCCGATAAAACGTAGGCATTGTGGAGATAAAGAAAAATTCCCGATTGAGTTGATAATTCTCAATTTATTGTAGTGTTAACCCCCCTCCACTATTGGTGAGTGATACTTTCTTATGATTCACCATAGCACAAAAATCCTAGATACATTATCCAAGATGGTTGTTTGACGTGCTCAAACAACTAAACCTCATCACTAAACCATTACGTGACTATTATATATGTATTATTTGTATGCATCTATGGACAAATGAACATCTTTGAATATGCTTCCTTTTCAAAACAAAAACATTTTTAAATTGTTTTATACGTTCAATCCAGACGATGTCTATGTTGGACGATGTCTATGTTGGACGATGGAATCATAGGATTTACGGGCTAAGCTCTATCATGAGGTTCGTCAATTTCAAAATAAATAAGAACTTCATGATACAAATGTAAAGAAGATGAAGTCTTGTCTCTAGAACCTTCTTCATGGTAGACATACAGATGTGCCCTACTATAGAAGAATTTAGGGCTATTTTAATGATTGCTAACAAAATATTATACTTCTCAAACCGTTTGTAAAATCAATTTCATTAAGAAGCTTCTACAACATGAATTTGGATATACTAAAACGACATTAGAAAACATCATGAGGAAAGCTATCATTGACTTTCGCAAATGGACCAAAATGGAAGTCAAGAACGGAGAAATTCCTCTAACCCTATGATCTTCAATTATGACAGTAACCATACTACTGGCTCATTTTTTCTGGCCCCGTTAGGTACCAAACCATCCTTTAAAGTCTTAGAGGTAGCCTATCATCCGCGTAAAAAAAACCAAGACCCTTCAAGTATCATCTTAGCATAAACACTTATAGAAGGGCTTGATGATCTCCTATGTTTCACAAGGATAAAACGATGGTCACAGCTTTGTTCCCTCTAGAAATGTGGCACAACCTTCTTGACATGAGTTAGGCCTATAATGACAAATGAATCGCGATACCTCACGTTGGACGCTCCTCTAAATGGTATTATCGTCCATATTTATGAGAACATTATACTCCCAGCGTAGAGAGGCGGGACAATCTCGAGAGAGGCAAGAATAACGCCTTTCACTATCGTCGTGGCTTTCCCTTTCGATGCAATCGCTTGTGAAGCGAGTGTAAAGCTTTATCTAGACAAGAATGAGTTGTAGGAGATGAGATTAGGGAAAGAGTACTAAATTTGTCATTTATCTCAATAATTTTTATACGTTCTAAAAAGCTTATTTTAGTTAATTTTTTTTATATAGAATAGAATGACTCATCACAGCCAAAGTGTTTTGAGTAGGATAAAAACCGTGGCATTTTGGTATTTTAGGTCAACTATTTGGTGAGGTATTTAGATAAAAATATTATAATATAATTAATTAAATAATCATATTATTATTAAAATACATATAAATAAAATTTGTTTATAGTGACTATTATAATAACAAAGTACTTATAACATATAAAATAACTTAAAATTATATAAATAATATAAATATATATTAAAAGTGACCCGGAAAGAAATTGAGAGAATAACGTGTTAGAGAACTTCCTATTATTATTATTATTATTATTATTATTATTATTATTATTATTATTATTATTATTATTATTATTATTATTATTATGCTCGTCACGCAAAGGCACGCTCGTCAAATTAGGGTTTCATCGCGATGAAAATAATTATTTGCGCATTTTTTTTAGGCGTAGGTCATTTTCACAATTAGTTCATTAGGGTCATCACATTTCAATTTCATTCTCTCATTTATTTTTTCAAATTTACCTATTATTACTTATTAAAAGTTTTTATTGACCTGTATATAAAAAAGGTTAATAAATATATATTTATTAATTTTTGTTTTAAAAGATATTTTGTTTTTCAAGATAATTTATTGTTATATTTTATGAGACTCTATAAATTGTTTTTAAATGAAAAAATAAATTTTGTATTTTTGTACTGATCATCTTCTTCGTCCCCAAGCTGAAGCTTCTCTCACAAAAATTACAGGTCCGATCAGGTCAATTACTCTCTCTCTCTCTCTGATCTGAGTCTCTGTATTCTATATGAAATTGAACACCCGGCCGCCATGTCACTTCTCCCTCTAAATCTCCTCCTTCTTTTCTCCCTCTTCTTTCCATCTCAATGCCACCGACTAAACACCGATCAGTCCTTCATTTCCATGCTCATAACTCAAAAAGGCCTCGATTTCACCAAAGATTTACTTGTATCAAAAGCAATCTCCTCAATCACCCCCCTCCGGATTCCCCAAATTGAAAAAGTCATTAAGATCCCTTTCCTAGGAAGCGTATACGTTGCTTTATCCAACATCACCATCTATCAAATCGACGTACCCACGTCCTATATCAAGCCTGGAGACAACGGAATCGCCATAGTAACATCTGGAAGCACCTGTAATTTGACTATGGATTGGCACTACTCCTATAGCAGCTCTTGGTTTTTTCCCGTTAAGGTTTCAGATAGTGGCCGTGCATATGTTGAGGTACTACTTATTCTTTGATCATGCTTAATCATCTAGGGTTTACATTTATTTGGAATCTTGAAGCAGTGTTAATTTTGTTCCATTTGTTGTTACATACACTATTTCAGATCCAATTATTTGCTGTAAATTGACTGATTGTTTGTACTTGGATGAATTTGATCTTCTTCTTGACAAAGAATTTTGATGATTACTGTTTGTTTCTGGGTTTTAAAAAAAGGTTAAGGGCATGGAAATTGGGATTACTCTAGGATTGAAGAATGTTGAAGGATTTCTAGAGATGTCCCTTTTGGAAGGCGGTTGTTATGTTACTGACATTTCTATTGCATTGGATGGAGGCGCATCTTGGCTTTATCAAGGGTATGAATGAATACAGTTTTTTTATGATGCTTGATTGTTTTTTTGAGAAAAGTTCATGCAATATGATATAAAGAAGACCATTGATGATGCTTGATTGTCTGTTATCTTTCACAATGATCAAGCAATCAGATTATGATAACAAACAATCAAAGAAGTTGTAATATCTCCAAATTCTTTCACTACTTCAGGTCTAAACTAAGATAATGTTTCAGGGTTGTGGATGCTTTCGATGAACAAATAACATCTGCAGTTGAAAATGCAATTACTAACGAACTTAAATCGGGAGTTTCCACTCTCAATTCCTTTCTTCACGAACTTCCACAGGAAATCGCTGTCGACGAAACTGCATCCCTAAACGTTACTTTTGTAAATAACATTACGCTGACTGATTCTTCTGTCGGGGTTGAGATCAGCGGTCTGTTTTCGAGAAGGAAAATCGAATCGTTTTCAAACCACGATTTCAGTAACTCTCAAAGTGTCGTTTCATGCCATGATAATTCGAAGATGCTTGGAATTTCGTTAGACGAGGCAGTGTTTACATCCGCTTCTAATTTATACTACAATGTGAGTAAAGTACTAAACAACATCGATGTCTGTCGGTTTGACAGTTTTATTTGATATAAATTTTGTTATTGGTTGTTTTTCTAGACGGAATTGATGCAATGGAGTGTGGATAACGTACCTGATCAATCTCTTTTGAACACTGCTGGATGGAAATTCATTGTTCCTCAGCTTTACAAGAAATATCCAAACGATGATATGAGTCTGAAAATTACCCTTTCGTCTCCCCCAGCCATGAGAATCTCATCCCAGAATATTGTTGCAACCGTCAACGCAGATTTAACCATTGAAATCATTGACAATGGAGAAGTGGTTCCCGTTGCTTGTATTTCATTGGTAATACAAGCTGAAAATTATAACTTTTTGTCTAGAAAAAGACCATTTTGCCCTTCTTAATCGATAGATTATTAATGGAAAGAAGGGCACTTAAGTCTTTTAAATGCGATACATAATGACCTATCTCTTTTTTTTTGTCTATGCAGGTTATACATGGCTCTGGATCGGTTAAAATTGTACAAAATAACCTTGCTGGCAGCGTCAAATTGACTGATTTTACAATGGTGTTAAAATGGAGTAAAATCGGTAATTTGCGAATGTTCCTGATACAGGTAAGTTCTATCACATTCACATTGTTAAGTGATAAGTTATGTTTTAACGATAAGAAAAATGGTCGTAATTTTCTTTTACAGCCTGTGGTGTGGACAGTAATTGAAACAGTTGTCTTGCCATATACAAACTCGCACCTGGAACAAGGATTCCCTCTGCCCGTGATTCATGGGTTTACCCTACAGGATGCGGAAATAATCTGCTCATCGTCGAAGATTACTGTTTGCAGCAATATCGATTATACGGATGATTCACCATCACTTGGTTTCAACCTGTCTTCCACTTTACAGAAACACTTTTCATCACTCTTCATGAAAGGTGTTCAAAATGAGGTCTTATTTGTGTAGTTTTTTGCTTCTTTTTTACAGTTTCAATCAATGTATATATTTGTATTATAAGTATTTCACTCATCTTGTGTTTTAAATCATATAACAATTTAGATGTAGGTCACCAAATCAAATCATAAATGTCTCAAAATTATTATAATATTCTATACATATATGCTAAGGTCACAACTCCTAAGAACTATGGATGTTACACTTATTATCCTTGGGAACAATAGCTTCGATCCAACCCATTCATTTTGAAATAGCTCAATTTCAATGTTGTTAATAGTTGGTGGTTGGGAAGTTTGAATAAAACCATGAGTCAAATTCTGGTTATTTTTTATCGTTAGGTTTATTTTACTAATAACTGCGTTTACTTTATAACGATATTATTTTGATACTAGATATTTCTTCAAGAAAATCTTTTAACTCTCGTTAATGTTAATTTTTATATTTGTTTGATTTATTAAACATTTTTTTCGTGTGTTTTGTAACAATTTGAACATTGTATTTTTCTTTTGTGATGCTAAACCTCTCTCATTTATATTATATTTATAATAAAGCTCTCATTTATATCATATTTATAATAAATAAACTTTGAAACTTTTGGCATTTCTTAGGTTTCAATTTTTTTGCTTTTGTAGTTTCTTTGTTGTATTCACTGTCTGCCTTTCCTGCTTTACATTTTGGGATTGTAATGACTGATTTGTGTTTGTTCATTTTATCAAAAAAATTTATCAAAACAATCAATCTTAGCAAACAATAAATATATTATTGGAATAATATAATAAAAAAGTAATCCCCAAGACTACAATGATCATGAGAACTACCCAAGTAACCCAACCTTAATCACCAGGAGTAGAAGTTTTTCAATTTTATTGATAATCTACACGTCAAGGAAGCGGTGCAAAATCACGATGCAGCTGTGAAAAGTAAAGAAGCATTGGTTCCTCCAAAGCCAAAAGAGTTTGAAAGGGCTGCCCTAATGGGCATCACTCTTGAACTAATCAAAGGTTTGAAACCGTCGATAAAAACAGGATCTGGCTCGGTTAGATTAAGTGTTAAAGGAGCAACTCCCTGCCATAGGAGTAAGGGGATTTACATCAAGTAGAAAAAAAAATCATAAAAAAATTATTACTTACTTTGTGGATAGATAACACAGTAAAAATTGCTTCTACTGCTCCAGCTGCACCAAGCAGATGACCAAGTGCACCCTGTGTTTTCAAATTGAAGCAATTACAGAACAAACAGATGCTTCAATCTCGAAGATCTCGAAAAAGAAAGAAGGCTTATTCATTAATTAAAAATATTTACCTTTGTAGAAGACAATGTCAATGAACCTGATGTGGCGTGCTCAGAAAATACGGATTTGATAGCATTGGCCTCAATAGCATCGCCTAAATTCAGTATATTCGAGCATTAAATATGCCAGTTAGATTAAACCATCATAAATAAGGAAAACCGTGAAAATGTTTACTTATTTTACCTAGAGGCGTAGAAGTAGCATGAGCATTTATGTAATTCACTTGACATGCATGAAGACCAGACTGCATATTGCATAAGCAAATCAAACAACCAAACAAAACAAAAAAGAAGAAAAATAGTTATGGCGAGAAGATTAATTGTATATAAGTTGTTTAAATTATTTCAAATTTTTGTTTGATTTGTAGTTAAGTTTTACTTTAGTTAGTTGGAGGCAAAACCTATTTTGCTCTCCAATTCATGTTCAACTTGTAAACTCTTTTTTTGGATTTAACCATTTTCCCAAAAATTAAAATAAGTTGTTCTAGCTCCAGCTTGAAAAGGGATTTGATTGAATCCAAGTTGAATGTAGATACCAAAACGTTTGGAACGAAAACAGAATATGATCTCGAAGATTTGCAGACATAATAAGATAACAAATCATTCATGCAATGAATAAAATTCACTCTAACCTGCTTTAGAGCACGGGTCATAGCCAAGATGGCACCTCGACCATCAATATGCGGTTTAGTAATATGATATGCATCACCTGTAAAATACATATTTAAGATGAAATAACACGCAAAAGACTTTTTTCTGAAAATTATGGTTTATTCCCTCCCTGAAAGAAGCTAACACGATCCCACAGTCATGTCCCACTTCCACCAAAGTATTGTTAGTGGGATACGTAATAGACATTATTAATACGAAAAATCACATTTGCAGACCTGACATCCCATAACCGCGAAGTTCTGCATAGATTTTTGCACCCCTCCTTTTTGCATGTTCCATTTCCTAAAGAGGCATAAGAATGAAGAAGCGATGATCACGTATACGAAAGAATAAGATTTTAAAAAAACAATGCGAGCAAACTCACCTCCAACACCAATACGCCAGAACCTTCACCCATCCTGATCTATTTTTAATCACATGTTAAAGGGATCGTAAACAAGTTATGACACTTAAAAATAGATTGATGAGTAAGATTAACTTACACAAATCCATCTCGACCGCTATCAAAAGGTCGGGACGCTTCTTGTGGAGAAGAATTGTACTTTGTGGATAGGGCTCTTGACCTGCATAGTGTCATTGAACTATTAAATTGAATAAAAAACAAATTAGGTGATTAATCTTAATTTGGAGAAGTAGCAATGTTTAGTGTCCATTTCATACAATAAGGAATAGCCAGAAAGATCATGATCATCATATTATAATATTTTGTCTTCCAAATGCCAATCATATAATCAACATTCTTAACTAGACAAACAATATCACCTATCAGATATTTTCAAAAAACAAATCATTTCACCATAGATTTGTAAGATTAAAAAGGGGTCAATTTGAAGATGAACAATAGTGAGCAGATTAAAGCAATTTAATATGTTATGTAGATAATTTTAGCTATCTAACCTAATATAAACATAATTACTCTAATTTAAATAGTTTAAACTTCTAGCTACATGTCCACTTCAGATTGACCCTTTTAAATCCCAACCTTTATCGCTTATCACATTTATTCAAAAATATAACTAAAAACAGATTGACGATGTCTCATATTTCCCATAGGCAGCATATCAGTTCTTCAAGCACTATTGTCTTTAACATTTAGCATTATTTTCATAAACAATTCTCTTCATGGTAAAATAAGCCCATGAAATCGTTAAATAGTATAATGGGGTTGTTCAATTTTCTTTGAAAAGTTCATAGGCTTATGCAATCTTTTCTCTAAAAACAAAATCTTGGAATTACCTACAAAACCCTGCTATAGACAATGCATCAATACTTGATTCTGTCCCACCAGCCACCATAACATCAGCATCTCCAAATTGAATCATCCTTGTTGCATCACCTAAAGTTTATTTTTATTTCAAAATTAGCATAAACTCAAATGAAACATGGATTTTATTTTTCTATTTTGATAAAATCACCTATTGAGTGTGCCCCAGTAGCACAAGCAGTTACTGCAGCATGGTTTGGTCCCTATATTCATAATCAGACTAAAATGTGCAATAGCAACAACAAATAATTCTTTCTTTATAAAGATCATTAATAAAAATCTACAGTAAGAAGATGTATCATTACCTGGAATCCGTATTTCATACTCACATGTCCAGAAGCCATGTTAATCAATATCCGAGGAATGAAAAATGGACTAAGTCGTCGAAGGCGCTGGGAGAAGCAAAATGGAATATTATAAGTTACCAGTGCTGAATTCATTCTTAATCTAAGCAATATGATTAAAGAAGAACAATGACCTTCTCACAAATCATTTGTGAGGCATCCAGTATATCGCTTATGCTTCCAATTCCTCCACCAATGGAGACTCCCTACAGAAACCCATCTTAGAAATTTCATACTCACAAATGAAAATTGATAAAAAATAATATCAATAATACCGTCATTTCTTTCTCATCCTTCTCAGTAGGCATCCAGTTTGCATCTTTGAGAGCTTCATCAGCTGCACATAGCGCGTAAGCTATGAATCTTGCAATTGATTTATGTTCCTGGTAGACAAAATCAAGCATGATTAAGCTTATTACTATGATGTCAATCTAGGTTTCATGTTCTAATGAAGGTTCTCAAACATATGGCACTCAACCTTCTGACACTGTCTGTCTATAATTTCAATCAAAATACACAAAAATGACTAACTTTTGAATCATCAAAACCTCTGTAGTTTGAATCATGGAAATAACACAAAACAGAAACTATAGGGTCATCAAAAGAAGTCACCTTAGAATTCATCCACATTTCCTCGTTAAACATTCCTTGGCCGGACCCTTGAGGGACAATAGCAGCAACTTTAGACGTCAATTGTTCGAAAGTACGCAATTGAGTTTCTTCGTCAAAATTACTCATCTTGAGATCTTCAATAGTTAATGCTCTCACTCCGCATTCACCACCTATCAGCCGCTTCCATGTCGTTTCAACTCCACAGCCAAGGGGAGTTACCAGTCCCAGTCCTACATCATCCGACTAAATGTGAAGACTTCAGCCAAATCAGAAGCATAATAATAGCATAAGAAGATAACAGTATGAATCAGCGTAATTGGATAATAAGAAGAATCAAATTTGAGTGAATATATGCGAATACACTACCTGTGACGACTACTCTCCGCCGCGGAAGAGGAAGAGGAGGAGGAGGAGCAAAGGGTTCAAAACTAGGAGGTGGAGAAGATGAAGAAGAAGATAAGAGTCTTTTGAAGTGGAAAGTGTGGCGTGAGAATAGTCTGAATAGATTGTTTCTCGCCATAGCTCTTTCAATTTTCAGACCCAAGTATATGGGTTTTGATGAAGATGGACGGCGGGAACTGGGATGGGAAGGGAAGATGACTGTGAAGAGAGTTAGAGCCTTAGAGGGGGAAATTTCACAAAATGGTATTAAAAATTTGGGTAGACGAGGTTTTGACCGGTGCAAAATTTAAAATGGGTCGGTGACCATTTTATATTTTTTTTAACGAAATTGTCACAATCGCGAGACGCAACCGCTGGTTATCCACAATGCCCCGTGAAAAGTCTACAATCGCGAGACGCGAATGCCGGTTGAGGGGTAACGTCTCGCAATTATAGACTTTTCACCACGGGAGCATTTTCGTTAAAAAAAAGTGATCATCTGCGCATTTAATTTTATTAGCAGTGCTGATCAAAATCTATCTTTAAGGTCATTTCGTCAAATTTTTCTTAGAAGGCACGTTAATACATTTTCCAAATAAAAATATATTCATTTTCCAAATAAATTAACAATAAAACACAACAATAATATATGATAAGCATTCACATTAGATCATGGATGTGAAACAGATATATCCTACAAGTTGTGTAGAGAATGACCGGTTTGGAAAATGATTAAAATGGTTAAAATGATAAACATTAGATCTCACATTAGATCGAGGCTATAATATATGATAAGCATTCACATTAGATCGGTACTTCTATTATAGCCTCGATCTTCACCTCGACCTCGACCTCGATACTAAAGTTTCTTACAAGTATCTCTTCTATTTTCATACCTGATTTGTCGGATACTCGATCCCGACGAGTACATCATTACTCGAATAAATGTCTATAATGGTTATAATGGTGTGTTTGGTAACATGGGATTAGAACTGAAATTAGATGCTTAATTTCAATTCTTAAATTTGGTAAAATTAAGAATTAGAAATTGAATTTAAATTAAAATTAGAATTAGAATTTTAATGAAATTTAAATTAGTTTATTTTTATAATTTTTAATTTCACACTTTTTAACTTAAAATTTAATTCTATTTTTTTTATACTTTTATAAAAAAAAATATATTATTATTTTATCATTTACAACACTATTAATACATTAAATTGGTAATTTTTTTTTAAATTCAAAAATTAAAATCTCGAACCGATATATATATATATATATATATATATATATATATATATATATATATATATATATATATATATATATATATATATATATATATAATTTAATAAATCAACATTTGAACTTAGGTAATTGGTAATTTTTTTAATTTAGAAAGTTAAAATCTCGAACTTATATATATATTTGAAGGAAATATGTCATTTAATTTAATGTGCAATGACTAAACCTAGATAGGACAATTAACAATAATAATTTAATCCGATTATGTTAGGAGTCGTTGTGTGCTTTCCTAGAAGCCAACTACGATTAATGGGGTTAAACCCATAACTATTATAATTGGTTCCTATGAGGTCACACACTTAGAGTTGACAGAATAGATTAATGAAAATGAGAATGAAGTCCAATTATTAATAATATATTAGATATTATTAATAATTAGAAATAATATTTTATTTATGAAATAAAATAATTAACCATGGTAAATTGATCATGGAAACATGATAGAAATAATATTTTATTTATGAAATAAAATAATTAACCATGGTAAATTGATTATGGAAACATGATATAAATAATATTTTATTTATGAAATAAAATATTTATCATTAATATAAATTGCAAACGGAGAAATGTCAAAAGATGGTCTTTTGGTTTTCTTTTGCCATGACTCTCTAATTTAACAGCTTAAATTAGGGATCTGGGAGATGGTGAATAGGCGATTAAAAAACTCATTTTTCCCATAAGTAATTAGATTGCTTCTGTTGTTCTTTCGTCCTAGCAGTCGAAGTCAATTGAATCTTGACGAGCTCGTGTGGACCAACTAGAGGAGCAACACGTGGGGCTCTCATCCTTTATACTACAAGATATATCGAATTCACGCATCAAAGATATCACCTTTTCGATAACGCTTTTAAACGCTAAATGCATGAACATCCTGAATAGATGTTAAGATAGTATATTATTTTCCGCAACATACGTCTAATGAATTTCAACAATGGTATTAGAGCGAGGTTTTAGCATAAACCGATTGAATAAATTAATCGTTAATTTTGATGCAATAATTTTCTGAAGATCTTGTTAGTCTTCTAGTTTGCTAGAAAATTTTACATGAACAAAGGTAAAATTAAAATAAATATTTTAAGATTAGATAATATAAATATTTGAATAAAATAAATATGATTTATGTTACTATTTCTTAAAATTTAAGAAATATTAAAGATTAAAATAAATGTGATTTATGTTACTATTTTTTAAGAGTTAAGAAATATTAAAGATTAAAATAAATATGATTTATTTAATACATTTTTTTTGGCAATTGTTTTACATTTTATTTTATAATTAGATTATAATATATAATTTTAATTCAATTTATGAGCTTTAAGTTCAAGGATGGAGATTCATGAAATATATTTTTTTTTAATAAAAGACAACAAAACATTAGTTCCTAAAGAATATTTGGGCAATGCCTTTCCGTGTCATAACTCATGCAGTTTATGGTTTTTTTAGTTGAATGGGTTTCGCAAAAGCGATGGTGTACTTCCTCAACCTTATACTCATGAGGGTGAATCTATACGGGGATTCATAAACCTTGATACGGTTGTACCCAACAAGAGACCAAAAAAAAGTTTTGGATCTTGAGACATGTAGATGATTCTGACATTGGATGTGAATTATCAACCAAGAATTATAAAGGAATGTTTATAATTAGTAAATTGTTACTTACCTTAAACACACAAGTCCTAAGGCAGTGCAAAAGTACATTGGCTTGTATGTGATGAGATTTTGGAATAATTTTATTCATAAGGAACAATTATAACTTGAATAAAATGCGCAATCGTATATATTAAATTGTTTAATCATAAATATTTATAATTTTTTTTTGACTATTTGCATATTTATCACATAATGTAGATAATGGCAAACGATAATTTTAAGTTCTCTCTACGCTCAATTATTGAGAAAAGCAAGATCAATGGAACAAACTTCCTTGATTGGGAAAGGAATCTGAGAATCGTTCTTAGGTCTGAGGGACGTGAGGACGCCCTTGCAACCCCTATCCTGATGGTGATGGTGACAGAAACCTCATCTGATGAGGAGAAGGAAAACACAATTTGGTTGAAAAACGAAGCATTGCCTATCACTTGCTTAATTCTTGCCACAATGGAACCTGAATTGCAAAAGAGGTTTTTGAATTCTAATGCCTATACCATCATAAGTGAACTGAAAACATTGTTTCAAGATCATGCAAGGATAGAACGATATGAGACTCACAAGACTATACTTGATAGCAAGCTTGTGAATGGAAAACCTGTCAGTCCTCATGTAATTAGTCTTACTAGACTATTCAAGAGGATGAAAAATTTGGGGACCCTATATGACCAAGATTTGGCCACTGATATTGTTCTTAGATCCTTACATGATGGTTTTGCACCATTCAGAATGCAATACCATATGAATGGTCTAAATCATGATTTGAATGAGCTCCATAAATTGCTTAAAAATACTGAGGCAATATGATTGATGATAAGAGGAAGGAAGTTCTGAATGCCAACAATGGGAGGGGTTTTAAGAAGGTGGCCAAGAAAATGAATAATAACCAAGGGAAAGACAAACAAGTTGTCATACCCCAATAGTGGTGGGAAGCTAAGAGTAGCCTCTGATCATGATTGTTTTTTCTGCAAAGCCAAGGGACACTGGAAAAGAAACTGTCCCAAGTACCTAGAAGAAAAGAAGAATGGGACTGTGAGTTCCACTTCAGGTATTTATGTTATTGAAATTATGACAGCCAATGTTCTCACATTAAATGATGGTCCCACTTGGGTATTTGATATTGCATGTGGTGTTCACATTATTTCAAATGTGTAGAGACTAAGAAATAAAAGACAAGTGAAGAAAGGGGAGATAGACCTGCGTGTTGGAAATGGAGCAAATGTTGTTGGGTTTGCCGTAGGAGTTTATAGTCTATCTTTACTTTCTGGTTTAGTATTTGAACTGAATAATTGTTATTATGTTCCTTACATTCTAATAACCTTATTTCGGTTGTTGTATTACATTATGATGGTTTTGAATTTAGCATTAAAAATAGGAGTTTTTCTGTTTTTAAGAATGATATTTTCTATGCAACTGCTCAAATGAGTAATGGGATCTTCATTTTGGATCTCAAATCAGAATTATATAACATAAATAACAAAAGACGAAAGTTAAATAATTTGAGTGAAGCCTACCTATGACATTGTCGATTGGGTCACATCGGTGTTAATCACACAAAGAAGCTCCATAAAGATGGACTTCTTAAAGACGTGAATTATGAATCCATTATTGTATATGAATCGTGTCTAATGGGCAAAATGACAAGGTCACTTTTCAAAGGGAAGTTTGAAAAGGCTAATGAACTACTGGGCATAATACATACTGATGTATGTGGACTAATGAGCACATAAGTTAGAGGTGGCTATAGATAATTCATCACATTTATAGATGACATGAGTTGATATGTATATGTTTACCTCATGTCACATAAATCGGAGTCCTTTGAAAAATTCAAAGAATTTCAAAATGAAGTAGAGACTCAATGTGACAAAAAAATAAAAGTACTTCGATCTGATCGTGGTGGTGAGTATTTGAGTCACGAATTTAATCATCATTTGAAAAACTGTGGTATTGTAACACAGTTGTCAACCCCATGAACATCACAACTTAATGGTGTGTCTGAAAGGAGAAACAAGACTTTATTAGACATGGTTCGATCAATGATGAGTTTTGTTAATCTTTCGGTATCCTTCTGGGGATATGCCCTCACTACCGTTGTACTAACACTAAACAAGACTCCATCAAAAACTGTAGACAAAACTCCATATGAGATATGGACTGAAAAAGTTCCAAAACTATCTTTTTTAAAAATATGGGGATGCGAAGCTTATGTATAACGTTTACAAACAGATAAACTTGCCCCCAAATCAAATAAATGTTTCTTTATAGGATGTCCAAAAGGGAGTTTTGGATATTACTTCTACAATCCAAATGAGCAAAAGGTTTTTGTTGCAAAGGATAGTGTCTTTTTGGAAAGAGAGTTTCTTTCCAACAAGTCAAGTGAGAGAAATATTCATCTTGAAACAGTTCAAGATGATGAACAACAACAAACTCAACAACAAAATGATTCTGATAATATCGATGATGATATGATTACTTTTGATGGCCTAGGGGCTCAGATAATTCAAGAACTAGAACAAGAGGATCTGCAAATTGTTGTGGATCACATTCCAAATTCAATTGTTGAACAAGTTGAACCCAATCGTATATCGGAAAGGACAAAGGTTATGCCAATACGTTACAATGATTTTATCTTAAGTGTAAGTCTTGATATTCTTATGTTAGAACATAACGAGCCTTTTACCTATAATCAAGTATTGATGGGTCTAGACTCCAATAAATGGCTTGAAGCCATGAGATCCGAAATGAATTCGATGTTTAAAAATCAAGTATGGGACTTGATAAATTTGCCAAATGGGGTTAAACCCATAGGAATCAAATGGATTTTCAAACTTAAAAATGACAAAAATGGAAATGTATCTATTTACAAGGTAAGATTAGTTGCCAAAGGTTTTAAACAAATTCATGGTATTGACTATGATGAGACATATTCACCAGTTGTTATGATTAGATAAATTAGGATAATCCTAGCTATTGCTGCATATTATGACTATGAGATATGACAAATGGATGTGTACATGACACAACCTGAAGGTTTTGAAGATTCAAAACATGTTGGGAAAATATGTAAGCTTAATAAGTCTATTTATGGACTTAAGCAAGCATCTAGGAGTTGGAACTTTCTATTTGATGAAAAGATCAAATAATTTGAATTCATTAGATGCGAAGAAGATCCTTGTGTTTACAAGAAGTTCAGTGGGAGTAAAGTAGCATTCTTAGTTCTATATGTGTATGACATACTACTTATTGGGAATGACATTCTCATACTAGAGTATGTTAAAGAATGACTAAAGAAATGTTTCTCAATGAAAGACTTAGGAAATGCCGAGTACATACTTGGAATCAAGATCTATAGAGATAGATCTAAAAGGCTACTTGGATTAAGTCAAGGAACTTATATTGATAGGATTCTTCTTAAAGCTTCCATAAAGCTTTCTAGTAATTCTTATAAGGTTAAAGGTTTAAATACGACATGTACTAGCCCTATATGTAGGAACTTATATGTTTGTCTATAATATGCAATATCCATATCTGAAAGTAATTTTATTATCATATCACTATTATCTATTGAAATTGATTCTTCAGTAGTTTTTACTATTTGTTTTAGACTCATTTTTTTAAATGTTCCTAATTGATTTATTAATCTAGGTTTGACTTTCGAAATTTGTCCACTTATGTAGGAGATCCAAGTCTTTTGGAATATCATATTCCTCTTTTTAAATATTCTTTATGTTATTCTTTTTTGAGATTATATTCATGATTATGTTATTGTATTGATTACTTAGCATAACCACCCCTCTGGCTCTAATACCATTATTTTTATGATCTTTATATAAAATTTTAAGACGAAAATCAAAACAATAGATGCTTTTCCAGCTGAATCCAGCAAAGGTGGTTAAACGAATACTGATATTGACATCAAAGTTTTAACATGCGACGAAATTATAGTCCACAAATAGAAATTGAAGAGGACAAGAAATTTTACAACATATAAAAATTCTCGTCAACCAATTATAAAATTTAACTTTAATATAAAGTTCCACATTGCGAAAATGCAATAAAAAGGCCCAATAGGGACTTATAAGGAACACAAAATTTAAAGTACTATTTTATAAAAGGGCCCGACATTTCATATCCAACCTTTGTGTCCATTCAATATTCTAAGATAGGCTATAATTATTTATTAATTACTCTTTTTTTATGTAGGGTAGTTAACCGACATGATCAACACATAATGGGATTAGCCTATTAGGCTAAACATGAAAGAATAAAATAAATAAGGAGAAAGAATAGAAATGTACCCGGAACTAAAGACTGAATTAAGCGAACACAACTTAGTTCACCCTTTTATTGATCACACTTGAATTATTTTACAAGAGAGTTGGAAAGAGAGATAGAGAGAGAGTAGAATAGAGACTAGAGGGGTCGTTTTTGCCTCCCCTGATAAGTAGAAATGAACAGTTATTTAAAGGAAAATATTTTATAAAAGTTAAAAAATGAACAGTGAAAATCATGATTCCCGGGATAAGCTTTTTTGCGCATTCTAGATCTTGTCTTCATCTTATTGCGGATCTTGTCTTTTATATTTAAATTTTTATTTGGTTGGATGAGGATGGCCCAACTTCCTTCTTGGATATTTTTTAACCAATGTATCTTTGATTTCTTCGAAGATGTCTTCAATTCCAACATCACTTTGAGCATCCTGTAAATAATCAGATGTCATGGTTGAATCAGATTTATTTGATTTATTATCATCTTCAAATTTAGACATAAAGTCTTTATTCATTTCTTCAATATATGCAGCTATCATCTGTTGTTTTGTCAGGTTTACTGACCTCATTCTGAATTTCTTGGAAATATAATCAAACGGAGACGGAGCCTCAGCTACTTGTCGCCTTTCCTCATATAAGGTTATTTGTCGATTTAGGAGGTCCATTATTTCTTTCCCGAATATTTCATTCGTATCCGGGTCTACTCTCATCATCTTATCCCAATATTTATGATGAAATGTTCTGAATAAACAGGGAATGCTTGTCTTTGTATAACCAAATTTTGGTATCCATTTCCAAATCCATGGAATGGAGAGTTCTGTAAAGAAGAAGCATGAAGCTATTCCTTCAATATATAAATTTTCTTTTTGTTTCTTCAAGAGTTGTGGCGAGATATCGCTCCATTTGTCAAAGAAGATTTTAATCTCTTCTGGTAGAATTTTTGGACTAAAACCAAAATAATAAAACCAGTTTATGAACTAGTGGAGAATGTCTCCTCTATAAATATTTGCACATACATTGATAAACCAGTAATGTTTATATTTATTATTCTCATAATTAAGTGCCTTAGCGAAGGCATCATCACAGTAATCTCAATAATTGAATTTAATTTTCGTTGTTTTATTAAACGACAATTATCTTTCTTTCATTGGGGATATTCCCCCAATCTTCTAAGGATATTGCCTTTTTTATTATCATTTTGCTGAAATTATAAATTTCTTTATTTGCGCCAGAAAAGTGTGATATTTCACATGATCCGCTTTGAACAAGTATGTGTTCATAAAACATTCGTGACTTATAAGTTCTAGATGGTGTGGATGAATTATCCAAATACCTCTACAATATTGTCCATGGCTCAGTTTTTCATTTGAGGTATTTTCTTCTAGGAGAAATATAATTTCTTTGTATTCATTTCTCGTAAATCCAATATTACTGGATTCTGTTTCATCATCACCAAGTATTTTGGTGTAGGTGGGCTGATCTTTTTGACTCTCGGGATCTTGAGAGAGTTCCATTGCTATGAGCATTTGTTTCCCATATTGAGATATAATCTTTGGTGTTCTACCTCAGCCTCTTCCTCTAAGAGAGGAGGGTCCCCTTCCTCTATTAGAGAAATGTTCAAAACCCCTTATACTCATCCCTGTAAATTTAAAAATTCACGAGTTAAGAAATCAGGAAGATTATTATCTTTCCCTTTTTATATGTTATTTCAAAATCAAATGGGGCTAAATGAGCTTGCCATCTGGCAAATATTTGTTTTGATACATCATGTTTGAAATCTTTTTGAAACATAAATTTAGCTACGTTGTAGTCTGTTAGTATAATAAATTTTTGATTATATAAATCGTCTTGAAATTTTAAAACGCATTTTACTATAGCAAGTATTTCTTTGACGATTGTTGCATAATTCTTTTGGGACTCGCTCCATTTACCAGAATGGAATCTGACAAGATAGACTTGTTTTGTTTCAGGATTTATTTGAGTCAATATTCCTCCAAATCCTATGTTAGACGCATCAGTTTTAATTATCTTTTACCAATTTGGGTTACTTATCATCAAGCAAGGAAGTACTTTGACCTTGTTTTTTATTCTTTTGATTGCTTTTGTATGGTGATTTGACCATGGTATAGGGTTTCTCTTCAGACTATCATATAAGATTAATGTATTTTCTATTAATTTTTTATAATAAGGAGACACATAATTGAGGTTGCCTAGAGATCTTTGTAACTATGTTTTGTCAGTAATTATATTTGGAAAATTTTCTGCAAATTCTATGTTTCTATTAATAGGAATAATGTTTCTTTTTTCAATGATATGACCTAAAAATCTTATTATTGTTTGGAACAGTTCCATTTTTGGCTTAGAAATTACTAGACTGTTTTAAGTTATTATTGTTTTAAACATGTTTAAGTGTTTAAAGTGAGTTTCAATTGTTTTTTTAATAAACTAATATATCATCAATATAGACGATTATAAATGTCCTATAAGGATTGAAAATATTATTCATAATTTTCTGAAATTCTGAGGGAGCATTTTTTAATCCGAATGACATCACATTCCATTCGTAATGTCCAATGGGGACATTGAAAGTTGTCTTATACCTATCAGATTTTTTTATTTGAATTTGTCAATATCCCAATTTTAAATCGAACTTTGAAAAAATTAAACTATCTGTTAGATAAATTCAGACCGGTTCAAATAAACCTAACTTAAATAAACTTTCCATGCAGAAACAAGGAACCGGACCGGATGAACAAGAGAACCAACTAAAGAAACCTAACCGGTCAAGCTACCAAACCGATCAAGAGTATTCGGAACGTGACTGCACAAAGGAAGGATCGGCCAAAGCTCAAAACCGGAACCATCAAACAGCCGATCATCCACAAGACAAGAATAACCGGAAGAAGTCCGGTTACATCAATACCAAAAGACATTCGGCCAAGTCAAATGACCGACCAACACAAGAAGACATTTCGGGTATCTGCTGAGAATGATACCAAAGGAACAGACTGAATACTTCCATATCCATGCAAGTCTGAGGAAAGACTGTAGGCTGCAGAAAACAGTACTACCGGATCCTTCTACTTCGGGATAAGCCAGAAAAGAAATCTTCAAAGTACAGACAACTGTCCAAACAGACAGTGCCTATATCAAGTAAAAGACAAACCCGGCAGGCTTGTCCTACACACCGAATGAACAGACCGCCAGGTCTGAGACATAATGCCAGGTCTGAGATTGACCATCAGGTCTGAGGGGACGACCGCAGGTCTGAACCTCTGAGACACTGAATCACTGCACCTCTGATCAGCCAATCAGATTCAAGGCAGTGAAATATGACCGTTGACATATTTCACCTATAAAAGGAGGCAGTTGCAGAAGAGTAAATGTGGGACACACATTGGGATAACGAGCGCTAAGAGCATTTACTACAAGTGATAAGAGTGTGCTATTCTAGAAAGCCTAAGTGTTGAAAGTTAAAGTGTGTTTTACAACTTCGGTGTAAATTGTAAGAGTGTTATCGAGCAGGAAATAAGTCTCGATCGGCCTGTACTTGTATTCCTTAGTGAATATCCTTCTCGCGGTTTCGAGAGGAAGGGGTGACGTAGGAGTTTTATCTCCGAACATCCATAAAATCTGTTGTGTTATTTACTTTCTGCTGGCTTCATCATATAACCGACTAACTTAACCATACCGCTCCAAACCGACTTTACACTAACCATACCGAATATCCAGATTACCGAAACCGACCCACCATCTCCAAATCTCCATCATCCGAAACCGACCGTGCCTATCACACAAGCGTGCCGCTTCAACCTGAAAGCAAACCTCTTCCGCGCTTGAACCTAGTTCAAGGGTTTGTGACAGGTTGTGTAGTATTGAAACCCCGGTATTAATCTCTAACCGGATTAACTACCACCCTACGAGTAAGAACCGCTAACCGGTCCAACCCCCGGTCCACCAGCGGCGACCTAGATCCTAACACTATCATATAATCTATCTAGTAGATCTTTTTTATTAGGAATTGGATGTCTAATCCATTTTAATACCTTATTGAGGGTTTATAATTAATTACTAATCTTGGTACACCCTTTCAATTTCTAAATGTTTATTCACGTAGAAAGTTGTACATGACCAAAGGGATTGTGATGGACTTATTAGCCCTTTTTGTAGAAGAGTATTTATCTTTTTTTTACATAATTCTAGATATTCTGAATTCATTTGGCAAGGTCTTGCCTTTGTAGGAATATTATTTTCATTAAAATATTCTTCATAGGGTAGTGAAACCATGTGTTTCTTTCTATCCCAGAATGCATTAGGATGTTCATTACAAATATCTATTGAGATTTGATCTCTTAGTAAAACAATTTTTTCTTGTAATCTAGGATTTCCTAATTGTTCATCAATTGTTACAAGACTTATTTCTTATTTTAAAAATATATTTGATCTTGTTTTGCTTTGATATTATAATATATACTATGTAACATTTTAATAAGTGGTTCAACAATAAATTCTAGAAAAAATATCATTTTCCTGAAAAGTTTCAGTAATGCCTTTACTATCTATCTTCTTGATTGGGTAAATAATGTTTAAAAATAGGGTACCAAGTATGACCTGGTTCGAAATATCTTTAGCAAGTATAAAACTTTGGACAATTCATTTATTATCAGTACATATGTAAGATTTTGGAAGTTTATATTGGATTTGGAGTTTATCTCCACCTGCATGCCACAGGGTATGACTTGTTTTATGAAAATATTTAGTAGGGATTAATTCTTCTTGAATAACATTTAAATATCCTCCGCTATCAACAAGAGCAGTAAACGACCTTGTATAATGATTATCTATTAGAAGAGATATTTTTATGTGTCATTATTGGGATTTAACCATTTCTATTGTGGATAAGAAATTTTCTGAGAAGTTGTTTTCTTCAATTTCCATTTTCTCTTTTCTTTTTTCATAAGATTGATTGTTTTCTTGAGGTTTATCCTTAAGTTTAGTTATTCTTGATTCCTGTATGACATTCTTCTTTTTTAATATCTTAATTTCTTCTTTAAGATTATTGATTTTTCGGTAAAGATTTTGGAGAGATATATTTTCTTCTTTGTTCTGAAATTTGTTCCTAAGTTGGTTCGTTACCTCACTCATATTATAAGATTTATTATAATTTAAATTCTTATCTTATGTTTCTTCTACTCTAGAGGAAGAAGTCAGTATTGAACTGATCTATGATATGTATTCTTAATTTTGGGTCCCTAATGGCTTTTAGTAATTCAAAAACATGATTAGAGATTAAAACATCAACTTTCATATCTGAGAATTGGGACATGATGATCCTATATAATTCTGATTTTTTGGTATTTTGATTTTGATCGATGTTATTAACTTCTTTCTTAGGACATTTTAATCCTAATCGACATGGCTCACATTTGGAATCTTCCGAGCTGAATTTAGAAATGTTCTTATCATTTAGAATAACTAGTTTAGAATTACTACTTGTTGAATCTGAATCAAATTCTTCAGATTCTGAGTTTTGAAGAGTTGGATTATTAATCTTTTTGTCTTCTGGGATTTCAAGATTATTAATTTTTTTCTTTGCCTAACAATATTTTGATGTGTGTCCAAATTTTCCACAGTTGTGGCACTTCCTTTTAGTTTTGAATTTTTTTGACTTTATTCTAGATTTCTTCTCCCTCCTTTCATTTTTCATCTCCAAATGTTTTTGGAAGGGTTTTCTATATTTATGGAATTTATTGTATTTTACCCTTATATCTATGCTAGATGTAGGGTTATCTAGACCAAATTGTTGGCAGAATTGACCTAATTGTTGTTTTTCGATTTGACTTTGTCTTTTAATTGTTGGTTTAACTTAATTTCATTACATAAAGCTAACCCTTATTCAATAGATATGTCTATTAATGCACCATATGTGTAGTTTTCATATGGTATCATTGTATGTCTCTTTTTGAGATTTCTTCTAACTCTTTCAACAAATAGACTTGGGAGGCCATCAATAAATTTGAATTTCCAGTGTACATTAATACATTTTGGGAGTTCCATAACTCTACTTAGGAAGGTATTTGTACCATCTAAAATTTGAAAGTGTTTTACACCTTAGATTTTGTAATAATGTTTCAATGGCATCGTTATTATCACTGAACCTTCTTGTGAAGTGTTCAATTATATTAACTATTAGTGTATAAACTGCATGTTCAGTAAAAATATTGTTTTTCTGTTTTACAGTGTTAAGGATTGAATCTCTATCTTCTTGGGAAAAATAATTACCCCACCAACCCTTTAATTGACCAGTAAACCCAGCAACAATAATTGTTGCTTTTGTTTTATCAGAATTTTTACTATTTTTACAAATTGTTGAGTACATTAAAATTCTATGTACTATATTATAAATTTGTTTGTTTGAATATCCATCAATATTCCACTCATATATCTTGTTACCTGAATAACTGATATCAATTGTATATGTGTACTCTTAATGTAAAACATTCATTGGTGTTGGTCCGTTATAATAAAATTTACTTTGTATGGGTCTATCAGCCCATTTATTAATTTTATTAATTTGGTCTTTGAAAAAAAAATTATCTAATTTTTCACTCAAGTCAAATTGTAATTCTTTGTCTAGAGTCTTGATGCTTAGTTTGCTAAATTTTTCTTCAAGAATTTTTTCAAATTATTGCATTGGCCTTAGTTTGAATTTAGATATTATTGGAGGGGGTTAGAAGCTTGGGCAAGTTTCTTTTTCTTTTGGGGTTAATTTTAATGCTCCTGCTTTAATTTCATTTATTAATTTTATTAATTTTTCAATCTTATTTTCGATAGATTGTAATTGTTCTCCTAAAATATTTAGGAATAAAGTTGTGTAATTTTGTTGTTCAAACATATTATTAATATGGAGTGTATCATTTTCAATCAATATTTTATATGGTGTAAAATTTATTATTTTTCCTCCTTTTTCAATATGAAAAGTTTGTTGAGCCGGATATGTACCAAAATAGGTTTTTTCTATTTCTAATTTCTAATTTCTTTTAATAACAACCCAATAATTTTTTACATAAATACTTATGAACCATAAGGTGAAGGGAATTAAAGCATTTTTTTCTTTGCAAAATTCATAAAATTCTTTCTTAAATTGTTGTATTTCTAAAATATGAATGCTTTCAAAAAAAATCATTTTCTGAATTGGGTATAACCCGGAATTTTGAATTCATTGAAAATAAATTTTTTGGCTGGAGAAACATTTCTAAATCTATTATGGGTGTATTAATCATTTAGATAGAAAAGTTTATTTTCAACATTGTCGATTCTATTCCTTTTAACATTTGTGTGTTATTTTCCCTAACAATATATTGTTTATTAATATATAGTTTTTCTGTAATATATATATTTACAAAGAGAAATGATTGGGAGAGGAAATTTGAGAGAGAGGGAATTTGAGAGAGAGGGAATGGAGAAGAGAATGATGTGGCGGATTAGTAAAAAAAAATAACAAAATTTCTTTTTTTTCTCTCTCCTCACCTTTTATTTTTTTTCCAATCAGTGATGTAGTGAGACATCATTTCTCCTCATTCTCTCCCTCAAATTCTCTCCCCTATCACTCCTCATTCACAAACTATAAATTAATTATTTGTATATTTAAATTATTAATTAATATAACTAATATATAATAGTATAATTTTAATATATTTTAAAATATTATTAAACCGATTCAAATATTAAATATTTAAAATTCAAATATTACTTAGTTAAATAACGTTATAAAATTCACCTTAAAATTAACATTTAATAATTTTTCTTTTCACTAATTATTTTTTTATATTAATTATTTATCTAAAAACCCATTTTTATCGATCTGGACCCAAATAGTTCAGAATAAACAGTCCAACCCATACACTCATTACTTGTTACTTTTCCGAAATGAATTATTATTTAATTAATTAACATATTTTTTTTTGGGAAAAATTAATTAATTAACATATTAAACTAATTAGATTTAGGTCTTTATGTATCGCGCATCTCTTTCTTCTTGGCTCCTCCTCCTCATTGATCGACCGTAAACGGTTTCTCCTTTTTAATTAAGGTTAGTTTTACTGGGTTTGTTCAAACATAAAATTGAATTGATATCAATTTTTGAGATATATATATATATACTTGTTAATCTTCTATATGGATTAATTGAAGATTATTTATTGTTACATGCATGCATGAACTAGATATGGATACACGATCAAACCAATCATTGTCTAGTGAGAAGAGGAGAATGGTCGACAATACTCAGATTTCTTTGTTATGTGAAGATTTGTTATTAGATATTCTAAAGAGGTTGCCTGCAAAAGATGTTCTTCAATGCAGATCGGTCTGCAAGGAATGGAACTTTCTGTTACGAACTCCTCACTTTATTTCTCTTCATTATAACCATTCCTCACAGATCAATAATGCCTCCTCCTCCTCACATTTCATTCTCTTCCGAAAGGCTTACTCTGTTCCTTACAATTTCGGTGGTAAAAATGTATTGACATTCTTTACCTTAAAGAAAACAAACAACCAACTAGTAGCCACAGTCGACAAAGAAGTAGACGTTAGTTCCATTCTATCATCATTATGCTTTCCATCCAATATGGATATGGATGACATCCAATTATTTTCTCCTTTTGATGGTTTGATATGTTTTGGATATGGTTTGCATGTTATTCTATATAACCCATCGACTAGAGAATCTCAATTGTTGCACAATCAACCTCATCTTTCAAGATTAGAAATTGGTTTTAGGGTGGTTCGTATTCTGGATGTTTGGCTCGAATCCAGCACTAAGAAACGTTACAAAGTCTTTATGATGGCTATTTCGAGTGGCTTCTGCAAGATCGAGACATACGATTCAACTATGAATAGTTGGAGATTAAGCAACGCTATATTTGGAAGGGTATTTCGTATTAAATCCTTGTTATTGAATGGAATTGTCCACTTTTGTATGGAATAATTCAGAATAAACAGTACAACCTATACACTCATTACTTGTTACTTTTCCGAAATGAATTATTATTTAATTAATTATCATATTTTTTTGGGGAAAAATTAATTAATTAACATATTAAACTAATTAAATTTAGGTCTTTCTGTATCGCGCATCTCTTTCTTCTTGGCTCCTCCTCCTCATTGATCGACCGTAAACGGTTTGTCCTTTTTAATTAAGGTTAGTTTTACTGGGTTTGTTCAAACATAAAATTGAATTGATATCAATTTTTGAGATATATATATATACTTGTTAATCTTCTGTATGGATTAATTGAAGTTTATTTATTGTTACATGCATGCATGAACTAGATATGGATACACGATCAAACCAATCATTGTCTAGTGAGAAGAGGAGAATGGTCGACAATACTCAGATTTCTTTGTTATGTGAAGATTTGTTATTAGATATTCTAAAGAGGTTGCCTGTAAAAGATGTTCTTCAATGCAGATCGGTCTGCAAGGAATGGAACTTTCTGTTATGAACTCCTCACTTTATTTCTCTTCATTATAACCATTCCTCACAGATCAATAATGCCTCCTCCTCCTCACATTTCATTCTCTTCCGAAAGGCTTACTCTGTTCCTTACAATTTCGGTGGTAAAAATGTATTGACATTCTTTACCTTAAAGAAAACAAACAACCAACTAGTAGCCACAGTCAACAAAGAAGTAGACGTTAGTTCCATTCTATCATCATTATGCTTTCCATCCAATATGGATATGGATGACATCCAATTATTTTCTCCTTTTGATGGTTTGATATGTTTTGGATATGGTTTGCATGTTATTCTATATAACCCATCGACTAGAGAATCTCAATTGTTGCACAATCAACCTCATCTTTCAAGATTAGAAATTGGTTTTAGGGTGGTTCGTATTCTGGATGTTTGGTTCGAATCCAGCACTAAGAAACATTACAAAGTCTTTATGATGGCTATTTCGAGTGGCTTCTGCAAGATCGAGACATACGATTCAACTGTGAATAGTTGGAGATTAAGCAACGCTATATTTGGAAGGGTATTTCGTATTAAATCCTTGTTATTGAATGGAATTGTCCACTTTTGTATGGAATAATTCAGAATAAACAGTCCAACCCATACACTCATTACTTGTTACTTTTCCGAAATGAATTATTATTTAATTAATTAACATATTTTTTTTGGGAAAAATTAATTAATTAACATATTAAACTAATTAGATTTAGGTCTTTCTGTATCGTGCATCTCTTTCTTCTTGGCTCCTCCTCCTCATTGATCGACCGTAAACGGTTTCTCCTTTTTAATTAAGGTTAGTTTTACTGGGTTTGTTCAAACATAAAATTGAATTGATATCAATCTTTGAGATATATATATATACTTGTTAATCTTCTGTATGGATTAATTGAAGTTTATTTATTGTTACATGCATGCATGAACTAGATATGGATACACGATCAAACCAATCATTGTCTAGTGAGAAGAGGAGAATGGTCGACAATACTCAGATTTCTTTGTTATGTGAAGATTTGTTATTAGATATTCTAAAGAGGTTGCCTGCAAAAGATGTTCTTCAATGCAGATCGGTCTGCAAGGAATGGAACTTTCTGTTACGAACTCCTCACTTTATTTCTCTTCATTATAACCATTCCTCACAGATCAATAATGCCTCCTCCTCCTCACATTTCATTCTCTTCCGAAAGGCTTACTCTGTTCCTTACAATTTCGGTGGTAAAAATGTATTGACATTCTTTACCTTAAAGAAAACAAACAACCAACTAGTAGCCACAGTCGACAAAGAAGTAGACGTTAGTTCCATTCTATCATCATTATGCTTTCCATCCAATATGGATATGGATGACATCCAATTATTTTCTCCTTTTGATGGTTTGATATGTTTTGGATATGGTTTGCATGTTATTCTATATAACCCATCGACTAGAGAATCTCAATTGTTGCACAATCAACCTCATCTTTCAAGATTAGAAATTGGTTTTAGGGTGGTTCGTATTCTGGATGTTTGGCTCGAATCCAGCACTAAGAAACGTTACAAAGTCTTTATGATGGCTATTTCGAGTGGCTTCTGCAAGATCGAGACATACGATTCAACTATGAATAGTTGGAGATTAAGCAACGCTATATTTGGAAGGGTATTTCGTATTAAATCCTTGTTATTGAATGGAATTGTCCACTTTTGTATGGAATAATTCAGAATAAACAGTACAACCTATACACTCATTACTTGTTACTTTTCCGAAATGAATTATTATTTAATTAATTATCATATTTTTTTGGGGAAAAATTAATTAATTAACATATTAAACTAATTAAATTTAGGTCTTTCTGTATCGCGCATCTCTTTCTTCTTGGCTCCTCCTCCTCATTGATCGACCGTAAACGGTTTGTCCTTTTTAATTAAGGTTAGTTTTACTGGGTTTGTTCAAACATAAAATTGAATTGATATCAATTTTTGAGATATATATATATACTTGTTAATCTTCTGTATGGATTAATTGAAGTTTATTTATTGTTACATGCATGCATGAACTAGATATGGATACACGATCAAACCAATCATTGTCTAGTGAGAAGAGGAGAATGGTCGACAATACTCAGATTTCTTTGTTATGTGAAGATTTGTTATTAGATATTCTAAAGAGGTTGCCTGTAAAAGATGTTCTTCAATGCAGATCGGTCTGCAAGGAATGGAACTTTCTGTTATGAACTCCTCACTTTATTTCTCTTCATTATAACCATTCCTCACAGATTAATAATGCCTCCTCCTCCTCACATTTCATTCTCTTCCGAAAGGCTTACTCTGTTCCTTACAATTTCGGTGGTAAAAATGTATTGACATTCTTTACCTTAAAGAAAACAAACAACCAACTAGTAGCCACAGTCGACAAAGAAGTAGACGTTAGTTCCATTCTATCATCATTATGCTTTCCATCCAATATGGATATGGATGACATCCAATTATTTTCTCCTTTTGATGGTTTGATATGTTTTGGATATGGTTTGCATGTTATTCTATATAACCCATCGACTAGAGAATCTCAATTGTTGCACAATCAACCTCATCTTTCAAGATTAGAAATTGGTTTTAGGGTGGTTCGTATTCTGGATGTTTGGTTCGAATCCAGCACTAAGAAACATTACAAAGTCTTTATGATGGCTATTTCGAGTGGCTTCTGCAAGATCGAGACATACGATTCAACTGTGAATAGTTGGAGATTAAGCAACGCTATATTTGGAAGGGTATTTCGTATTAAATCCTTGTTATTGAATGGAATTGTCCACTTTTGTATGGAATAATTCAGAATAAACAGTCCAACCCATACACTCATTACTTGTTACTTTTCCGAAATGAATTATTATTTAATTAATTAACATATTTTTTTTGGGAAAAATTAATTAATTAACATATTAAACTAATTAGATTTAGGTCTTTCTGTATCGTGCATCTCTTTCTTCTTGGCTCCTCCTCCTCATTGATCGACCGTAAACGGTTTCTCCTTTTTAATTAAGGTTAGTTTTACTGGGTTTGTTCAAACATAAAATTGAATTGATATCAATCTTTGAGATATATATATATACTTGTTAATCTTCTGTATGGATTAATTGAAGTTTATTTATTGTTACATGCATGCATGAACTAGATATGGATACACGATCAAACCAATCATTGTCTAGTGAGAAGAGGAGAATGGTCGACAATACTCAGATTTCTTTGTTATGTGAAGATTTGTTATTAGATATTCTAAAGAGGTTGCCTGCAAAAGATGTTCTTCAATGCAGATCGGTCTGCAAGGAATGGAACTTTCTGTTACGAACTCCTCACTTTATTTCTCTTCATTATAACCATTCCTCACAGATCAATAATGCCTCCTCCTCCTCACATTTCATTCTCTTCCGAAAGGCTTACTCTGTTCCTTACAATTTCGGTGGTAAAAATGTATTGACATTCTTTACCTTAAAGAAAACAAACAACCAACTAGTAGCCACAGTCGACAAAGAAGTAGACGTTAGTTCCATTCTATCATCATTATGCTTTCCATCCAATATGGATATGGATGACATCCAATTATTTTCTCCTTTTGATGGTTTGATATGTTTTGGATATGGTTTGCATGTTATTCTATATAACCCATCGACTAGAGAATCTCAATTGTTGCACAATAAACCTCATCTTTCAAGATTAGAAATTGGTTTTAGGGTGGTTCGTATTCTGGATGTTTGGTTCGAATCCAGCACTAAGAAACGTTACAAAGTCTTTATGATGGCTATTTCGAGTGGCTTCTGCAAGATCGAGACATACGATTCAACTATGAATAGTTGGAGATTAAGCAACGCTATATTTGGAAGGGTATTTCGTATTAAATCCTTGTTATTGAATGGAATTGTCCACTTTTGTATGGAATAATTCAGAATAAACAGTACAACCTATACACTCATTACTTGTTACTTTTCCGAAATGAATTATTATTTAATTAATTATCATATTTTTTTTGGGAAAAATTAATTAATTAACATATTAAACTAATTAAATTTAGGTCTTTCTGTATCGCGCATCTCTTTCTTCTTGGCTCCTCCTCCTCATTGATCGACCGTAAACGGTTTGTCCTTTTTAATTAAGGTTAGTTTTACTGGGTTTGTTCAAACATAAAATTGAATTGATATCAATTTTTGAGATATATATATATATACTTGTTAATCTTCTGTATGGATTAATTGAAGTTTATTTATTGTTACATGCATGCATGAACTAGATATGGATACACGATCAAACCAATCATTGTCTAGTGAGAAGAGGAGAATGGTCGACAATACTCAGATTTCTTTGTTATGTGAAGATTTGTTATTAGATATTCTAAAGAGGTTGCCTGTAAAAGATGTTCTTCAATGCAGATCGGTCTGCAAGGAATGGAACTTTCTGTTATGAACTCCTCACTTTATTTCTCTTCATTATAACCATTCCTCACAGATTAATAATGCCTCCTCCTCCTCACATTTCATTCTCTTCCGAAAGGCTTACTCTGTTCCTTACAATTTCGGTGGTAAAAATGTATTGACATTCTTTACCTTAAAGAAAACAAACAACCAACTAGTAGCCACAGTCGACAAAGAAGTAGACGTTAGTTCCATTCTATCATCATTATGCTTTCCATCCAATATGGATATGGATGACATCCAATTATTTTCTCCTTTTGATGGTTTGATATGTTTTGGATATGGTTTGCATGTTATTCTATATAACCCATCGACTAGAGAATCTCAATTGTTGCACAATCAACCTCATCTTTCAAGATTAGAAATTGGTTTTAGGGTGGTTCGTATTCTGGATGTTTGGTTCGAATCCAGCACTAAGAAACATTACAAAGTCTTTATGATGGCTATTTCGAGTGGCTTCTGCAAGATCGAGACATACGATTCAACTGTGAATAGTTGGAGATTAAGCAACGCTATATTTGGAAGGGTATTTCGTATTAAATCCTTGTTATTGAATGGAATTGTCCACTTTTGTATGGAATAATTCAGAATAAACAGTCCAACCCATACACTCATTACTTGTTACTTTTCCGAAATGAATTATTATTTAATTAATTAACATATTTTTTTTGGGAAAAATTAATTAATTAACATATTAAACTAATTAGATTTAGGTCTTTCTGTATCGTGCATCTCTTTCTTCTTGGCTCCTCCTCCTCATTGATCGACCGTAAACGGTTTCTCCTTTTTAATTAAGGTTAGTTTTACTGGGTTTGTTCAAACATAAAATTGAATTGATATCAATCTTTGAGATATATATATATACTTGTTAATCTTCTGTATGGATTAATTGAAGTTTATTTATTGTTACATGCATGCATGAACTAGATATGGATACACGATCAAACCAATCATTGTCTAGTGAGAAGAGGAGAATGGTCGACAATACTCAGATTTCTTTGTTATGTGAAGATTTGTTATTAGATATTCTAAAGAGGTTGCCTGCAAAAGATGTTCTTCAATGCAGATCGGTCTGCAAGGAATGGAACTTTCTGTTACGAACTCCTCACTTTATTTCTCTTCATTATAACCATTCCTCACAGATCAATAATGCCTCCTCCTCCTCACATTTCATTCTCTTCCGAAAGGCTTACTCTGTTCCTTACAATTTCGGTGGTAAAAATGTATTGACATTCTTTACCTTAAAGAAAACAAACAACCAACTAGTAGCCACAGTCGACAAAGAAGTAGACGTTAGTTCCATTCTATCATCATCATGCTTTCCATCAAATATGGATATGGATGACATCCAATTATTTTCTCCTTTTGATGGTTTAATATGTATTGGATATGGTTTGCATGTTATTCTATATAACCCATCGACTAGAGAATCTCAATTGTTGCACAATCAACCTCATCTTTCAAGATTAGAAATTGGTTTTAGGGTGGTTCGTATTCTGGATGTTTGGTTCGAATCCAGCACTAAGAAACATTACAAAGTCTTTATGATGGCTATTTCGAGTGGCTTATGCAAGATCGAGACATACGATTCAACTGTGAATAGTTGATGATTAAGCAACGCTATATTTGGAAGGGTATTTCGTATTAAATCCTTGTTATTGAATGGAATTGTCCACTTTTGTATGAATAATTCAGAATAAACAGTCCAACCCATACAATCATTACTTGTTACTTTTCCGAAATGAATTATTATTTAATTAATTAACATGTTTTTTTTGGGAAAAATTAATTAATTAACATATTAAACTAATTAGATTTAGGTCTTTCTGTATGTATCGCGCATCTCTTTCTTCCTTGCTCCTCGTCCTCATTGATCGACCGTAAACGGTTTCTCCTTTTTAATTAAGGTTAGTTTTACTGGGTTTGTTCAAACATAAAATTGATTTGATATCAATCTTTGAGATATATATATATATATATACTTGTTAATCTTCTGTATGGATTAATTGAAGTTTATTTATTGTTACATGCATGCATGAACTAGATATGGATACACGATCAAACCAATCATTGTCTAGTGAGAAGAGGAGAATGGTCGACAATACTCATATTTCTTTGTTATGTGAAGATTTGTTATTAGATATTCTAAAGAGGTTGCCTGCAAAAGATGATCTTCAATGCAGATCGGTCTGCAAGGAATGGAACTTTCTGTTACGAACTCCTCACTTTATTTCTCTTCATTATAACCATTCCTCACAGATCAATAATGCCTCTTCCTCCTCACATTTCATTCTCTTCCGAAAGGCTTACTCTGTTCCTTACAACTTCGGTGGTAAAAATGTATTGACATTCTTTACCTTAAAGAAAACAAACAACCAACTAGTAGCCACAGTCGACAAAGAACGTTAGTTCCATTCTATCATCATTATGCTTTCCATCCAATATGGATATGGATGACATCCAATTATTTTCTCCTTTTGAATGTTTGATATGTTTTGGATATGGTTTGCATGTTATTCTATATAACCCATCGACTAGAGAATCTTAATTGTTGCACAATCAACCTCATCTTTCAAGATTAGAAATTGGTTTTAGGGTGGTTCGTATTCTTGATGTTTGGTTCGAATCCAGCACTAAGAAACATTACAAAGTCTTTATGATGGCTATTTCGAGTGGCTTCTGCAAGATCGAGACATACGATTCAACTGTGAATAGTTGGAGATTAAGCAACGCTATATTTGGAAGGGTATTTCGTATTAAATCCTTGTTATTGAATTGAATTGTCCACTTTTGTATGGAATAATTCAGAATAAACAGTCCAACCCATACACTCATTACTTGTTACTTTTCCGAAATGAATTATTATTTAATTAATTAACATATTTTTTGGGGAAAAAATTAATTAATTAACATATTAAACTAATTAGATTTAGGTCTTTCTGTATCGCGCATCTCTTTCTTCTTGGCTCCTCCTCCTCATTGATCGACCGTAAACGGTTTCTCCTTTTTAATTAAGGTTAGTTTTACAGGGTTTGTTCAAACATAAAATTGAATTGATATCAATCTTTGAGATATATATATATACTTGTTAATCTTCTGTATGGATTAATTGAAGTTTATTTATTGTTACATGCATGCATGAACTAGATATGGATACACGATCAAACCAATCATTGTCTAGTAGGAGGAGAATGGTCGACAATACTCAGATTTCTTTGTTATGTGAAGATTTGTTATTAGATATTCTAAAGAGGTTGCCTGCAAAAGATGTTCTTCAATGCAGATCGGTCTGCAAGGAATGGAACTTTCTGTTACGAACTCCTCACTTTATTTCTCTTCATTATAACCATTCCTCACAGATCAATAATGCCTCCTCCTCCTCACATTTCATTCTCTTCCGAAAGGCTTACTCTGTTCCTTACAATTTCGGTGGTAAAAATGTATTGACATTCTTTACCTTAAAGAAAACAAACAACCAACTAGTAGCCACAGTCGACAAAGAAGTAGACGTTAGTTCCATTCTATCATCATCATGCTTTCCATCAAATATGGATATGGATGACATCCAATTATTTTCTCCTTTTGATGGTTTAATATGTATTGGATATGGTTTGCATGTTATTCTATATAACCCATCGACTAGAGAATCTCAATTGTTGCACAATCAACCTCATCTTTCAAGATTAGAAATTGGTTTTAGGGTGGTTCGTATTCTGGATGTTTGGTTCGAATCCAGCACTAAGAAACATTACAAAGTCTTTATGATGGCTATTTCGAGTGGCTTATGCAAGATCGAGACATACGATTCAACTGTGAATAGTTGATGATTAAGCAACGCTATATTTGGAAGGGTATTTCGTATTAAATCCTTGTTATTGAATGGAATTGTCCACTTTTGTATGAATAATTCAGAATAAACAGTCCAACCCATACAATCATTACTTGTTACTTTTCCGAAATGAATTATTATTTAATTAATTAACATGTTTTTTTTGGGAAAAATTAATTAATTAACATATTAAACTAATTAGATTTAGGTCTTTCTGTATGTATCGCGCATCTCTTTCTTCCTTGCTCCTCGTCCTCATTGATCGACCGTAAACGGTTTCTCCTTTTTAATTAAGGTTAGTTTTACTGGGTTTGTTCAAACATAAAATTGATTTGATATCAATCTTTGAGAGATATATATATATATATACTTGTTAATCTTCTGTATGGATTAATTGAAGTTTATTTATTGTTACATGCATGCATGAACTAGATATGGATACACGATCAAACCAATCATTGTCTAGTGAGAAGAGGAGAATGGTCGACAATACTCATATTTCTTTGTTATGTGAAGATTTGTTATTAGATATTCTAAAGAGGTTGCCTGCAAAAGATGATCTTCAATGCAGATCGGTCTGCAAGGAATGGAACTTTCTGTTACGAACTCCTCACTTTATTTCTCTTCATTATAACCATTCCTCACAGATCAATAATGCCTCTTCCTCCTCACATTTCATTCTCTTCCGAAAGGCTTACTCTGTTCCTTACAACTTCGGTGGTAAAAATGTATTGACATTCTTTACCTTAAAGAAAACAAACAACCAACTAGTAGCCACAGTCGACAAAGAACGTTAGTTCCATTCTATCATCATTATGCTTTCCATCCAATATGGATATGGATGACATCCAATTATTTTCTCCTTTTGAATGTTTGATATGTTTTGGATATGGTTTGCATGTTATTCTATATAACCCATCGACTAGAGAATCTTAATTGTTGCACAATCAACCTCATCTTTCAAGATTAGAAATTGGTTTTAGGGTGGTTCGTATTCTTGATGTTTGGTTCGAATCCAGCACTAAGAAACATTACAAAGTCTTTATGATGGCTATTTCGAGTGGCTTCTGCAAGATCGAGACATACGATTCAACTGTGAATAGTTGGAGATTAAGCAACGCTATATTTGGAAGGGTATTTCGTATTAAATCCTTGTTATTGAATTGAATTGTCCACTTTTGTATGGAATAATTCAGAATAAACAGTCCAACCCATACACTCATTACTTGTTACTTTTCCGAAATGAATTATTATTTAATTAATTAACATATTTTTTTGGGGAAAAATTAATTAACTAACATATTAAACTAATTAGATTTAGGTCTTTCTGTATCGCGCATCTCTTTCTTCTTGGCTCCTCCTCCTCATTGATCGACCGTAAACGGTTTCTCCTTTTTAATTAAGGTTAGTTTTACAGGGTTTGTTCAAACATAAAATTGAATTGATATCAATCTTTGAGATATATATATATACTTGTTAATCTTCTGTATGGATTAATTGAAGTTTATTTATTGTTACATGCATGCATGAACTAGATATGGATACACGATCAAACCAATCATTGTCTAGTAGGAGGAGAATGGTCGACAATACTCAGATTTCTTTGTTATGTGAAGATTTGTTATTAGATATTCTAAAGAGGTTGCCTGCAAAAGATGTTCTTCAATGCAGATCGGTCTGCAAGGAATGGAACTTTCTGTTACGAACTCCTCACTTTATTTCTCTTCATTATAACCATTCCTCACAGATCAATAATGCCTCCTCCTCCTCACATTTCATTCTCTTCCGAAAGGCTTACTCTGTTCCTTACAATTTCGGTGGTAAAAATGTATTGACATTCTTTACCTTAAAGAAAATAAACAACCAACTAGTAGCCACAGTCGACAAAGAAGTAGACGTTAGTTCCATTCTATCATGATTATGCTTTCCATCCAATATGGATATGGATGACATCCAATTATTTTCTCCTTTTGATGGTTTGATATGTTTTGGATATGGTTTGCATGTTATTCTATATAACCCATCGACTAGAGAATCTCAATTGTTGCATAATCAACCTCATCTTTCAAGATTAGAAATTGGTTTTAGGGTGGTTCGTATTCTGGATGTTTGGTTCGAATCCAGCACTAAGAAACGTTACAAAGTCTTTATGATGGCTATTTCGAGTGGCTTCTGCAAGATCGAGACATACGATTCAACTGTGAATAGTTGGAGATTAAGCAACGCTATATTTGGAAGGGTATTTCGTATTAAATCCTTGTTATTGAATGGAATTGTCCACTTTTGTATGGAATAATTCAGAATAAACAGTCCAACCCATACACTCATTACTTGTTACTTTTCCGAAATGAATTATTATTTAATTAATTAACATATTTTTTTTTGGGAAAAATTAATTAATTAACATATTAAACTAATTAGATTTAGGTCTTTCTGTATGTATCGCGCATCTCTTTCTTCTTGGCTCCTCGTCCTCATTGATCGACCGTAAACGGTTTCTCCTTTTTAATTAAGGTTAGTTTTACTGGGTTTGTTCAAACATAAAATTGAATTGATATCAATCTTTGAGAGATATATATATATACTTGTTAATCTTCTGTATGGATTAATTGAAGTTTATTTATTGTTACATGCATGCATGAACTAGATATGGATACACGATCAAACCAATCATTGTCTAGTGAGAAGAGGAGAATGGTCGACAATACTCATATTTCTTTGTTATGTGAAGATTTGTTATTAGATATTCTAAAGAGGTTGCCTGCAAAAGATGATCTTCAATGCAGATCGGTCTGCAAGGAATGGAACTTCCTGTTACGAACTCCTCACTTTATTTCTCTTCATTATAACCATTCCTCACAGATCAATAATGCCTCCTCCTCCTCACATTTCATTCTCTTCCGAAAGGCTTACTCTGTTCCTTACAATTTCGGTGGTAAAAATGTATTGACATTCTTTACCTTAAAGAAAACAAACAACCAACTAGTAGCCACAGTCGACAAAGAACGTTAGTTCCATTCTATCATCATTATGCTTTCCATCCAATATGGATATGGATGACATCCAATTATTTTCTCCTTTTGATGGTTTGATATGTTTTGGATATGGTTTGCATGTTATTCTATATAACCCATCGACTAGAGAATCTTAATTGTTGCACAATCAACCTCATCTTTCAAGATTAGAAATTGGTTTTAGGGTGGTTCGTATTCTTGATGTTTGGTTCGAATCCAGCACTAAGAAACAATACAAAGTCTTTATGATGGCTATTTCGAGTGGCTTCTGCAAGATCGAGACATACGATTCAACTGTGAATAGTTGGAGATTAAGCAACGCTATATTTGGAAGGGTATTTCGTATTAAATCCTTGTTATTGAATTGAATTGTCCACTTTTGTATGGAATAATTCAGAATAAACAGTCCAACCCATACATTCATTACTTGTTACTTTTCCGAAATGAATTATTATTTAATTAATTAACATATTTTTTTGGGGAAAAATTAATTAATTAACATATTAAACTAATTAGATTTAGGTCTTTCTGTATCGCGCATCTCTTTCTTCTTGGCTCCTCCTCCTAATTGATCGACCGTAAACGGTTTCTCCTTTTTAATTAAGGTTAGTTTTACAGGGTTTGTTCAAACATAAAATTGAATTGATATCAATCTTTGAGATATATATATATATACTTGTTAATCTTCTGTATGGATTAATTGAAGTTTATTTATTGTTACATGCATGCATGAACTAGATATGGATACACGATCAAACCAATCATTGTCTAGTGAGAAGAGGAGAATGGTCGACAATACTCAGATTTCTTTGTTATGTGAAGATTTGTTATTAGATATTCTAAAGAGGTTGCCTGCAAAAGATGTTCTTCAATGCAGATCGGTCTGCAAGGAATGGAACTTTCTGTTACGAACTCCTCACTTTATTTCTCTTCATTATAACCATTCCTCACAGATCAATAATGCCTCCTCCTCCTCACATTTCATTCTCTTCCGAAAGGCTTACTCTGTTCCTTACAATTTCGGTGGTAAAAATGTATTGACATTCTTTACCTTAAAGAAAATAAACAACCAACTAGTAGCCACAGTCGACAAAGAAGTAGACGTTAGTTCCATTCTATCATGATTATGCTTTCCATCCAATATGGATATGGATGACATCCAATTATTTTCTCCTTTTGATGGTTTGATATGTTTTGGATATGGTTTGCATGTTATTCTATATAACCCATCGACTAGAGAATCTCAATTGTTGCATAATCAACCTCATCTTTCAAGATTAGAAATTGGTTTTAGGGTGGTTCGTATTCTGGATGTTTGGTTCGAATCCAGCACTAATAAACGTTACAAAGTCTTTATGATGGCTATTTCGAGTGGCTTCTGCAAGATCGAGACATACGATTCAACTGTGAATAGTTGGAGATTAAGCAACGCTATATTTGGAAGGGTATTTCGTATTAAATCCTTGTTATTGAATGGAATTGTCCACTTTTGTATGGAATAATTCAGAATAAACAGTCCAACCCATACACTCATTACTTGTTACTTTTCCGAAATGAATTATTATTTAATTAATTAACATATTTTTTTTTTGGGAAAAATTAATTAATTAACATATTAAACTAATTAGATTTAGGTCTTTCTGTATCGCGCATCTCTTTCTTCTTGGCTCCTCCTCCTCATTGATCGACCGTAAACGGTTTCTCCTTTTTAATTAAGGTTAGTTTTACTGGGTTTGTTCAAACATAAAATTGAATTGATATCAATCTTTGAGATATATATATATACTTGTTAATCTTCTGTATGGATTAATTGAAGTTTATTTATTGTTACATGCATGCATGAACTAGATATGGATACACGATCAAACCAATCATTGTCTAGTGAGAAGAGGAGAATGGTCGACAATACTCAGATTTCTTTGTTATGTGAAGATTTGTTATTAGATATTCTAAAGAGGTTGCCTGCAAAAGATGTTCTTCAATGCAGATCGGTCTGCAAGGAATGGAACTTTCTGTTACGAACTCCTCACTTTATTTCTCTTCATTATAACCATTCCTCACAGATCAATAATGCCTCCTCCTCCTCACATTTCATTCTCTTCCGAAAGGCTTACTCTGTTCCTTACAATTTCGGTGGTAAAAATGTATTGACATTCTTTACCTTAAAGAAAACAAACAACCAACTAGTAGCCACAGTCGACAAAGAACGTTAGTTCCATTATATCATCATCATGCTTTCCATCAAATATGGATATGGATGACATCCAATTATTTTCTCCTTTTGATGGTTTGATATGTATTGGATATGGTTTGCATGTTATTCTATATAACCCATCGACTAGAGAATCTCAATTGTTGCACAATCAACCTCATCTTTCAAGATTAGAAATTGGTTTTAGGGTGGTTCGTATTCTGGATGTTTGGTTCGAAACCAGCACTAAGAAACATTACAAAGTCTTTATGATGGCTATTTCGAGTGGCTTCTGCAAGATCGAGACATACGATTCAACTGTGAATAGTTGGAGATTAAGCAACACTATATTTGGAAGGGTATTTCGTATTAAATCCTTGTTATTGAATGGAATTGTCCACTTTTGTATGGAAAGGGATTCGGTTTCTGTGATTGTCACATTTGATGCAAGATTGGAAACCTTTAGACAACTTGAATTCCCTCCATCTACTTCTGATTACAACATGGATTCGGACCTGTTGTCGTTTTACGGAAATCTTTCATTTTTAAGACCGGTAACTGTTGATCACAAAACGATGTGGGGTGAGATATGGGTAATGACTGAATATGGGGTGAACGAGTCTTGGAAAAAGATATACTCTATTCCATTTAATGGTTTTAGTTTGTTCTTTCTATCTTTATTTCGACCGTTAAAGTTTTGGAAGAACATGGAAGGGCAGAATGAGTTGTGGCTGAAAACCATTGATAATAAGATCTTGGTTGTAAATCTTGATACACACAAGTTTACCAATTTGGAATTGGACTGCTTAAATGACAAATTGTGGAAGATTGTCTCTAATAATGTTGAGAGTTTACTTTCTCTAAAATAATTTTACAAATATGCATATTTTTTTTTAATATTTTTTATTAGTACTTTATGAAGGGATACATTCTTAGTTTAATAACTTAGATATAAGTATAGTTTTATTTTTATTTTTTTTTAGGTTTCTCTTTTAATGCAAGTCTTTCATTGAAATAAATGGTATTTTTATTTTTTAACCTTGCCTCAATTGGTAAATTTTAAGGTTTCTAATTTTGTTTTTGTTTTTGTTATATATATTAATAAATGAGTTTAAATATATTTCACACTAGTTAAATACAATTAATTAAATCTATTTTTATTATTTTATTTAAATATAAATCAAACATTTATGTTAAATACACAATATATGTGACATACTAAAAAAATAAGAATTTTATAGCATTAGGTTCAATAAAATCACCTAAAATCATCATATTATATCATTAAATATGCTAGTTCAAATATATATATATATATATATATATATATATATATATATATATATATATATATATATATAATGATGCTTAATTTTTAAAGTGTCCAGATTGTCGGGTCGAGAGTTGTGGTTAATTTAGATATATATATGTGAGAGTAAATGGATACTTGGGTCGGATTGTGGGTTAACCCGTCCATAAACTTAAAACGGTTAAAAATAAAATTTAAAATGTTATATATATGTTTCAAATTTGCAACTTAACCAAAATATATATACATACACAAAATTATAAAATTATTTTAACAATCATAAGCGGTCTAGTGATTAAAGTGTTAACATTTCGTAAATATGTTAGCTTAAATAAAGTAAACATTGGAGAAAAAACCTAAACACACTTTCACGGAGGGTGATTTAGGGCTTAGGATCATGTTTAAGAATTCACTCTCGAATTTGGTTATTAAATAATCTAAATTATTATAGATATAAAAAATATAAAAATTTAAATGAATTAGTTAGATGATTTTTTTAATATTCTTATTTTTTTTAAATAAATATATAATAATAAGTAATATTAGACCCAGTAGAACTTTATATTTGTTTGGTAGTTTGATCCAAAATTTAATATTTAAAGATTTATTTTATCGAAATTATTTTTATTTTTACCTAATAAATGTTTTCAATTTATATGAATTTGGGTAGGTTTAATTAAATAAAAAAACAATTTTAAATAAATCAAGTAAATAAAGACAAGTTTTGTTATATTTTTTAATAATTAGATAAAAAAATATTAAATTAAATTATAAAGTTATATTTTTAACGTAATTTTTTTCTTAAAATTTTATATTATTACAGTTACACGAACTACATGCTAGTATATTTAAATGTAGTAAATTTTTACTTTATAGCTAATTAATTTGTATCTTCCTATAAATTGAATTTCAAAAAAGATTGTATGTGCAGAATGATGTTAAATTCATATGCTAGAGAATTACTTAGTTCAAATGCTTGTGTTTTTTTATAGTTTACCTAGGCTGTATAGATTCATTGAGAAAATGGGAAAATCATTAGATCCTAGTCGACCTAAAGAAAGAAATGAGAGGATCATAGACATCTTGTCTAGCGTTCACACCCATGACATAATCGGCGTGACCATAATCCACGTTCAATTGCACCACCATCTTGTGACCGCCTTTTTGCAGCATTTGAATCAACATCCCCACGTCTATGCTATCTGAGAGTGCATCTTTTCCTCCATAACTTATGAAAAGTGGAAGTTTTCCAGCTATTCCCACCATCTCATACAATGGCGGTTTCATCTGCCCATAATGCTTCATGTTATCAGCCTCACTCGAGTAGTTGAACATTGCAATGTATCCTCCTCCTCTTATCACTGTCTCCACCCAAAGAAACAAATTAGAAAAAACCATGTCCTAACATATAGTCGCGAATTCCAAAACCACTTACTTTGCGACAGATGGATTATATTCTTCGTAGAGGTTGGCTGAGGCTCGTGCTCGAGAAAAAGTTGAACTGTTGAAGAGTTCAGGCAGCAATTATACTAAGAAAAAGGCATTTATTCAATGCTAAAAGTTTTTTTTTCTCCTTACCTTGTTAAATCCTCAAATACACAGGGCAAAAATAAAACTGAAGTAAAAAAAATAAATTTGTGAAATGCTAATAATATAGGTTGCATCATGTTCTTAGTCTCCCATAATATTGATTGACTGCATTAAGGAAACCAAGTTAAGGAAATCACTGAATATTGTAAAGTAGGATCTGATAGCCTATTTGATGAAGGGTTATTTTGATTTAATTCAAATAACTTTTCATGTGATCTTTAATAAAGTCATCAACTAAAATATTCAAAGGGCATACTGGACAGTACATAAAAAACAGCCCATGCTGAGAATATTAATCAAACAAGTTTGCTCATCACAAATATATTCCACCATTTTGACCCATACTTATAAGGAATACTTCGGATTCTTGTAATTTTAACCAAATATATTCGAAATCCGAGCAAGGTATGAATGACACCCAAACAGATGCATGAGAGGCAATACTTTCACTCACTCGACAAATAAGTGTCGAGTTAACAATTCTCGAAATTTCAATCCAAGCAATCAAGCATGTAGGAGGAGTGAACAAAATACTGGCAATGTAATTAGAACAATAGAACTGGAACAACACAAGAAGCATCTTCCAAAACCAATGTCACAACAGAAAATCAGGAAACAAATCAAATCCAATAAGAAATTGCCAAGGAAGAAAATCAACACGGGTTGAAGCTAAAGAAATTATTCAGACAGAAGGTAACAAGGCTGGAAATCAAGAGCAGAATAAAGCCAAAAGCCATATCAAGGTTAAAAAAAATAACAAAAAAGATGAAATGGGTCAGGGTTTAGAAGAATTTTGAGAATCAAAGTAATGGTAATAATCAAGGTATGGAAGTCAGTTCCAAAGGTCATGATCAACACAAGGATAAGAGCAATTAGTGTTTGGGTCAGCACTAGGCTGAGGGTCAGAATATGGGTCAAGATCAGCACCAGGCTAAGGGTCAGAATCAAGATACAACTATGGGTCAAGATCACCAACAGGCTGAAGGTAACGAGGGTTTGGGTTAGAATTAGGGTCTAGGTCAGAATCAGGATCTGGGTAAACATCAAAATCTGGGTCAGAAACAGGACTGTGACCAAGAAAATCCAGGGCTCAAAAATGTTAAATTTTTGCTGAATCTATTGAACGTGACCTATAAATACTTGGGTTTAGATAATTTAAAATTCCAGAATTAAACATAAACAAAAGAGGTATTGAAGAAGAAATCTTAAGTAATAATATTGACAAGGTTCGCATATTGTGCATTGATAGTAGTTTGGAACTCATTCATAATTCGAACTCGAGAACTAGAAGAATCTGGGTTGTCTGGGATTCAATGGTTGCCGAAGTCAAGTCACTTTTCTCCAATGATCAAACAATACTAGTTGGGGTCAAGGAAAACATCACTAGAATTGAGTTCTAACTTGCTTTTGTCTATGGTAACAATTACAGTACCGAGAGAAGACTGCTCTGGAGCTATCTTAAGAACTGGATTGATGGCGATAAACTATGGGCTGTCCTTGGTGATTTTAATGCTACGAGAAGCGAAATTGACCAAAGCTCGGAGTCTGATATTACCCAAGATATGATTGACTTCAACGATTGCATTAAAGACATAGGATGCATCGAACCAACCAACTCAAGGAACTTCTTTACATGGTCATCAACTCGGGAAGATGGACATATTCAGAAAAACAGAATTGATAGAAGTCTTTTCAATGAGAAGTTGATTGCTCAATTCCCGAGAAGCCAATACACGTTTTGAATCCTGGAATCTCATATCACATTCCTATCAAACTCTTCTGGGAGAAGGAGGAGAGGTTTAAAAGACACTTCAAATTCTTTAATTTCTGGATGGAGAGTGATAATTTCAAAGATATACTAGGTAAAGTGTGGGCCAAAAATGTGGAGGGTTCAAACATGTTCAAGGTCTCAAAAGAGCTCAGACTTCTAAAAATCCAACTGAAAAAGTTTGATAAGAAGAAGTTCAGTAACATCTCCAAACGAGTCCAAATAGCCAGAATTGAGTTAGAAGAAGTCCAAAGCAAGTTACTTGGGGGAGAAAATGATGAACAACTTAACGAGGAAGAAAAAGATGCCCTTAATAATTTCAGAAAGCTCAGCTTATTAGAAGAGAATTTTGTGAAACAGAAATCAAGGCAGAATTGGCTTTCTCTCGGTGATAATAATATTGTCTTCTTCTATCGGAAATGTATGACTAGGAATCTCAGAAACAATATTTACAAACTGAATAATGATGAGGGTGAATATGTACAGGCACATAAAAGGTTACAAGATCTCGTCATCAACTTCTATAAAGATTTTTTGGGTACAAAGAAAGCACAACTAAGTCATCTGAACACTTTATACCAGATAATTGATAAAAGAGTTTCTACTGAAGACAGTCAAGATCTAATCAGGGTTGTCACGCGAGATGAAGTAAAAAAGGCTCTGTCCAGCATCAACGGTAATAAAAGTCTGGGTCTAGACGGTTTTAATGCTCAATTCTTTAAGGAAAACTGGCCGGTGTGGGTCACGATATTATAGAATGGATTCTGGAATTCTATAAGAACATGAAGATGCTCAAGTAGTGGAACACTACAATCCTGACTCTTATACCTAAAACCTCAGTTCCCGAAAAGGTTCAAGATTTAAACCGATTTTATGTTTTAATGTCGTTTACAAAATAATTTAAAAAATTCTTTCAAAACGATTTAAAAATGTCATTGGTAAAATTATTAGTTTAAATTCTCATGCAAAACCTCTTCAATGGTTATGGGAAGAGAAAAATATCCCCGAGAGTAACTTTCAAAATTGATATCAAAAAAACTTTTGATTCTGTTAGATGGGAGGCATTCGGGACTTTATGGTCGTATCGGGTTTTCCTATGATTTTTATAGAATGGATCATGCAATGTGTTTCTACCTCTCATTTTGTAGTTAGCGTCAATGGGATCCACAGAGGCTACTTCAAGGGTGAAACGGCGTGAGGTAGGGAGATCCCCTATCATCTTACCTTTTTGTCGTCATCATGGCAATCTTTGAGAGCGTCTTTACGACGTTCCAAAAGAATCGACCATACATCTTCCATCCATTCTGTGAGGAGGAGGAGGAGATCACCCATTTATGCTTTGCTGACGATTTGTTCATTCTCGCGATGGCTGACATAGATTCCATAAAAACTGTAAGAGTTTCACTAACATTTTTTTTGAGTTACATGGACTATCAATGAGAACAAAAGTTTGGCATTCTACGGAGGGATAAAAGAGGAAACAAAAGAAAACATATACAACATCATGGGCATCGTAGAAGGAAGCTTCCCGGTAAGATACTTAGGCATACCACTCACAGAAAAATATATCAACATCTCGCACTACAGGCCACTTATCGAGAAAGAGAAGAACTCAATTTTCAGTTGGGCATTAAAGAAACTTACATACGCGGGAAGAATTGAGTTGGTCAAAACGTGGTAATGGGAATCATCGGTTACTAGTCATATAAACTCGTGCTCCCAAAGAAAGTAATGAAAGAACTTGACGCACTAATGAGAAACTTTATTTGGAGAGGCAGCGGGAGAGGCGGGAAGAAGGTTAATTGAATCTCACTTTACAAACTAAGGGAAGAAGGCGACATAGGGCTCAAGAACTGTGTTGAATGGAATAAAGCATTGCCATTTTAACACCTATTGGCCATCGAGAGAAAATAAGAATCACTTTGGATCAAGTGGGTCCACACCCGGTTTATGAAACACGAATCAAGCGTTTGGACATTCAAAATAAATGAAGGCATGGAATGGTCGTTAAAGAAAATCCTTAAGCTAAGAAACAATATTGTAGGATTTTTCTATAATAGTTAGGGAGACGGTAGAAACACGTTGTTTTGCATGATCTCTGATATGAGGACCAACTGTTAATCAATAAAGAGAAATTCATAAATGTGAGGATCAAATGGGACTACCTAGATGTCAAGGTCAAAGACATTAAAGACGGGTTATGAAATTCGCTCCTTAGACGAATACCGGTGGGGCGGCGCATTCTCGAACATATTAAAAACATCAAATTCAACCAAAGAACAGACATACACCGATGGAAAGCCGAGGAAAACGGGAAGATGATTTCAAGAAAAGTGTGGAACACCATCTAAGAGAATAAAAAAACAGTAGATTGGGCTAATCTGGTCTGGTCGTCAAAGGTTATCCCGAGACATCAATTCATCATATGGATTACATTTCGGGAAAGGCTAAACACGAGAAACCGCATCAGGAAGTACATAGAAATTTCGGATTCAAGTTCTCTACTATGTGAAGGGAATGAAGAAACAGCTGATCATCTCTTCGGAAACTGTTCATTTACCTCAAAACTTTGGAATAAATTTCAAAAAATATGGAGATGACCAGTTTCCTGAGAGACTAGAAAGAAATCAAGAAAATGGCTGTAAAGAAAGCGAAGAGCACAAAGTTTAAGTCAAAAAATTTCAAATGCAGATTCTGCTCAACAGTTTACAACATCTGGCTGGAGAAAAACACGAGGGCATTCTCGAGAAATCGAAGAATTTTGGAGTAGACCTGGGATGATATTGTAACTAACTGTAGTGCGAACATACTAACGTGGAGAAGAGCCACGAAAAACGAACAGAATTGGAACCTTTGTAGGAACTAGAAGGTATCATATCAAGAAGTCACCAAGACACTATTTTTTTAGCGAGATAAACGCAATTTAAATTTGTTTGTAATTTGATGATTGTTTGTAATTCATTTGTTTTTAAAACCGTTACGAACTTAATTTTTCGAGGCTTGTCTAGGAAAATACAAAAACTCATTTGTTTTTTTTCGTTTTGGGGAATTTTAAATGAAATGACTTTAAGTCGTTTCCCCCAAAAATGTCTAAAATAATGCTAAAAGATGTAATCGAACATAAGCGAGAATGTCGACTTAAGTAACACAAACATTAGTGTGAAAATCTAGTACCGAAAAGTTGAGTCCACAAAGCGTGAGTTAGAGCTTATATAGTACCGAAAAGTGTAGTTGAATGTTTAAGAATTTATCCTTGAAAACCGCAATGTTCGTCCACTAAGGGTGAGTCAGAGTTTTAAATAAAATGTGTAATCAAATTTTAAGAATGTCATCCTTGAATATAATGTTTGGTGGGAATTGAGAAGGGTAAAGAGGTTCATCCACGGAGGGTGAGTTAGGGTCTAAGATCATGTCGAAAGTCATAGTCAAATGTATGTCAAAAGGCATAATCGAATGTTTAAGGATGTATCTTTTAAGACCGCAAAATTCGTCCACGAAGGGTGAGTTAGGGCCTAAAATAATGTTAAAATTTGTAATCTAATATTTACAAATGTCATCCTTAAAGATAATGTATGGTGAGAATTGAGAATAGTGAGGGGTTCATCCACGGAGGGTGAGTCAAAGACCTAAGATAATGTTGAAAGGTGTAGTCAAAAGCATATTTGAAGACTGGAAGGTTCATCCACGGAGGGTGAGTTAGGGCCTAAGATAATGTCGGAAGGCGTAGTCAAATGTTTAAGAATGTATCCTTGAAGACCGTAAGATTCATCCAAAAGGGTGATTCAAGGCCTAAAATCATGCCAAAAGGCATAATTGAATGTTTAATAATGTCATCTTTGAAAAAATAATGTATGGTGGGAATTGAGAATGGTGAGAAAATCGAATGTTTAAGAATGTAAATTTTGAAGATAATGTATATTATGGGATTTGAGAATGGAGATGATTAATAATGTGCATTGATATGTTTTGATATGTTTTAAAAATAAACATTATATTTTGATATGTTTTAAATTATTTATAAATATTTTTTATTTTAATTTATAATATTTTTAGAAAGAAATTATTAAATATCATTTATTTTTTTATATTTAATTATTTATATATATTCTAATTAATAAAATATAGTATAGTGAATTTTGTAATAAAAAACATGTCTCATATTCATATGTTAAAACTTCGTTTATATTTTCTCCATACACTAGTTTATTTAATAACACTCTATTCTATTTTATTTTATTTATTATTATGCCGATTTATTTTATTTAAATATCAACTTGGATTAAACATAAAAATTAATCATTCTTAAGCCCCTAAACTGCTTGACTATATAAATATTCGACCATATTATTTTTGTTTTCTACATTTTTTTCACATGAATGATCAGTTTATTGGTTCAAACCGTTACTTCTTATTTTACATTCAATTAAAACACACGACAATTAAAACATATAACATAAATAAAATAAAAAAAATCAAAACTACAATTATCTTTTTATCATGACCTAGGCTCCATTTTAAGGAGTAAATACAAAATCAAAATATTTCTCATGTTTTACTTTATTTTTGTTAAAATTGTATTTATTTAACTTTAATTTCCATTTATAAACATACGTGCCTTTACAGGATATTCACATAAATGTGGTGGACAAGGTAAGGTCAAACATTTAAATAATAATTTGAAAACGATTTACTAATCTGGATAATTAATAGATATACGAGAATACAATAGAAATACTTTAATTATAAGTTGTAAGTATTTGAGTTAAGAAAATCAAACATATTTAGAAGAGATCTGGGAGTATTGTAATTGTTAAATATAATTAACATTTTTGGCATAGTGAAGCATGCAATCAAATAATTATTTGCAATTATTTGATGCATATAGATATGAGAAACGAGTCTTTAGCGAAAGCAAGACTACGTGGCCTTGCCTAGCATTGCCAGCTAGGAGAGAGAAAAAAAAGAAAAAAAAAATAAAATAAAATAAAAACGTTTCAGTTTCCCCCTCTTTCTTCTTTTCATTTCTCATTTTTGGGAAACCGACTTCTTCTCTGGCGACTTTTCTCTCCAGTATCCCCGACTTCTTCTACTTTCTTCATTTTCTTTCGATCGAAAATGGTAGGTCTTCTCCTTCGTGTATGTTCACTTCATACTTCATTTAGATTGTCTGCCTTCGTGTTCACTTCATACTATTCTTTTCAGACTGGTGGTTCAGGTAAATCTCCATGCAAGACTCCCAGATCTCCAAGAACAAGGTAAATAAGACATCTTCTCTTTTAGAATCGTAGATCATTTTGATGATTTGAAGATCAGTTAGGGTTTTGCGGTTAGGGTTAGGGATTATTATGATTTTAACGATAGAAAACTATGATTATTGTGTATTTGCTGCATTATGGGTCTCGAAACCAAATTTTCATGACCCGAAAGTATGATTTTATTGTGTTTGGTTAAATTATGGGTCCTGAAAACTATGATTATTGTGTATTTGTTGAATTAAAGGTCCTGAAAGTGTGATTTTGGGAACCTGAAAGTGCGATTATATCATGTTTGGCTGAATTAAGGGTCCTGAAAGTGTGGTTTCGGGACCCGAAATAGGTGATTTCGGGACCCGAAAGTGCGATTATATCATATTTGGATGAATTAAGGGTCCCGAAAGTGTGGTTTCGGGACCCGAAAGTGCGATTATATCATGTTTGGCTGAATTAAGGGTCCTGAAAGTGTGGTTTCGGGACCTGAAATGGATGGTTTCGGGACCCGAAAGTGGGATTATATCATGTTTGGTTTAATTAAGGGTCCTGAAAGTGTGGTTTCGAGACCCGAAATGGATGGTTTCAGGACCTGAAAATAGGATTATATCATGTTTGGATGAATTAAGGGTCCCGAAATGGATGGTTCAGGACCCGAAAGTATGATTATATCATGTTTGGCTGAATTAAGGGTCCCGAAAGTGTGGTTTCGGGACCCGAAATAGATGGTTTCGGGACCCGAAATAGATGGTTTCGGGACTCGAAAGTGGGATTATATCATGTTTGGCTGAATTAAGGGTCCCGAAAGTGTGGTTTCGGGACCCAAAATGGATGGTTTCAGGACCCGAAAATGGGATTATATCATGTTTGACTGTTATGGGTCTAGAAAGTTTCGTTTTGGGACCCGAAATGGATAGTTTCAAGACCCAAAACATGTGGTTTCGAGACCCGAAAGGGTTGTTTTGGGGTCCGAAATGAGTTGTTTTGGGACCCGAATTGCTTCATTTATTTGATTATCTGCTTCATAGTTTTTAAATGTTTATCTTTTGTTTTTGTATGGCAAATAAACGTAAAAGGAATGCCAAAGAAGCAGCTCCTGAAGCAGCTCCCAAAGTAGCTCCCAAATCCCCAAAGCAGCTCCCAAAGTAGTTCCCAAATCCCCCAGAGCAGCAACTCCCAAAGAAGCCCCCCACAACTTATTTTTAACTAGGACATCATCTAATGACCTTTTTAATCTTCTTTAAATTCTGTATAAGAAACAAAAAGATGTTGTGAAGTCAATAGGCTTTGGCTCTCTACTTTCATTATAGTTTTCAAAATGCCCCGAGAAGATCTCTCGTTATCTAGTCACACAGTTTGACTGTAATAAATGTTCATTCACCCTAGAGAATGGCGAGGAAGTGAAAATCGAAGAAGAGGACGTTCATATGATATTGTGTCTCCCTAGAGGGGAGCTGGACATTGTAGAATATCATAATAACGAGAATAATGACAAGTTGAAGGCAATTATGACTCGATGGGGTGACCCTGTTAATGGCGCTCCTTTTGCGACTACTATGCCGACGAAAATCATTGAGAACAAAGTTGCTGACAACAATTTCAAGATAGACTTCTTATTATTTGTTGTCAGCTGCTTTCTCTAGTGTGATCACCTAGGTCAACTATCCAGGTATATCTCATTTCTGTTATTTACACTTGCATGACAGCATATATGTATTGTTAAATAATCCTCAAATATGTTTTTTTCACTTGCAGATATAGAATTCTGAAATCTATTTTAGATATTGATAATATCAAGAAATTCAATTGGTGCAAATTTGTACTTGAAGGATTAGTTCAATCAGGCGCAAAAATGAAGGAGAATGAAAAACGACATTTCCAAGGACCACATACGTTCTTAATCGTAAGTTATCACCAATTAATTTTCTTGTTTTCAAAAATATTTGGTTTTAACATATGTATTTTTTCAGTTGTGCTACATGTATAGGGTGAGCAACCCTGAACTGGGAGGAGTTAATGAGCGACGATTTCCTATACTGTCATGTTGGAATGACACGACGTTGAAGTTTAGGCTAGATACAAAGTTTGAAAATGGAGGATTCGGACGTGGAAGCGTTCTGGGACGCATTCCACTACCGTGGATGTGGGAGGAGAGCGATGACGAGGATAATTATGTGGGGGAGAAGGAGAACGAGGAGGAGGATATGAACGAGGAGGAGGATGTGGGGTGTCTGAGCCTCCAAAGGCAGCAGCAGAACCTAAGAAGGCAACACCTAGAAAGAGGTCAGAACCAATGAATTCAACATGGATGGATCCGAAATGGTGTCTGAGCGAAATGTGGGGGTGTCTGAGCAAAATGTTGTGTTTCGGGACCCCAATGGATCGTTTCGGGACTCGAAATGTTGTATTTCGGGACCCGAAATGGTGTTTTGGAACCCGAAATGGATCGTTTCGGGACTCGAAATGTTGTGTTTCGGGACCTGAAATGGTGTTTCAGGACCCGAAATAGATTGTTTCGGGACCAGAAATAGACAAAAATAAGTGACAACAATATGATCAAATAAGTACTATCTTCGTTAAAGATATGATAAAAATGTAAAAATATTCAAAGTGACAACATGTTCAAATAAGTTACTATCTTCGTTGAATGTTATCCCCACACGCATTATCTTCGACATATATTTGAGAGGACAAAAGTGATGTGAAGGATAATTGAGTTGAAAGTGAATCATTCCATTGTTGTTGTTGTTGTTGTTTTGAATCCAAAACTATAGATGTTGTGTCCGTATTTCCCTTCTTTTTTGATCTCGAAGTCTTGGGGATTTTTGAATTTAAAATTGTTTCCTCTTTGTTGGTGGTCGTCCTCGACTTCTAACTTTGTTAGGAGAGTGTATCAAAATGGATGTAGCGGGAGATTGAAATGGAGATGGAGATGGAGATGCTTCTGTGCTTTGGTCGTTAGATGCTTCAGTGCTTCCATGATTAAGTGACATAAACTGTTCCATCAAGCCTTTTATTCCGTTCATCCAAAAAGAACAACTGACTTCAGATTTTACTTCAACTAGTTGAATCTCTTGCATCAATCGAGTTAGACTATTGTGACATTTTTTTTCTTCCACAGACATATCTGAATCATAAATATTGGTGATATTTTGATACCCACGCTTAATATCTTTACGCCACCGGTCCATTATATAATACATTGGTATCTCATTCATCCTCATTTTTTTTTAACACAGCCATGATATGCCTACACAAAATACCTCTAAACTCAAACAATCGACATTGACATTTCACATTGCAATCCATTTCGGTGTAATGTACTTTGTAAGAAACATCTCTTACATGTTCTCCATTAACCCCCAAAATGATTTCCTCAACTCTAAATATACAAGTTGACCCTTCCTCTTCAATGACTGAGATGTCGCACAACATCAAACCTCTAACTTCTTTTTGAACCAATCTAAATATATCTGGAGTGTAGAAGGTTTGGTATTGTCTTTCAAAGGCAAATCCACTAACAGTTGGTATCAAAAAATTAAACGATTGGAAATCCAATTTCTTTTCTCTCTCGATATTTCTCAACAAAACCCTATAATATTGCTCGACGAATTGTTTGAGGGATGTTTTGGACTGCACGTAGTCATCAAAGAAGGTGTTCATACTTTCACTCCGTTGAGATGTTGACATCCCGGCCCAAAATTGTCCTTTCACATAAACAAGTATCCATTTAGATCTTTCCAAATACAAAGATTTCAGCCAAACATTATCTTCCAACTGATAATCTTCAATTAGTCTATTCCAATCCTCTTCGCATTGTTGAATATTTATGGAATTGTATACTATGTTTTTCAGCCTCTTCTTTATTAGATGGTATTCAGTATGGCTTCCAAGTTTTATAGGAAGTTTCTTCATTATATGCCACAAACAAAATCGATGATGAGTTTTAGGAAATACCTTCTCAATTGTAATCGTCATAGATCGACATTGGTCTGTGATTATGGCATTTGGAGGTCTATCATCCATACATTCCAACCAAGTTCTAAACAACCAAGTGAAAAAAATTGAATCTTCACTTGACAATAACCCACATCCAAGAAAAATGGATTGACCATGATGATTAACACCAACAAACAGAGCGAAAGGCATGTCATAGCGATTTTTCAATATGTTGTATCGAAAGAGATAACATCATGAAAATCTTCAAAGGCAGCCCTGCACCTACCATCTGCCCAAAACACGTTTTTAATTCGGGATTCCTCGTCCAAATCAATAAGGTAGAAGAAGTTTGAGTTCCTGGTTTGCATTCTTAAGAAATAATTAGTGAGTGCTTCAGCATCCCCACTCTCTAACCTCAACCTTTGTGCTTCTGTAACGTAATTTCTACATGTCCTCTCATCGAAAGACATGTTTTCATACCCTTCAGCTTCAACTACAAGTGATTGAAATATTTTGGCCATAGTTATTCCAGCTTCATCGTTTGTATCCAATCTTCTCTTTACATTTCCGTCAATTACTTTGTAGGATCTAACATGACGTATTCTCTCAGGGTTTAATGTATGGTTGTGCTCAAGAGAAATATTTGTTATCACATATTCCCCTTCATTTCGAACAACAACATTAATCTTTGCTTTACAATCTGTCTTCGTTATTGGTCTAGGCTGATGAAACTTATTTTTGGCCTTCGATTCTTTCATAAAACTCTACGCTAAAGTATTTCCTCTTACCACCTACATTTTTGCTCCCTAACTTGGTAATTTCGATTCCAGTTAAGTGGGCATATGATGTGTAGAATTCAAGAAGTTATTCTTCGGAGGAAAATTTCATTCCAACACTAGGAATGTGACTGGAAAAATTAAGTGCAACCGTAAGAAAAAAAGTCCTTAAACCACACTTTCGGGTCCCGAAACCACCCTTTTGGGTCCCGAAACCACTCATTCGGGTCCCGAAACCACCCTTTCAGGTCCCAAAGCCACCCTTTCGGTCCCGAAACAACACACACCGGGTCCCAAAACAACACATTTCGGGTCCCGAAACCACCTATTTCGGGTTTCGAAACACAACAATTTTTGTCCCGAAATAGTTTCGGGACAAAGAAGGACCCTTTCTTGTCCCGAAACCACCCATTTCGGGACAAGAAAGGGTCCTGAAACCACCCATTTCGATACAAGAAAGGGTCCCGAAACCACCTATTTCGGGTCCCAAAACACCACATTTTTTGTCCTGAAACACAACATTTTTTTGTCCTGAAACACAAATTTTTTTGTCCCGAAACCACCCATTTCGGGACAAAAAGGGTCGGTCCTTTCTTGTCCCTAAACCAACCATTTAGGGACAAGGAAGGACCCTTTCTTGTCCCGAAACTAACCATTTCGGGATAAGAAATGACCCTTTCTTGTCCTGAAACCACCCATTTCGGGATAAGAAATGATCGGTCATTTCTTGTCCCGAAACCAACCATTTCAGGACAAGGAAAGACCCTTTTTTGTCCCGAAACCACTTATTTCGGGACAAGGAATGACCATTTCTTGTCCCGAAACCACCCATTTTGGGACCCGAAATGACCCTCTAGGGTCCCTAAACGACCCTCTTTAGGTCCAGAAATGGTAGGTTTCGGGATATTTTGACACATTGAAATTTACATTTTTTATACCAATCGGGCAATCGGGTACCTTTCGAGTTCAACAGGGGTGGATCTGTTTAGGTTAAGTTCTTCATCTACTAGGTTGTTCAAGTTCGGTGCTTCGGTTTCCTAAAATTTCAAACAGTTCTGAAATAAACCCATAAACCTTTAAATCCATAAATACATCTGTAAAATGTAAACTCTAGATATGTAAAATCTAAACCCTAGATCTATAAAAAAATAATAATAAAGATCCTTAAAAAGGATACCATGGATAAATAAATGCAGCCGGAGAAAAGAAATAAATGCAGCCGGAGAAGAGAAATAAATACAGCCGGAGAAGAGAAATAAATGATGCCGGATACGTTTCAGAGAGAGAAAGAAATGCAGAAATATGAAACCCTATTGGTGAAAGAGGATATGCAGAAATGCAGAAATAATTTTTTTTCCCTTTTTTTTGCTTTTTCTCTCTCCTAGCTAGCAAGGCCACGTAGGATTCGTGGCTTGCTTTCGCTAAACATTCGTTGTATTTATCATACCTCTATAGATATCTTTTTGCCGAACTTTTTCTTTAAAGAAAAAGTGGAATCTGTCTAAGAGGAGTAGGGACAAATCCAGTATTTGGTGGTGGAGTGGACTTAAAAAATTTAGGGTGGAATAAAGTCTAAAGTAAAAACAAAAATATTTTGGATAAAACGGGTAAAAATTTTACTATTTTTTTAATAATTAAATAAATAAAATAGTGAATGTTATTGAAATTTTTTTAATAATTAAAGGTTAATGTCATATTTTAACCGTAAAAAAATAATAATAAAAAAAATCGGATAGGCTTCCGCCCACCCGAACTCTTACATAGAGGAGTATCAATAGAGCTGCTAGATATAGAGGGTGAGAGAAAAATTAAAACAAAAGTCGCCAAGACATGTCCATTGATCAATCATGTTAGCTATTATCCATTTATTTGTTGGTTGTCATCGTCTTATGTTGTAATTTGACTATAAAACTAAAATATGAAATATTTTTTCTTTCACATTCAACATGTAATTAACGATACATAAAATAAACATATTTTGATAACCATATTTAACTCATGGAGTATTGACGCATATGTTATTTATAGTCGAATGTATATTTGAATTGATCAACTTGGATCATTTTATTGTTGTAATTTAAATCATTTATTGTTTAAATGAAACTAATTTCATTAATGAATAAAAATAATAATGTCGATAAATAAAATCACACAAATTCATATTCAATTCCTAAAAAAAATTAGTATAAAACTCAAAATATTAAAAATAAGATTAAATTGAAATGATTTATTTATTTATTAGATATTTCGAAATATATATATATATATATATATATGAACTATTAAATTAGTTAGCATCTTGCTAAGTGTGTAGCACCCATTTTTCACGGGAAATTGGACCAAATGACCCCGAAGATTGGGGTATTTAACTTGGTGGTCACTGATAATTTTTATTACTTTCGTGGACTTTTTTTTGACGAAATTGCCCTTGTAGCGAAACGCTAAGGGACTTAGCGTTTCGCTAAGTGGATTAGGATTTAGTATAAATACTCTAATTTTTCCATTTCCTTAATTTCTCTCATTTCCTTTCTCTCTTTTCTCTTATTCTCTCTTTGACGGCGGCGACTACGGCGACGGAGGCGGCGGTCCACTTTATACAGATACAAATTTATGTTCTTATTTACGTGATCTTTATTTCAAACCCTAACCTAAATCGATTTTTGTTTTTATTTACACAATCTTCATTTCAAACCCTAACCTAAACATATTTTTCATGCAGGTCAGGTGAAGGATTCTAAGGGTTTGAAGGTCGAAGAAGATGTTCATTTCAAACCTTAACCTAATTCGATTTATGTTCATGTTTCCATGATCTTTATTTCAAACCCTTCGATTTAACATGTTCTTATTTGGTTCATATTGGTTCATATTTGTTATTTGGTTCATATTTGCAGTTCATAGGTTCATATTGGTTCATATATGTCGATGATGATATTTGCAAATAATCTCAAATCATATGGGTTCCGTTTTAGGGAAGTTTCGCTAAGGACTTACCGTTTTGCTAAGTGCTTACCGTTTCTCTAAGTGCTTACCGTTTCGCTAAGTGCTTAGCATTTCGCTAAGTGCTTAGCATTTCGAAATGGATATAATGAACCCTATTTTTGATTATTATTATGATTATGATTATGCATTGTTAAGCTATCTAGAGATTTTCCCATCTCTTTTGAAGATTATATAGAATACAATATGTTAAGCATTTTCAGCCATTTAGATAATCTTGGACAAAGTCTTCCTGTTTAAAGTATATTGATATATTTTCTTATGGTGTGTATTGGAGATCATTATGTATTTAGATAATCAAGAAACAGAAATAAGGAAATGGTCAATTGATGTATTGATTCTTCATATTGTTTGAATAGATAACATCTGCCATTGGGAACCCTTTTGAGCTGTTTATTCTGTGTCAACATTTGAGGGGCTTTATATTTCAAAAGTCTTATAATTGTTGTTTTCCTGAATAGGATGTTGGGTTTTGGTTAGAAGAGATAAATTTGGGAAGTTATCGTCAAATATTCAAAGAAATTGGTGTAAATGGGGAATACTTAGAAAGTATGTCAATGTTCACGACATAACATATACTTAGGTTTATAAGACGATGTCACATGAAATGGGGTGACTTTATAATCCTATGGAACTGAGGCTAATTAAAGGTTTAATTACTAATTGACACATTAATTTTTAATTTTTTTTCTCTCACTTTAACTTCTAAACTTATTGAGAATTTAAAGGAATAAATAATATATTAAATTTTTATATATTTTGTTTTTATTAAAAAAATAATATAATTATTTTAAATTATTAATTAAATATAGTTGTTGAGAATTTAAAGTAGAAAATTAAGCATAAAATTATTATATATATTTTTAAGTGAAATAACATAATAATTTTAAATTATTATTAATTAAATATATATTACATATTAATATTATTAATTTTGTTGAAAATTTAAAGTAAAAATTATACATTAAATTATTATATATATTTTTAAGGAGAAATAACATAATAGTTTTATAATTTAATTATATATATATATATATACGTTATTAAATATATATCACGTAATAATGTTTTAAAATTATTTTGTTATTTCTCATAAAAATATATAAATAATAATTTAATATATATATATATATATATATATTTAATTAATAATAATTTAAAATAATTACATTATTTTTTTTAGTAAAAACAAAATATATAATAATTTAATATATTATTTCTTATTTTAAATTCTAAATCATAGTTAAGTTTATAAGTTAAAGAATTTAAAGGTTGACATGGATTAGTAATTGGATTTACTTGTGTGGGTAGCATAGAAGAAACATTCAACAAGTAACAGACCTGATACCCTTGACTTTAATCAATTTCCTCCAACTCTTTCAAGTCTTTGAGCTAAGCCTTTCCGTTCTACTGGAAACTCTCCAATATCAGGAGCAGGTAAGGCTTAGCTCTCTTGTAAGGGTCGATAGGCGGAGAATCTCTGAGATTGATTCCTTTCCATCACATCAGTGCGATTCCGGTCGAGATTATATATATATTTTTTTATGAGTATTGAGAATATATATATATATATGATTAAAGATAAAAATTATTTATATAAAAATTAATTATAAAAGATAATATATATATATTATTAAAGAAAATATAAATATATATATATATAATATAAAAAAAAATAGAAGTGAAATTAGTTTCATTGAGTATTTGTTTATATATATTAATACTTATTAATAATTTTACTTTTCACTTATTATTTATTTATATTAATACTTATCTAAAGCTTATTTTATACCTTAATAATAGAATATAAATAACTAACTAACATATTAAACTATTAATTAGATTTAGGTCTTTCTATCTGTGTGCATCTCTTTCTCTCTTCCCTTTGGATCTCTCCTCTCTCTCTCACGAGCGCTGACTCTTTCTCTCTTCCCTTTGGATCTCTCCTCTCTCTCACGAGCGCTGACGACTACTCCTCGTCATTGACCGACCGTAAACGGCTTCTCCTTTAAGGTTAGTTTTACTGGGTTTGTTCAAACATAAATTATTAAATTGATATCAATCTTTGAGTATATATATACTTGTTAATCTTCTGTATGGATTAATTGAAGTTTATTTATTGTTACATGCATGCATGAACTAGATATGGATACACGATCAAACCAGAAGAAGAGAATGGTCGACAATACTCAGATTTCTTTGTTATGTGAAGATTTGTTATTAGATATTCTAAAGAGGTTGCCTGCAAAAGATGTTCTTCGATGCAGATCGGTCTGCAAGGAATGGAACATTCTATTACGAACTCCTCACTTTATTTCTCTTCATTATAACCATTCCTCACAGATCAGTAATGCCTCCTCCTCCTCACATTTCATTCTCCTCCGAAAGGCTTACTCTGTTCCTTACAATTTCGGTGCTAAAAATGTATTGACATTCTTTACCTTAAAGAAAACAAACAACCAACTAGTAGCCACAGTCGACAAAGAAGTAGACGTTAGTTCCATTCTATCATCATTATGCTTTCCATCCAATATGGATATGGATGACATCCAATTATTTTCTCCTTTTGATGGTTTGATATGTTTTGGATATGGTTTGCATGTTATTCTATATAACCCATCGACTAGAGAATCTCAATTGTTGCACAATCAACCTCATCTTTCAAGATTAGAAATTGGTTTTAGGGTGGTTCGTATTCTGGATGTTTGGTTCGAATCCAGCACTAAGAAGCATTACAAAGTCTTTATGATGGCTATTTCGAGTGGCTTCTGCAAGATCGAGACATACGATTCAACTGTGAATAGTTGGAGATTAAGCAAGGCTATATTTGGAAGGGTATTTCGTATTAAATCCTTGTTATTGAATGGAATTGTCCACTTTTGTATGGAAAGGGATTCGGTTTCTGTGATTGTCACATTTGATGCAAGATTGGAAACCATTGGACAACTTGAATTCCCTCCATCTACTTCTGATTACAACATGGATTCGGACCTGTTGTCCTTTTACGGAAATCTTTCATTTTTAAGACCGGTAATTGTTGATCACAAAACGATGTGGGGTGAGATATGGGTAATGACTGAATATGGGGTGAATGAGTCTTGGAAAAAGATATACTCTATTCCATTTAATGGTTTTAGTTTGTTTTTTCTATCTTTATTTCGACCCTTAAAGTTTTGGAAGAACATGGAAGGGCAGAATGAGTTGTGGCTGAAAACCATTGATAAGAAGATCTTGGTTGTAAATCTTGATACACACAAGTTTACCAATTTGGAATTGGACTGCTTAAATGACAAATTGTGGAAGATTGTCTCTAATAATGTTGAGAGTTTACTTTCTCTAAAATAATTTTACAAATATGCATATTTTTTTTTAATATTTTTTATTAGTACTTTATGAAGGGATACATTCTTAGTTTAATAACTTAGATATAAGTATAGTTTTATTTTTATTTTTTTTTAGGTTTCACTTTTAATGCAAGTCTTTCATTGAAATAAATGGTATTTTTATTTTTTAACCTTGCCTCAATTGGTAAATTATAAGGTGTCTAATTTTGTTTTTGTTTTTGTTATATATATTAATAAATGAGTTTAAATATATTTCACACTAGTTCAATACAATTAATTAAATCTATTTTTATTATTTTATTTAAATACAAATCAAACATTTATGTTAAATACACAATATTTACCTTTGTAGAAGTCAATATCTGACGTGGCATACTCAAAAATAAGAATTTTATAGCATTAGCTTCAATATAATGATACTTAATTTTTAAAGTGTCCAGATTGTCGGGTCGAGAGTTGTGGTTAATTTAGATACATATGTGAGAGTAAATGGATACTTGGGTCGGAATGTGGGTTAACCCCGTCCATAAACTTAAAACGGTTAAAAATAAAATTAAAAATATTATATATATATTTCAAACTTGCAACTTAACCAAAATATATATATATACATACACAAAATTATAAAATTATTTTAACAATCATAAGCGGTCTAGCGGTTAAAGTGTTAACATTTCGTAAGTATGTTGGCTTAAGTAAAATAAACATTTGAGAAAAAAACCTAAGTACTCCTCCACGGAGGGTGATTTAGGGCTTAAGATCATGTTTAAGAATTCACTCTCGAATTTGGTTATTAAATAATCTAAATTATTATAGATATAAAAAATATAAAAATTTAAATGAATTAGTTAGATGATTTTTTTAATATTCTTATTTTTTTCAAATGAATATATAATAATAAATAATATTAGATGCAGTAGAACTTGTTTGGTAGTTTGATCCAAAATTTAATATTTAAAGATTTGTTTTATCGAAATTATTTTTATTTTCACCTCATAAATGTTTTCAATTTATATGAATTTGGTTAGATTTAATTAAATAAAAAACAATTTTAAATAAATCAAGTAGATAAAAGCAAGTTTTATTATATTTTTTAATAATTAGATAAAAAAAATATTAAATTAAATTATAAAGTTATATTTTTAACGTAATTTTTTTCTTAAAATTTTATATTATTACAGTTACACGAGTTAAATATATAGTAAACTTTTACTTTATAGCTAATTAATTTGTATCTTCCTATAAATTGAATTTCAAAAAATATTGTATGTGCAGAATGATGTTAAATTCATATGCTAGAGAATTACTTAGTTCAAATGCTTGTGTTTTTTTATAGTTTACCTAGGCTGTATAGATTCATTGAGAAAATGGGAAAATCATTAGATCCTAGTCGACCTAAAGAAAGAAATGAGAGGATCATAGACATCTTGTCTAGCGTTCACACCCATGACATAATCGGCGTGACCATAATCCACGTTCAATTCACCATCTTGTGACCGCCTTTTTGCAGCATTTGAATCAACATCCCCACGTCTCTGCTATCTGAGAGTGCATCTTTTCCTCCATAACTTATCAAAAGTGGAAGTTTTCCAGCTATTCCCACCATCTCATACAATGGCGGTTTCATCTGCCCATAATGCTTCATGTTATCAGCCTCACTCGAGTAGTTGAACATTGCAATGTATCCTCCTCCTCTTATCACTGTCTCCACCCAAAGAAACAAATTAGAAAAACCATGTCCTAACATATAGTCGCGAATTCCAAAACTACTTACTTTGCGACAGATGGATTATATTCTTCGTAGAGGTTGGCTGAGGCTCGTGCTCGAGAAAAAGTTGAACTGTTGAAGAGTTCAGGCAGCAATTCTGGCCTGTATATATGAAAAAAAAAGCCAGTGACTTAAGTACAGTTCATTTTCGTGTATAACTAGTTACCTGTGAAAGTGGTTAACAAATCAAAGCAATCCAGGCCAGGGTTCAGGCAGAGCGATTTGAGGAGTTCGATCACGTCATTCCTGCTCAGATCATCGTGAAATCAAAGACGATTCATACCATTTTGTATTGAATGAAGAAAAAATATCAATTACAGGAATGATCAGATCATAATCCATACCCTCTTGGATCAAATTCATGAACACCCACACGGTACAAGGTCTTGGTGATAAGACATGAAAATCATATAAATGTTATTAGAGATGTAATGACGTATTAAATCTTGAAAGTGAATAATATAAGATTCATCGCAATATGAAATGTGATTTCTAAACCGGATAGGAGGAATGAATTCAGTTGTTTTATTTAACCCGAGACCTTAGCCTCTTAGTTCAAGACTATTACTACTTGAACTACTATAAATGGATAATTCGTGTTTGAGTTGTTTTCATTTAATCCTAACCTAATTGATGATGGATGGTTGGTTTTAACTTCTACCTCAGCAATGAAATTCTCAGCTGCATTTATTGCAAGTGGTGAAGACATCTGACTCAAATAAGCAATCGGGCTAAGCAAGGCAGCTGATCTAACCATGTTGATGAGATTTCCTTTTGAGAAAGAAGCCAAGGCAATCAAAGTTCCCTAAAAGATAACATATTATCAAAACATTAATCAATGCTCCAATTACGACTAAGTTTAAGAATACTAAAATAGCTTGAAACAAGTGTTTTTTTACCAGTGAATGTCCAACATAATACAACTTCTGCCCAGCTTGACGCATTACATACTGAACCGTGGCTGGAAGATCGTAAGCAACAAGTTCATCCCACGACCAATCCCAATAAGCCTAAGAAAACTGGGAAATGTTAAGTGAAAACACAAGGGGAAAAAACAGTAAAATTACATAAAAATAATAATTACAGGGTTATCAGTACTAAGATATGTATGGCCTCGACTGTATTTAGTTCCGCGTGTACTTGCAACCCAAACATCAAAACCATTGTCAGCCATAACAAATGCCAAAGCCTGGTCTTGGGGATTCAGTAGCCATGTTATACCATCCTACACATGCGGTTACACATATTTGTCATTCCATGTTGTATTCTTAAACACAGACTAATCATTATCTAAAATTCTAATAGCAAGTCCAAGACAAATTGGAAACACAAAATTTCAAGGAAGATTCTTTCCCCAAAATAGTATAAGGGCCTCTATTTTCTTTTACTAAGAAAAATGCATTTATTCAATGCTAAAAGTTTTTTTTGCTCCTTACCTTGTTAAATCCTCAAATACACAGGGCAAAAATAAAACTGAAGTAAATTGTGAAATGCTAATAATAGAGGTTGCATCATGTTCTTAGTCTCCCATAATATTTGATTGAGTGCATTAATGAAACCAAGTTAAGAAAACCAAGTTAAGGAAATCACTGAATATTGTGAAGTAGGATCTGATAGCCTATTTGATGATTCGGGTTATTTTGATTTAATTCAAATAACTTTTCATGTGATCTTTAATAAAGTCATCAACTAAATATTCAAAGGGCATACTGGACAGTACATAAAAAACAGCCCATGCTGAGAATATTAATCAAACAAGTTTACTCATCACAAATATATTCCACCATTTTGACCCATACTTATAATGAATACTTCGAATTCTTGTAATTTTAACCAAACATATTCGAAATTGGAACAAGGTATGAATGACACCCAAACAGATGCATGAGACGCAATACTTTCACTCACTCGACAAATAAGTGTCCTGTTAACAATTCACGAAATTCCAATCAAAGCAATCAAGCATCTAGGAGGAGTGAACAAAATACTGGCAATGTAATTAGAACAATAGAACTGGAACAGCACAAGAAGCATCTGCCAAAACTAATGTCACAACAGAAAATCAGGAAACAAATCAAATCCAATAAGAAATTGCCAAAGAAGAAAATCAACATCGGGTTGAAGCTAAAGAAATTATTCAGACAAAAGGTAACAAGGCTGAAAATCAAGAGCAGAATAAAGCCAAAAGCCATATCAAGGTTAAAAAAAATAACAAAAAAAAGATGAAATGGGTCAGGGTTTAGAAGAATGTTGAGAATCAAAGTCATGGTAATAACCAAGGTATGGAAGTCAGTTCCAAAGAGTTCTAACTTGAGTTCTAACTTGCTATTGTCTATGGTAACAATTCCAGTACCGAGAGAAGACTTCTCTAGAGCTGTCTTAGGAACTGGATTGATAGCGATAAACCATGGGATGTCCTTGGTGATTTTAATGCTACGAGAAGCGAAATTGACCAAAGCCCGGAGTCTTATATTACCCAAGATATGATTGACTTCAACGATTGAATTAAAGACATAGGATGCATCGACCCAACCAACTTAGGGAACTTCTTTACATGGTCATCAACTCGGGGAGATGGACATATTCAGAAAAACAGAATTGATAGAATTCTTTTCAATGAGAAGTTGATTGCTCAATTCCCGAGAAGCTAATACACGTTTTGAATCTTAGAATCTCATATCACAGTCTTATCAAACTCTTCTGGGAGAAGGAGGAGAGGTTCAAAAGACACTTTAAATTCTTTAATTTCTCGATGGAGAGTGATAATTTCAAAGATATACTAGGTAAAGTGTGGGCCGAAAATATGGAGGGTTCAAACATGTTCAAGGTCTCAAAAGAGCTTAGACTTCTAAAAATCCAACTGAAAAAGTTTGATAAGAAGAAGTTCAGTAACATCTCCAAACGAGTCCAAATAGCCAGAATTGAGTTAGAAGAAGTCCAAAGCAAGTTACTTGGGAGAGAAAATGATGAACAACTTAACGAGGAAGAAAAAGATGCCCTTGATAATTTCAGAAAGCTCAGCTTATTAGAAGAGAATTTTGTGAAATAGAAATCAAGGCAAAATTGGCTTTCTCTCGGTGATAATAATATTGCCTTCTTCTATCGGAAATGTATGACTAGGAATCTGAGAAACAATATTTACAAACTGAAGAATGATGAGGGTGAATATGTACAGGCACAGAAAGGGTTACAAGATCTCGCCATCAACTTCTATAAAGAGCTTATAAGTACAAAGAAAGCGCAACCAAGTCATTTGAACACCTTATACCAGATAATTGATAAAAGAGTTTATACTGAAGACAGACAAGATCTAATCAGGGTTGTCACACGGGACAGTCAAGATCTAATCAGGGTTGTCACACGGGATGAAGTAAAAAAGGCTCTGTCCAGCATCAACGGTAATAAAAGTCTGGGTCTAGACGGTTTTAATGCTCAATTCTTTAAGGAAAACTGGCCGGTGTAGGTCACGATATTATAGAATGGATTCTGGAATTCTATAAGAACATGAAGATGCTCAAGTAGTGGAACACTACAATCCTGACTCTTATACCCAAAACCTTAGTTCCCGAAAAGGTTCAAGATTTAGACTGATTTTATGTTGTAATGTCGTTTACAAAATAATTTCAAAAATTCTTTCAAAACGATTTAAAAATGTCATTGGTAAAATTATTAGTTTAAATTAATCTACATTCATTCCCTGTCGAACTATCTCACATAATATTCTTCTCATGCAAAAGTTCCTCAATGGTTATGGGAAGAGAAAAATATCCCCGAGAGTGACTTTCAAAATTGATATCAAAAAAACTTTTGATTCTGTTAGATGGGAAGCATTCGGGACTTTATGGTCGTATCGAGTTTTCCTATGATTTTTATAGAATGGATCATGCAATGTGTTTCTACCTCTCATTTTGTAGTTAACGTCAATGGGATCCACGGAGGCTACTTCAGGGTGAAACGGCGTGAGGCAGGGATATCCCCTATCATCTTACCTTTTTGTCGTCATCATGGCGATCTTTGAGAGCGTCTTTATGACGTTCCGAAAGAATCGACCATACATCTTCCACCCATTCTGTGAGGAGGAGATCACCCATTTATGCTTTGCTGACGATTTGTTCATTCTCGCGATGGCTGACATAAATTCCATAAAAACTGTAAGAGTTGTACTAACATTTTTTTTGGGTTACATGGACTATCAATTAGAACAAAAGCTTGGCATTCTACGGAGGAGTAAAAGAGGAAACAAAATCAAACATATACTCATGGGCATCGTAGAAGGAAGCTTCCCGGTAAGATACTTATGCATACCACTCACGGAAAAATATATCAAAATCTCGCACTACAGACCACTTATCGAGAAAGAGAAGAACTCAATTTCCGGTTGGGCATTAAAGAAACTTACATACGCGGGAAGAATTGAGTTGGTCAAAAGCGTGGTAATGGGAATCATCGGTTACTAGTCATAGAAACTCGTGCTCCCGAAGAAAGTAATGAAAGAACTTGACGCACTAATGAGAAACTTTATTTTGAGAAGCAGCGGGAGAGGCGGGAAGAATGTGTGGATCTCACTTTGCAAACTAAAGGAAGAAGGCGACATAGGGCTCAAGAACTGTGTTGAATGGAATAAAGCATTGACGTATAAACACCTATGGGCCATCGAGAGAAAATAAGAATCACTCTGGATCAAGTGAGTCCACACCTGGTTTATGAAACACGAATCAAGCGTTTGGACATTCAAAATAAGCGAAGGCATGGAATGGTCGTTAAAGAAAATCCTTAAGCTAAGAAACAATATTGTATGACTTTTTTTATAATAGTTAAGGAGACGGCAAAAACATGCTCTTTTGGCATGATCCCTGATATGAGGACCAACCGTTAATCAACAAAGAGAAATTCATAAATGTGAGGATCAAACGGGACTACCTAGCTGTCAAGGTCAAAGACATTAAAGACGGGTTATGAAATTCGCTCCTTAGACAAATACCGGCGGGGCGGCGCATTCTCGAACATATTAATAACATCAAATTCAACCAAAGAACATACATACACCGATGGAAAGCCGAGGAAAACGGGAACATGATTTCAAGAAAAGTGTGGAACACCATCTAAGAGAATGAAAAAACAGTAGATTGGGTTAATCTGGTCTGGTCGTCAAAGGTTATCCCGAGACACCAATTCATCATATGGATTACATTTCGGGAAAGGCTAAACACGAGAGACCGCATCAGGAAGTACATAGAAATTTCGGATTCAAGTTCTCTACTGTGTGAAGGGAATGTAGAAATAGTTGATCATCTCTTCGGGACTGTTCATTTACCTCAAAACTTTGGAATAAATTTGTAAAAAATATGGATATGACTAGTTTCCTGAGAGACTAGAAAGAAATCAAGGAAATGGCTGTAAAGAAAGCGAAGGGCACAAAGTTTAAGTCAAAGATTTTCAAATGCGGATTCGGCTCAACAGTTTACAACATCTGGCGAGAGAAAAACGCGAGGGCATTCTCGAGAAATCGAAGAATTCTGGAGTAGACCTGGGATGATATTGTAACTAACTGTAGTGCGAACATACAAACGTGGAGAAGAGCCACGAAAAACGAACAAAATTGGAACATTTGTAGGGACTGGAAGGTATCATATCAAGAAGTCACCAAGACACTGTTTTTTTAGCGAGATAAACGCAATTTAAATTTGTTTGTAATTTGATGATTGTTTGTAATTCATTTGTTTTTAAAATCGTTACGAACTTAATTTTTCGAGGCTTGTCTAGGAAAATACAAAAACTCATTTGGTTTTTTTTTCGTTTTGGGGTTTTTTAATGAAATGACTTTAAGTCGTTTTCCCCTAAAAATGTCTAAAATAATGCTAAAAGATGTAATCGAACATAAGCGAGAATGTCGACTTAAGTAACACAAACATTAGTGTGAAAATCTAGTACCGAAAAGTTGAGTCCACAAAGGGTGAGTTAGAGCCTATATAGTATCGAAAAGTGTAGTAGAATGTTTAAGAATTTATCCTTGAAAACCGCAATGTTCGTCCACTAAGGGTGAGTCAGAGTTTTAAATAAAATGTGTAATCAAATATTTAAGAATGTCATCCTTGAATATAATGTATGGTGGGAATTGAGAAGGGTAAAGAGGTTCATCCATGGAGGGTGAGTTAGGGTCTAAGATCATGTCGAAAGTCATAGTCAAATGTATGTCAAAAGGCATAATCGAATGTTTAAGGATGTATCTTTTAAGACTGCAAAATTCGTCCACGAAGGGTGAGTTAGGGCCTAAAATAATGTTAAAATGTGTAATTGAATATTTACGAATGTCATCCTTAAAGATAATGTATGGTGAGAATTGAGAATAGTGAGGGGTTCATCCACGGAGGGTGAGTCAGGGACCTAAGATAATGTTGAAAGGTGTAGTCAAAAGTATCTATGAAGACTGCAAGATTCATCCACGGAGGGTGAGTTAGGGCCTAAGATAATGTCGGAAGGCGTAGTCAAATGTTTAAGAATGCATCTTTGAAGACCGTAAGATTCATCCAAAAGGGTGATTCAAGGCCTAAAATCATGCCAAAAGGCATAATCGAATGTTTAATAATGTCATATTTGAAAAGATAATGTATGGTGGGAATTGAGTATGACGAGTAAATCGAATGTTTAAGAATGTCAATTTTGAAGATAATGTATATTATGGAATTTGAGAATGGAGATTGATTAATAATGTGCATTGATATGTTTTGATATTTTTAAAAATAAACATTATATTTTGATATGTTTTAAATCATTTATAAATATTTTTTTATTTTAATTTATAATATTTTTAAAAAGAAATTATTAATTACCATTTATTTTTTATATTTAATTATTTATATATATTCTAATTAATAAAATATAGTATAGTGAATTTTGTAATTAAAAACATGTCTCATATTCATCTGTTAAAACTTCGTTTATATTTTCTCCATACACTAGTTTATTTAATAACACTCTATTCTATTTTATTTTATTTATTATTATGCCGATTTATTTTATTTAAATATCAACTTGGATTAAACATAAAAATTAATCATTCTTAAGCCCCTAAACTGCTTGACTATATAAATATTTGACCATATTATTTTTGTTTTCTACATTTTTTTCACATGAATGATCAGTTTATTGATTCAAACCGTTACTTCTTATTTTACATTCAATTAAAACACACGATAATTAAAACATATAACATAAATAAATAAATAAATTAAAATCAAAACTACAATTATCTTTTTATCTTGATCTAGGCTCCATTTTAAGGAGTAAATACAAAATCAAAATATTTATCATGTTTTACTTTATTTTTGTTAAAATTGTATTTATTTAACTTTAATTTCCATTTATAAACATACGTGCCTTTACGGGATATTCACATAAATGTGGTGGACAAGGTAAAGTCAAACATTTAAATAATAATTTGAAATCGAATTACTAATTTGGATAATTAATAGATATATGAGAATACAATAGAAATACTTTAATTATAAGTTGTAAGTATTTGAGTTAAGAAAATCAAACATATTTAGAAGAGATCTGGGAGTATTGTAATTGTTAAATATAATTAACATATTTGGCATAGTGAAGCATGCAATCAATAGCTGATAGCAGCAATCAAATAATTATTTGCAATTATTTGATACATATAGATATGAGAAATGATATTCTCAACGAGTTTTTAGCGAAACGAGTCTTTAGCGAAAGCAAGGCCACGTATCCTACATGGCCTTGCCAGTTATGAGAGAAAAAAAATAAAAAAATAAAAAATAAAAATAAAAACGTTTCCGTTTCTCCTCTTTCTTCTTCCCCTCTTTCTTCATTTCATTTCTCATTTCCGACGAACCGACTTCTTCTCTGGCGACTTTTCTCTCCGGCATCCCCGACTTCTTCTACTTTCTTCATTTTCTTTCGATCGAAAATGGTAGGTCTTCTCCTTCGTGTATGTTCACTTCATACTTCATTTAGATTGTCTGCATTCGTGTTCACTTCATACTATTCTTTTTAGGCTGGTGATCCAAGTAAATCTCCATGCAAGACTCCCAGATCTCCAAGGACAAGGTAAATAAGACATCTTCTCTTTTAGAATCATAGATCATTTTGATGATTTGAATATCGGTTAGGGTTTTGCGGTTAAGGTTAGGGTTAGGGATTATTATGATTTTAACGATAGAAAACTATGATTATTATGTATTTGTTGCATTATGGGTCTCGAAACCAAGTTTTTGTGACCCAAAAGTATGATTTTATTGTGTTTGGTTGAATTATGGGTCCCGAAAACTATGATTAATGTGTATTTGATGAATTAAGGGTCCCGAAAGTGCAATTATATCATGTTTGGCTGAATTAAGGGTCCCGAAAGTGTGGTTTCGGGACCGGAAATAGGTGATTTCAGGACCCGAAAGTGCGATTATATCATGTTTGGCTGAATTAAGGGTCCCGAAAGAAAGTGTGGTTTCGGGATCCGAAATGGATGGTTTCGGGACCCGAAAGTGGGATTATATCATGTTTAGCTTAATTAAGGGTCCTAAAAGTGTGGTTTCGGGACACGAAATGGATGGTTTCAGGACCCGAAAATAGGATTATATCATGTTTGAATGAATTAAGGGTCCCGAAAGTGTGGTTTCAGAACCCGAAATGGATGGTTTCAGGACCCGAAAGTGGGATTATATCATGTTTGGCTGAATTAAGGGTCCCGAAAGTGTAGTTTTAGGACCCCAAATGGATGGTTTCAGAACCCGAAAGTGGGATTATATCATGTTTGGCTGAATTAAGGGTCCCGAAAGTGTGGTTTCGGGACCCAAAAGTGGGATTATATCATGTTTGGCTGAATTAAGGGTCCCGAAAGTGTGGTTTCGAGACCCAAAATGGATGGTTTCGGGACCCGAAAGTGGGATTATATCATGTTTGGCTATTATGGGTCCTGAAAGTTTGGTTTCAGGACCTAAAATGGATGGATTCGGGACCCGAAACATGTGGTTTCAGGACCCGAAACATGTAGTTTCGGGACCCGAAAGCTTAGTTTCGGGACCCAAAATGGATGGTTTCGGGACCCGAAACATGTGGTTTCAGGACCCGAAACATGTAGTTTGGGGACCTGAAAGCTTAGTTTCGGGACCCGAAAGCTTAGTTTCGGGACCCAAAAGGGTTGTTTTTGGGCCCGAATTGCTTCATTTATTTGATTATCTGCTTCATGGTTTTTAAATGTTTATCTTTTGTTTTTGTAGGACAAATAAACGTAAAATGAATGCCCAAGAAGCAGCTCCCGAAGCAGCTCCCAAAGTAGCTCCCAAATCCCCCAAAACAGCTCCCTAAGTAGTTCCCATATCCCTAGAGCAATAACTCCCAAAGCAGGCCCCCACAACTTATTTTTAACTAGGACATCGTCTAATGGCCTTTTCAATCTTCTTCAAATGCTGTCTAAGGAACAAAAAGATGATGTGAAGTAAATAGGCTTTGGCTCTCTACTTTCATTATCGCTTTCAAAATGCCCCGGGGAGATCTCTCATTATCTAGTCAGACAGTTTGACTATAATAAATGTTCATTCACCCTAGAGAATGGTGAGGAAGTGAAAATCGAAGAAAAAGATGTTCATATGATATTAGGTCTCCCCAGAGGGGAGCTGGACATTGTAGAATATCAGAATAACGAGACTAATGACAAGTTGAAGGCATTTAGGACTCGATGGGGTAACCCTGTTAATGGCGCTCCTTTAGCGACTGATATGCCGACGGAAATCATTGAGAACAAAGTTGCTGACAACAATTTCAAGATAAACTTCGTATTATTTGTTGTCAGCTGCTTTCTCTAGTGTGATCACCTAGGTCAACTATCCAGGTATATCTCATTTCTGTTATTTTCACGTGCATGACAACATATATGTATTGTTAAATAATCCTCAAATATTTTTTTTTTCACTTGCAGGTATAGAATTCTGAAATCTATTTCAGATGTTGATAATATCAAGAAGTTCAATTGGTGCAAATTTGTACTTGAAGGATTAGTTCAATCATACGCAAAAGTGAAGGAGAATGAAAAACGACATTTCCAAGGACCACATACGTTCTTAATCGTAAGTTATCACCAATTAATTTTCATGTTTTCAAAAATATTTGGTTTTAACATATGTATGTTTTCAGTTGTGCTACATGTATAGGGTGAGCAACCCTGAACTGGGAGGAGTTAATGAGCGACGATTTCCTATACTGTCATGTTGGAATGACACGACGTTGAAATTTAGGCTGGATACAGAGTTTGAAAATGGAGGATTCGGACGTGGAAGTGTTCTGGGACACATTCCACTATCGGGGATGTGGGAGGAGAGCGATGACGAGTATAATTATGTGGGGGAGGAGGAGAACGAGGAGGAGGATATGAACGAGGAGGAGGATGTGGGGGTGTCTAAGCCTCCAAAGGCAACAGCAACAGAACCTAAAAATGCAACACCTAGGAAGAGGTCAGAACCAATGAATTCAACATGGATGGATCCGAAATGGTGTCTGAGCGAAATGTGGGGGTGTTTGAGCGAAATGTTGTGTTTCGGGATCCGAAATGGTATTTCGGGACCTGAAATGGTGTTTCGGGACCCGAAATGGATCGTTTCGGGACCCAAAATGTTGTGTTTCGGGACCTGAAATGGTGTTTTAGGACCCGAAATGGATTGTTTCGGGACCAAAAATAGACAAAAATAAGTGACAACAACATGATCAAATAAGTACTATCTTCGTTAAAGATATGATAAAAATGTAAAAATATTCAAAGTGACAACATGTTCAAATAAGTTACTATCTTCGTTGAATGTTATCCCCACACGCATTATCTTCGATATATATTTGAGAGGACAAAAGTGATGTGAAGGATAATTGAATTGAAAGTGGATCATTCCATTGTTGTTGTTGTTGTGTTGAATCCAAAATTGTAGATGTTGTGGCCGTATTTCCCTTCTTTTTTGATCTCGAAGTCTTGGGGATTTTTTCAATTAAAGATTTTTTCCTCTTTGTTGGTGGTCGTCCTCGACTTCTAACTTTGTTAGGAGAGTGTATCAAAATGGATGTAGCGGGAGATTGAAATGGAGATGGAGATGCTTTTGTGCTTTGGTCTTTAGATGCTTTAGTACTTCCATGATTAAGTGACATAAACTGTTCCATCAAGTCTTTTATTCCGTTCATCCAAAAAGAACAACTGACTTCAGATTTTACTCCAACTGACGGAGCGAAAGGCATGTCATAGCGATTTGTCAAATAGGTTGTGTCGAAAGAGATAACATCATGAAAATCTTTAAAGGCAGCCCTACACCTACCATCTGCCCAAAACACGTTTTTAATTCGGGATTCTCGTCCAAATCAATAAGGTAGAAGAAGTTTGAGTTCCTAGTTTGCATTCTTAAGAAATAATTAGTGAGTGCTTCAGCATCCCCACTCCCTAACCTCAACATGTGTGCTTCTGTAACGTAATTTCTACATGTCCTCTCATCGAAAGACATGTTTTCATACCCTCCAGCTTCAACTACAAGTGATTGAAATGTTTTGGCCACAATTATTCTAGCTTCATCGTTTGTATCCAATTTTATCTTTACATTTCCGTCAATTACTTTGTAGGATCTAACATGACGTATTCTCTTAGGGCTTAATGTATGATTGTGCTCAAGAGAAATACTTGTTATCACATATTTCCCTTCATTTCAAACAACAACATTAATCTTCGCTTTACAATCTGTCTTCGTTAATGGTCTAGGCTCATGAAACTTATTTTTGGCTTCGATTCTTTCATAAAACTCTTGGCACAACCAACGCTGAAGTATTTCCTCTTACCACCTACATTTTTGCTCCTTAACTTGGTAATGCTGAATCCAGTTAAGTGGGCATATGATGTGTAGAATTCAAGAAGTTATTCTTCGGAGGAAAATGCCATTCTAACACTGGGATGTGCAACCGTAAGAAAAACGTCCCTAAACCACACTTTCGGGTCCCGAAACCACCCTTTTGGGTCCCGAAACCACCCTTTCGGGTCCCGAAACAACACATTTCGGGTCCCGAAACACAACAATTTTTGTCCTGAAATGGTTTCGGGACAAGGAAGGACCCTTTCTTGTCCCGAAACCACCCATTTCAGGACAAGAAAGGGTCCCGAAACCACCCATTTCGAGATAAGAAAGGGTCCCGAAACCACCTATTTCGGGTCCCGAAACACAACATTTTTTGTCCCAAAACACAACATTTTTTGTCCCGAAACCACCCATTTCGGGACAAGAAAGGGTCGGTCCTTTCTTTTCCCGAAACCAACCATTTAGGGACAAGGAAGGATCCTTTTTGTCCCGAAACCACCCATTTCAGGACAAGAAAGGGTCGGACCTTTTTTGTCCCGAAACCAACCATTTCGGGATAAGGAATGACTCTTTCTTGTCCCAAAACCACCCATTTTGGGACAAGAAAGGATCGGTCCTTTCTTGTCCCGAAACCAACCATTTCGGGACAAGGAAGGACCCTTTCTTGTCCCAAAACCACCCATTTCGGGACAAGGAAGGACCCTTTCTTGTCCCGAAACCACCCATTTCAGGACAAGGAAGGACCATTTCTTGTCCCAAAACCATCCATTTTGGGACCCAAAATGATCCTCTAGGGTCCTGAAACGACCCTCTTTAGGTCCAGAAATGGTATGTTTCGGGATATTTTGACACATTGAAATGTACATTTTTTATATCAATCGGGCAATCGGGTACCTTTCGGGTTCAATAGGGGTGGATCTATTTAGGTTAAGTTCTTCATCTACTAGGTTGTTCAAGTTCGGTGCTTCGGTTTCCTGAAAGTTCAAGCAGTTCTAAAATAAATCCATAAACCTTTAAATCCATAAATACATCTGTAAAATGTAAACCCTAGATCTGTAAAATCTAAACCCTAGATCTATAAAATAAAATAATAAAGATCCTTAAAAAGGATACCATGGAGAGTAAATGCAGCCGGAGAAAAGAAATAAATGCAGTCGGAGAAGAGAAATAAATACAGTCGGAGAAGAGAAATAAATGATGTCGGATACGTTTCAGAGAGAGAAAGAAATGCAGAAATATGAAACTATATTGGTGAAAGAGGATATGCAGAAATGCATAAATAATTTTTTTCCCTTTTTTTTTGCTTTTTCTCTCTCATAACTGGAAAGGCCACGTAGGATTCGTGGCCTTGCTTTCGCTAAACATCCGTTGTATTTATCATACCTCTATATAGATATCTTCTTGCCGAACTTTTTCTTTAAAGAAAAAAGTGGAATCTATCTAAGAGGAGTAAGGACAGATCCAATATTTGGTGGTGGAGTGGACTTGAAAAAATTTAGGGTGGAGTAAAGCCTAAAGTAAAAAACAAAAATATTTTGGATTAAACAGGTAAAAATTTTACTATTTTTTTAATAATTAAATAAATAAAATAGTGAATTTTATTAAAAAAAAATTAATAATTAAAGGTTAATGTCACATTTTAACCGTAAAAAAATAATTAAAAAAAATTCGAATAGGCTTCAGCCCACCCGAACTCTTACATAAAGGAGTATCAATAGAGCTTCTAGATATAGAAGGTGCGAGCAAAATTAAAGCAAAAGTCGCCAAGACATGTCCATTGATCAATCATGTTAGCTACTATCCATTTATTTGTTGGTTGTCATCGTCTTATGTTGTAATTTGAGTATAAATCTAAAATATGAAATATTTTTTCTTTCACATTCAACATGTAATTAACGATACATAAAATAAACATATTTTGATAACCATATTTAACTCATGGAGTATTGACGCACATGTTATTTATAGTCGAATGTATATTTGAATTGATCAACTTGGATCATTTTATTGTTGTAATTTAAATCATTTATTGTTTAAATGAAACTAATTTCCTTAATGAATAAAAATAATAATGTGGATAAATAAAATCACACAAATTCATATTCAATTCCTAAAAAAATTTGAGTATAAAACTCAAAATATTAAAAATAAGATTAAATTGAAATGATTTATTAATTATTAATATTATTTTTATTTATTTATTAGATATTTTGAAATATATATATATATATATATATATATATATATATATATATATATATATATATATATATATATATATATATATATATATATATATATATATATGAACTATTAAATTAGTTAGCATCTTGCTAAGGGTTTAGCACCCATTTTTCACAGGAAATTTGACGAAATGACCCCGAAGATTGGGGTATTTGACCTAGTGGTCGCTGATAATTTTTATTACTTTTGTGGTCTTTTTTTGACGAAATTGCCCTTGTTAGCGTTTCGCTAAGTGGAATAGGGTTTAGTATAAATACTCTAATTTTTTTCATTTCCCTCATTTCCTTTCTCTCTCTTCTCTTGTTCTCTCTTTGACAGCGGGGGCTACGGCGACGGAGGCGGCGGGGCGGCGGTCCACTTCATACAGATACAGATTTATGTTCTTATTTACATTATCTTTATTTCAAACCCTAACCTAAATCGATTTTTGTTTTTATTTACACGATCTTCATTTCAAACCCTAACCCTAAACCTATTTTTCATGCAGGTCAGGTGAAGGATTCTAAGGGTTTGAAGGTCGAAGAAGATGTTCATTTCAAACCTTCACCTAATTCGATTTATGTTCATGTTTCCATGATCTTTATTTCAAACCCTTCGATTTAACCTGTTCTTATTTGGTTCATATTGGTTCATATTTGTTATTTGGTTCATATTGGTTCATATTTGCGGCTCATATTGGTTCATATATGTCGATGATGATATTTGCAAATAATCTCAAACCATATGGGTTCCATTTCAGGGAAGTTTCGCTAAGGACTTACAGTTTTGCTAAGTGCTTACCATTTCACTAAGTGCTTACCGTTTCGCTAAGTGCTTAGCATTTCGCTAAGTGCTTAGCATTTCGAAATGGATATATTGAACCCTATTTTTTATTATTATTATTATTATTATTATGATTATGCATTGTTAAGTTATCTAGAGATTTTCCCATCTCTTTTGAAGATTATACATAATACAATATGTTAAGCATTTTCAACTATTTAGATAATCTTGGACAAAGTCTTCCTGTTTAAAGTACATAGATATATTTTCTTATGGTGTGTATTGGAGATCATTATGTATTTAGATAATCAAGAAACAGAAATAAGGAAATGGTCATTTGATGTATTGATTCTTCATATTGTTTGAATAAATAACACATGTATGTCATTAGGAACCCTTTTGAGTTGTTTATTCTGTGTCAACATTTGAGGGGCTTTATATTTCAAAAGTCTTATAATTGTTGTTTTTCCATGATAGGATGTTGGTTGTGGTTAGAAGAGATAAATTTGGGAAGTTATCGTCAAATATTCAAAGAAATTAGTGTAAATGGGGAATACTTAGAAAGTATGTCAATGTTCACGACATAACAAATACTTAGGTTTATAAGACGATGTCACATAAAATGGGGTGACTTTATAATCCTTTGCAAGGAACTGAGGCGAATTAAAGGTTGGTCGATTTCTTGTCATTCCTTTATTCTCTTCCAAAACTATAATCTTATTAGCTTTAGTTTGTTGATAATAAGAAAATGAACTTTTTTTCAGTGGCTTGTTTGAAAGGAGAACAAAGGGTACGAAGGCCATGGTGGGCACCTCCTTGTTTGGCGGTTGTTTTTGTCAAGTCTGCGAAGAGTAATCGGCAAGCCAGAGTTGTGTTGTTAAACCTTGAACCTTAATGGATTTTGCTCTTTTCTATGTATGTAATAATATGTATGTATGTATGTATGTAATTCTCACTTGTTTCATGGCTTTAATCATCTAAAGTTCATCTTTTGGTTCTTCAATGGAGAACTTATGTGAATTTATTTCCTATTTTCATTAGCTTTTTTGGTTTTATGTTTGGTTTTATCAGTTTTTTCCTGTTTTAAATGCATGTATACAACTTTGTAATGAAAGGAGTGCATTATGATCAGGATATATATGATATTTCTAACCAATAATAGTTTACTTTCTTTATATGAATCTTTATTGGACTCTTTCTTATGAATTATTATTTTCATCTTGATTATAATAAATGGGTAAATTTTAAAAAAAAGTTATGTTTGTCAAAAATTAAAGTATAAATTAAATTACACTTTAAAGTAATTTTTACACCAAATTATTTAAAATATATTTTAAATTAGCACAATATTCATCCTTCAAACATCATTTCATTCTCCTTTTTATATATCACATTACTTATTTATTAATCAAAATAAATAAGCACTTAGCGAAATGTTAAGCACTTAGCGAAACGGTAAGCACTTAGTGAAACGGTAAGCACTTAGCGAAACGGTAAGTCCTTTGCGAAACTTCCCTAAAACGGAACGCATATAATCTGAGATTATCTGCAAATATCATTATCGACATATATAAACCAATTTGAACCACAAATATGAACCAATATGAACCAAATAACAAATATGAACCAATATGAACCAAATAAGAACAGGTTAAATCGAAGGGTTTGAAATGAAGATCATGGAAACATGAACATAAATCGAATTAGGTTAAGGTTTGAAATGAACATCTTCTTTGACCTTCAAACCCTTAGAATCCTTCACCTGACTTGCATGCAAAATAGGTTTAGGGTTAGGGTTTGAAATGAAGATCGTGTAAATAAAAACAAAAATCGATTTAGGTTGGGGTTTGAAATAAAGATCATGTAATAAGAACATAAATCTGTATATGTATGAAGTGGACCGCCGTCTCGTCGCCTTCGTCGCCGTAGTCGCCGCCGTCAAAGAGAGAACAAGAGAAGAGAGAGAAAGGAAATGGAAAATTAGAGTATTTATACTAAACTCTAATCCACTTAACGAAACACTAAGTCCTTTAGCGTTTCGCTACTATTGCAATTTCGTCAAAAAAAACCACAAAAGCAATAAAAACTATCAGCGACCACCAGGTCAATTACCCCAATCTTCGGGGTCATTTCGTCAAATTTGCATTTTTCACTTTTATATTTATAATTTTCAAACCATTTGTTTTTATAATTTATTTATTAGAGACACTGTATGAGACTCTAAACACAATTAATTTTTAATTTTGGGATAGAAAAATCAAAATATACAAAATAAACTAATAATAAGTTAATAGATAGATTAAATTAGGTTAATTTATCTATTATTAATGTTATTTAATTTTATTTTTAATTGGTTAGTTATATAAAAATATACAATCTATATATATATAATGATGCTTAATTTTTAAAATGTCCGAATTGCTGAGTCGATAGCTGTGGTTAATTTGGATATTTATGTGAGAGTAAATGGATAATTAAGTCGGATTGTGGCGGGTTGACCCGCCCCTAAACATAAAACGGTTAAAAATAAATTTAAAAATGTTATTTGTAGGTTTCGAACTTACAACCTAACAAAACAAGTAAATCCCTTTAACCAACTAGACTAACAACACTTTATATTTAAGATTCAACACTAAATTTGATGAACGCGAGACATTTTAACAATAAAAGTTCAAATTTTTAACTAACTAATCTATATATATAATGATGTTTAATTTTTAAAATATTCGGATTGTCGGGTCGAGAGCTATGGTTAATTTGAATATTTATGTGAGAGTAAATGGATACTTGGGTCGGATTGTGGGTTGAACCGCCCATAAACTTAAAACGGTTAAAAATAAATTTAAAAATGTTATTTGTAGATTTTGAACTTGCAACCTAACAAAATAAGTACAACATTTAACCAACTAGGCTAACAACATTGTTAGATAAAATAAAACCGGTTCAAATAAACCTAACTTAAATAAACTTTCCATGCAGAAACAAGGAACCGGACCAACAAGAGAACCGACTAAAGAAACCTAACCGGTCAAGCTACCAAACCGATCAAGAGTATTCGGAACGTGACCGCACAAAGAAAGGATCGGTCAAAGCTCAAAACCGGAATCATCAAACAGCCGATCATCCACAAGACAAGAATAACCGGAAGAAGTCCGGTTACATCACTACCAAAAGACATTCGGCCAAGTCAAATGACCGACCAGTACAAGAAGACAATTTGGGTATCTGTTGAGAATGATACCAAAGGAACAGACTGAATACTTCCGTATCCATGCAAGTCTGAGGAAAGACTGTAGGCTGCATAAAACAGTACTACCGGATCCTTCTACTTCGGGATAAGCCAGAAAGGAAATCTTCCAAGTACAGACAACTGTCCAACAGACAGTGCCTACATCAAGTAAAAGACAAACCCGGCAGGTTTGTCTTACACACCGGAAGAACAGACCGCCAGGTCTGAGACATAATACCAGGTCTGAGATTGACCATCAGGTCTGAGGAAACGACCGCAGGTCTGAACCTCTGAAACACTGAATCACTGCACTTCTGATCAGCCAATCAGATTCAAGGCAGTGAAATATGACCGTTGGCATATTTCACCTATAAAAGGGGTAGCTGAAGAAGAGTAAATGCAGTGACTTAAGCGGGACATTAAGAGACAACAGTGTGATATTGAGATAGCGCTAAGAGCATTTACTACAAGTGATAAGAGTGTGCTGTTTTAGAAAGCCTAAGTGTTGAAAGTTAAAGTGTGTTTTACAATTTCGGTGTAAATTGTAAGAGTGTTATCGAGCAGGAAATAAGTCTCGATCGGCCTGTACTTGTATTCCTTAGTGAATATCCTTCTCGCGGTTTTGAGAGGAAGGGGTGACGTAGGAGTTTTATCTCCGAACATCCATAAAATCCGTCTTGTTACTTACTTTCTGTCGGCTTCATTATCTAACCGACTAACTTAACCACACCGCTCCAAACCGACTTTATACTAACCATACCGAATATCCAGATTACCGAAACCGACCCACCATTTCCAAATCCCCATTATCCGAAGCCGACCGTGCCTATCATACAAGAGTACCGCTTCAACCTGAAAGCAAACCTCTTCCGCGCTTGAACCTAGTTCAAGGGTTTGTGACAGGTTGTGTAGTATTGAAACCCCGGTGTTAATCTCTAACCGGATTAACCACCACCCTTCGAGTGTGAACCGCTAACCGGTCCAACCCCCGGTTCACCAGCGGCGATCTAGATCCTAACAAACACTTTATATTTAATATTCAATACCAAATTTGATGAACGCGAGACATTTTAACAATAAAAATTTAAATTTTTAACTAACTAATATATATATATATATATAATGATGCTTAATTTTTAAAGTGTCTGGATTGCCAGGTCGAGAGCTGTGGTTAATTTGGATATTTATGTGAGAGTTTTAAAAATGTTATTTGTAGGTTCCGAACTTGCAACCTAACAAACACAAGTACAACCCTTTAACCAACTAGGCTAACAACACTTTATATTTAAGATTCAACACCAAATTTGATGAACGCGAGACATTTTAACAATAAAAGTTCAAATTTTTAACTAACTAATCTATATATATATATAATGATGCTTAATTTTTAAAGTGTCCGGATTGCCGGGTCGAGAGTTGTGATTAATTTGGATATTTATGTGAGAGTAAATGGATAATTGGGTCGGATTGTGAGTTGACCCGCCGATAAACTTAAAACGGTTAAAAATAAATTTAAAAATGTTATTTGTAGGTTTTGAATTGCAACCTAACAAAACAAGTATAACTCTTTAACTAACTAGGCTAACAACACTTTATATTTAAGATTCAACACCAAATTTGATGAACGCGAGACATTTTAACATTAAAAGTTCAAATTTTTAACTAACTAATATATATATATATATATATAATGATGTTTAATTTTTAAAGTGTCCGGGTTGAGAGCTGTGGTTAATTTGGATATTTATGTGAGAGTAAATGAATACTTGGGTCGGAATGTGGGTTAACCCTCCCATAAACTTAAAACGGTTAAAAATAAATTTTAAAATATTATTTTTGATTCGAACTTGCAACCTAACAAAACAAGTACAATCTTTAACCAAATGTGATTGAGATGTGGTTTGTCGAGAGATAATAGACCGGTATCATTTGAAAGTGGTAAAAGAAATATGAATCAAATATTTAATTGACTAAAGTGTGAGGTCACGATGTTAATTATTAAAAAATATGAATAAATTATTTGATTGACAAAGTGAAAGTATAAAGTCACGAAATGAGAGGTTCATTCGGAAAAATATGTGATGAAACATGTGAGAAAATAAGTTATTTTATCGAAATGAATAAAATGTGGAATGAGAGCGTTATATATTAGTTTATGCTATCCAAATTTAATTACTAATTGACACATATTAACTTCTAATTTTTTTTTTCTCTCATTCTTAACTTATAAACTTATTGAGAATTTAAAGGAATAAATAATATATTAAATTTTTATATATTTTGTTCTTACTAAAAAAAAATAATATAATTATTTTAAATTATTAATTAAATATAGTTGTTGAGAATTTAAAGTAAAAAATTACACATAAAATTATTATATATATTTTTAAGTGAAATAACGTAATAATTTTAAATTATTATTAATTAAATATATATTATATATTAATATTATTAATGTTGCAAATTTAAAGGAAAAATTATACATTAAATTATTATATATATTTTTAAGGAGAAATAACATAATAATTTTATAATTTAATTATATATATATATATATATATTATTAAATATATATCACGTAATAATTTTTTAAAATTATTTTGTTATTTCTCATAAAATATATAAATAATAATTTAATAAATATATATATATATATATATATATTTAATTAATAATAATTTAATATATATATATATAATTAATAATAATTTAAAATTATTACATTATTTTTTTAATAAAAATAAAATATATAATAATTTAATATATTATTTCTTCTTTTAAATTCTAAATCATAGTTAAATAGTTAAATTTATAAGTTAAGTGTGAGAGAAAGGAATTTAAAAATTGACATGGATTAGTAATTGGATTTACTTGTGTGGGTAGCATAGAAGAACCCTTCAACGGGTAAAAGACCTAATATCTTATTGTTGAGATTATATTTTTTTTTTATGAGTATTGAGAATATATATATTTGATTAAAGATAAAATTATTTATATAAAAATTAATTATAAAAGATAATATATATATATATTATTAAAGAAAATATAAAAATATATATATAATATAAAAAAAAATAGAAGTGAAATTAGTTTCATTGAGTATTTGTTTATATATATTAATACTTATTAATAATTTTACTTTTCACTAATTATTTATTTATATTAATACTTATCTAAAGCTTATTCTATACCTTAATAATAGAATATAAATAACTAACTAACATATTAAACTATTAATTAGATTTAGGTCTTTCTATCTGTTTTCTCTCTTTCCTTTGGATCTCTCCTCTCTCTCTCACGAGCGCTGACGACTACTACTCGTCATTGACCGACCGTAAACGACTTCTCCTTTAAGGTTAGTTTTACTGGGTTTGTTCAAACATAAATTATTAAATTGATATCAATCTTTGAGTATATATATACTTGTTAATCTTCTGTATGGATTAATTGAAGTGTATTTATTGTTACATGCATGCATGAACTAGATATGGATACACGATCAAACCAGAAGAAGAGAATGGTCGACAATACTCAGATTTCTTTGTTATGTGAAGATTTGTTATTAGATATTCTAAAGAGGTTGCCTGCAAAAGATGTTCTTCAATGCAGATCGGTCTGCAAGGAATGGAACATTCTATTACGAACTCCTCACTTTATTTCTCTTCATTATAACCATTCCTCACAGATCAGTAATGCCTCCTCCTCCTCACATTTCATTCTCCTCCGAAAGGCTTACTCTGTTCCTTACAATTTCGGTGCTAAAAATGTATTGACATTCTTTACCTTAAAGAAAACAAACAACCAACTAGTAGCCACAATCGACAAAGAAGTAGACGTTAGTTCCATTCTATCATCATTATGCTTTCCATCCAATATGGATATGGATGACATCCAATTATTTTCTCCTTTTGATGGTTTGATATGTTTTGGATATGGTTTGCATGTTATTCTATATAACCCATCGACTAGAGAATCTCAATTGTTGCACAATCAACCTCATCTTTCAAGATTAGAAATTGGTTTTAGGGTGGTTCGTATTCTGGATGTTTGGTTCGAATCCAGCACTAAGCAACATTACAAAGTCTTTATGATGGCTATTTCGAGTGACTTCTGCAAGATCGAGACATACGATTCAACTGTTAATAGTTGGAGATTAAGCAAGGACATATTTGGAAGGGTATTTCGTATTAAATCCTTGTTATTGAATGGAATTGTCCACTTTTGTATGGAAAGGGATTCGGTTTCTGTGATTGTCACATTTGATGCAAGATTGGAAACCTTTGGACAACTTGAATTCCCTCTATCTACTTCTGATTACAACATGGATTCGGACCTGTTGTCCTTTTACGGAAATCTTTCATTTTTAAGACCGGTAATTGTTGATCACAAAACGATGTGGGGTGAGATATGGGTAATGACTGAATATGGGGTGAACGAGTCTTGGAAAAAGATATACTCTATTCCATTTAATGGTTTTAGTTTGTTCTTTCTATCTTTATTTCGACCGTTAAAGTTTTGGAAGAACATGGAAGGGCAGAATGAGTTGTGGCTGAAAACCATTGATAAGAAGATCTTGGTTGTAAATCTTGATACACACAAGTTTACCAATTTGGAATTGGACTGCTTAAATGACAAATTGTGGAAGATTGTCTCTAATAATGTTGAGAGTTTACTTTCTCTAAAATAATTTTATAAATATGCATTTTTTTTTTTATATTTTTTATTAGTACTTTATGAAGGGATACATTCTTAGCTAGTTTAATAACTTAGATATAAGTATAGTTTTATTTTTATTTTTTTTTAGGTTTCTCTTTTAATGCAAGTCTTTCATTGAAATAAATGGTATTTTTATTTTTGAGTAATGATAGAGGGAGCGAAAAGTTTTGCAGCGAATGTGTAGCGAACTGATGTGGAATGCTGACTAGACGGTTGACTAATTATAACTTTAAATGTTTATTTATCTCTCTCATGTTTATTAATAATTTCTCTCTCTTCTCTTACTTAATAATTTATATTTTATATCTTTATTAATAATTTATTTTAAACATTAATAGGGACAATAATGAATCAAATAAAAAAATAGCAAAAATATATATTTTCAAATATATATTATATTTGATAAATATATATTTAAGAGAATAAAAAATTAAATATAAATTTTTTATATTTTTTAATTAATTATTCTTCACACTCTCTCTATTTTTTATGATATATATTTTAAATTTAATCAATTAACTCATACGATTATATATTATCTTTTTTTTTTTATATTATCAGGGTTAACTAATATTGAGTTACCTATTATTATAAAGTGTTTTTTTATTTAGGTTCAATAGTAATAGTGAATAATTTGAGTTATATTTATTTTAAATATTAGTACGTAAGATTTCAGTTAGAGGTAACAAATTCTTATTTTTTTTAACCTTGCCTCAATTGGTAAATTATAAGGTGTCTAATTTTGTTTTTGTTTTTGTTATATATATTAATAAATGAGTTTAAATATATAGTTAAATACAATTAATTAATTATATTTTTATTATTTTATTTAAATACAAATCAAACATTTATGTTAAATACACAATATTTACCTTTGTAGAAGTCAATATCTGATGTGGCATACTCAAAAATAAGAATTTTATAGCATTAGCTTCAATAAAATCACCTAAAATCATCATATTATATCATTAAATATGCTAGTTCAAATATATATATATATATATATATATATATATATATATAATGCTTAATTTTTAAAGTGTCTAGAATTGTCAGGTCGAGAGTTGTGGTTAATTTAGATATATATATGTGAGAGTAAATTGATACTTGGGTCGGATTGTGGGTTAACCCGTTCATAAACTTAAAACGGTTAAAAATAAAATTAAAAATGTTATATATATGTTTCAAACTTGCAACTTAACCAAAATATATATACATGCACAAAATTATAAAATTATTTTAACAATCATAAACGGTGGTCTAGCGGTTAAAGTGTTCACATTTCGTAAGTATGTTGGCTTAAGTAAAGTAAACATTTGAGAAAAAATCTAAGTACTCCTCCACGGAGGGTGATTTAGGGCTTAAGATCATGTTTAAGAATTCACTCTCAAATTTGGTTATTAAATAATCTAAATTATTATAGATATAAAAAAAAATTAAATGAATTAGTTAGATGATTTTTTTAATATTCTTATTTATTTAAAATTAATATATAATAATAAGTAATATTAGACCAGTAGAACTTTATATTGTTTGGTAGTTTGATCCAAAATATAATATTTAAAGATTTGTTTTAGCGAAATTATTTTTATTTTTACCTAATAAATGTTTTCTTCAATTTATATGAATTTGGGTAGGTTTAATTAAATAAAAAACAATTTTAAATAAATCAAGTGGATCAAGGCAAGTTTTGTTATATTTTTTAATAATTAGATAAAAAAAAATATTAAATTAAATTATAAAGTTATATTTTTAACGTAATTTTTTTCTAAAAATTTTATATTATTACAGTTACATGAGCTACATGCTAGTATATTTAAATGTAGTAAATTTTTACTTTATAGCTAATTAATTTGTATCTTCCTATAAATTGAATTTCAAAAAAGATTGTATGTGCAGAATGATGTTAAATTCATATGCTAGAGAATTACTTAGTTCAAATGCTTGTGTTTTTTTATAGTTTACCTAGGCTGTATAGATTCATTGAGAAAATGGGAAAATCATTAGATCCTAGTCGACCTAAAGAAAGAAATGAGAGGATCATAGACATCTTGTCTAGCGTTCACACCCATGACATAATCGGCGTGACCATAATCCACGTTCAATTGCACCACCATCTTGTGACCGCCTTTTTGCAGCATTTGAATCAACATCCCCACGTCTATGCTATCTGAGAGTGCATCTTTTCCTCCATAACTTATCAAAAGTGGAAGTTTTCCAGCTATTCCCACCATCTCATACAATGGTGGTTTCATCTGCCCATAATGCTTCATGTTATCAGCCTCACTCGAGTAGTTGAACATTGCAATGTATCCTCCTCCTCTTATCACTGTCTCCACCCAAAGAAACAAATTAGAAAAAACCATGTCCTAACATATAGTCGCGAATTCCAAAACCACTTACTTTGCGACAGATGGATTATATTCTTCGTAGAGGTTGGCTGAGGCTCGTGCTCGAGAAAAAGTTGAACTGTTGAAGAGTTCAGGCAGCAATTCTGGCCTGTATATATGAAAAAAAAAAGCCAGTGACTTAAGTACAGTTCATTTTCGTGTATAACTAGTTACCTGTGAAAGTGGTTAACAAATCAAAGCAATCCAGGCCAGGGTTCAGGCAGAGCGATTTGAGGAGTTCGATCACGTCATTCCTGCTCGGATCATCGTGAAATCAAAGACGATTTGTATTGAATGAAGAGAAAATATCAATAACAGGAATGATCAGATCATAATCCATACCCTCTTGGATCAAATTCATGAACACCCACACTGTACAAGGTCTTGGTGATAAGACATGAAAATCATATAAATGTTATTAGAGATGTAATGACGTATTAAATCTTGAAAGTGAATAATATAAGATTCAACGCAATATGAAATGTGATTTCTAAACCGGATAGGAGGAATGAATTCAGTTGTTGTTTTTAACCCGAGACCTTAGCCTCTTAGTTCAAGACTATTACTACTTGAACTACTATAAATGGATAATTCGTGTTTGAGTTGTTTTCATCTAATCCTAACCTAATTGATAATGGATGGTTGGTTTTAACTTCTACCTCAGCAATGAAATTCTCAGCTGCATTGATTGCAAGTGGTGAAGACATCTGACTCAAATAAGCAATCGGGCTAAGCAAGGCAGCTGATCTAACCATGTTGATGAGATTTCCTTTTGAGAAAGAAGCCAAGGCAATCAAAGTTCCCTAAAATATGACATATTATCAAAACATTAATCAATGCTCCAATTACGACTAAGTTTAAGAATACTAAAATAGCTTGAAACAAGTGTTTTTTTACCAGTGAATGTCCAACATAATACAACTTCTGCCCAGCTTGACGCATTACATACTGAACCGTGGCTGGAAGATCGTAAGCAACAAGTTCATCCCACGACCAATCCCAATAAGCCTAAGAAAACTGGGAAATGTTAAGTGAAAACACAAGGGGAAAAAACAGTAAAATTACATAAAAATAATAATTACAGGGTTATCAGTACTAAGATATGTATGGCCTCGACTGTATTTAGTTCCGCGTGTACTTGCAACCCAAACATCAAAACCATTGTCAGCCATAACAAATGCCAAAGCCTGGTCTTGGGGATTCAGTAGCCATGTTATACCATCCTACACATGCGGTTACACATATTTGTCATTCCATGTTGTATTCTTAAACACAGACTAATCATTATCTAAAATTCTAATAGCAAGTCCAAGACAAATTGGAAACACAAAATTTCAAGGAAGATTCTTTCCCCAAAAGGGCCTATTTTCTTTAACTAAGAAAAAGGCATTTATTCAATGCTAAAAGTTTTTTTTTTGCTCCTTACCTTGTTAAATCCTCAAATACACAGGGCAAAAATAAAACTGAAGTAAAAAAAATAAAATTGTGAAATGCTAATAATAGAGGTTGCATCATGTTCTTAGTCTCCCATAATATTGATTGACTGCATTAAGGAAACCAAGTTAAGGAAACCACTGAATATTGTGAAGTAGGATCTGATAGCCTATTTGATGAAGGGTTATTTTGATTTAATTCAAATAACTTTTCATGTGATCTTTAATAAAGTCATCAACTAAATATTCAAAGGGCATACAGGACAGTACATAAAAAACAGTCCATGCTGAGAATATTAATCAAACAAGCTGGCTCAACACAAATATATTCCTCCAATTTGACCCACACTTATAAGGAATACTTGAGATTCTTGTAATTTTCCTAAAGAAGAACAAAGAAATAACAACTACCGACCGACCATTAGCAGCCCATGCTGTAACAGGACAGGGGGGCGATCCCCATCGGTTTTCCCTAATCTGCCCATCGGAATCCTTTGCAAGCTTAGAATATACCCATCTTCTGTTATCACCTGAAACCTCCATAACATAAATAAATAAATAAAATCACGATGATTTTCAATTTTTCAATTCATGTTAAAATCAGTAACTGATTACCATGTGTTCTTCACAAGCATAACCCTGAGTTTCAACCAGTGTCTTGCAAATTCCGGCAACAGGAGCTTTAACAGGAGAATAATCGATTTCGGTTCCAAATGCTGCTGACCCACATAGTAGAATAACTAGAGAAGCTGCAGTAAAGTTTATGAATCTATTGACCATTTCAGCTGTTAGTGAAAGAGGGTTTCTGAAACAGTAAATTAAAGCTTGGATGAAAGAGAAAGTTCTTGAGCCTGTTGAGAAATAAAAAGGTTGGACATGGAGATTATAATCACCTTCAACCCCCGTCATCTGACAACTAGATGTTAAAGAAAGGGACTAGATGTTGAAAGAAAATTTTGGACTTTTTTGGATTCTACATTCACGGGCATATAACAAATTGTAACTATTACAGCTTGGGTACGGTTTGACCATTAGTTGAAAATATAGCATTTACTTTCTTAAAACATGGGATTCTTTCTCAATTTTGTTTGATTTTATATAACTAAAAAAAAATTAAACAAATATATGGTTATTTCAAGTGTGATCAATATTTCAAACATTTGAAAGTAGATATGGCAAGTAACTTGAGAAGCAAAATAAATCTTTCATAACCACACATATGTGAACAAACATTGTTTACTTTCCAACAATTCCCAAAGAGTTCTTCACCACCATTTTTATTCACCACAAAACAGAACCCAAAAAGAAAGAGCCTTCCTAGGTGAAAAGGGGATGCACAAAAAGTTCAAAAAGTGTTGCTTTAACTGCATGACATCATGCATCAGTGATAAGAGCCCCTTGATTTAAAGAGAGACAGATTGTTCAGATGAAGTCTCAACAGTTGGGACCTGATCTTTGTCAATTGGAACCACCTCAGGTTTCTGGGTCCAGCCGGTTATTAACTTGTATGAACTTTTAGTTGGACATGCTTCAGCATAGTAGACCATAGATGGAGACGGGTTCATTCGATGATAAAGTGTGGAGGAGAGAGTTGGAAGGCTCATGCTATACGAATACCCTGCAAATGGGTGATCAAATTTGCACGTGGGCCCATACTTGCATAATCCATGAGAACTATAGAATGAACACACAGCTTCTCCCTGCCATTCCATCAAGACACTTAATTATCAATCCCTCCGTTTATCAGTTCATAAGAAAGTGGTGCAAGTTGATGAATAGATTATTATTGACTTACTGGTCTCATTGGAAGTCCAAGTGGCCCTAAAGTGTTAGGAACCGACTGAGGAGCTCTTTCCCGAGAATGATGGAACTTGCATCCTGATCCATATTTGCAGCTTCCTGTGTTCAAGTAATTCCGGCATTCTGGTTTATCAGGTCTTTCAGGCAGATGAGAAACAATTGATTCCATTGAACTGGACCCTGGTTCCACCACACTTTTGTAATAAGAAAGATCCGACCCCAAAGAAGGTATAGCAGATGATGGACTCAAGCACCCCTGTTCGAGATTTGATAAATAGAAAAATGTAAATGAATAAAAATGGTCTGTCAAATGAAAATTAGGGCCTCTTTCATGGTAACTCTCCAATTTAGATTACTTGGCTTTTGGAGAGAGACCCAATAACATGCAAATGAAGATCCTATTAGATGTGGCTTATTGGTGATTAAATTCAAATAACCCACTATCAAATCAATAATCTACTCATCATTCAAATCATTAACCAAAATTCTAAAATACTATCTATATAAAAACTATATTATCTCTTTTGTATTTCTACCCAAATAACCCCATATAACCTTTATGTTTAATAACTTTGCATTGGAAATAATAGAAGAATTTGTAAGCCACACAAATCGTGAATAAATACTCCAGTTGTGCACTTTTTGGAGAGTTGAATAAATATTACCAAGTTCAGTCATTCAAAAGCACCATTAGTTGAGAAATATTGAAATTTGAAACACTAGAAGAAAATTCAATCACTGAAGCTATAGATACAAATGCTTATGCCAAACATATATATAATTTTCAGACATGCATTAACATAAAAGACAGAATTCACTAACCAGATAAGCATTCCATCCATTTGAAGGCATGATACTTTGTGTAGGTAAAATAAAAGGGGCATAATTTTGAAACACCTGCTGAAATGGTAGTCCAGGTTCAGGATGATGGAATTTACATGCAGCTGCATATTTGCAGTGTCCATTTCTCATGTAGAATGGACATGACTTCTCTTCCTACAAAACCAATCAAAAACGAGTTAATATTCCACAATTCTACATGTACTACATCAATTATAAAAAAAACCTACCTGTCGCATAGGCAGGCCGAGAGAATTGAACACAACCTGTGCAGCATTATGCCTATCCGGCGGATGATGATATTTACACAACGATCCATATTTGCATGTCCCTGTCCTAAGATAGTACTGAAACACAAGTTGAAAATTAGGATTATCGAAACAACATTACAGGTAAAGAAAAAAGAATGGTATACCAAGCAATCAAGTTTCCCAACTCTTTCTGGCAATTCTTCTTCATTGGTTACACCCTAAACAAGAACTTGCACAAACTATTAAATAGATCATGTCAATAGAAAACAGTAAAACAAGTCAAATGAATTCCAGTACCTGTCCTACAAAAGCAGGATGATTGAACCTACAATTGTTTCCATACCCACAATGTCTAGTTCTTAAATAGTATACACAGTCCTGTTCTCCAGGCCGTTCAGGATGATCAACTTTCAACCTTCTTAAAGCTCCTGAATCATAAAATCAGACATTAGGGTCCATGTTATATGCAGAAGATAACACAAAAAACGATTTAAAGAAGTCAGATCACCCAAATCTTGAAAAAGAATGAATGATAGTAATTTCCTTAAAGTGAAGTAAAACCACCCAAATCTTGAAAAAGAATCAAAAGCAAACCTTCAAGTTCACCCACTGAGGGATTGACAACGCCACCACCGCCACCGCCATTGCTCCACACTTGACGATGGTCCGGCATGAGTGATTCATTAGCGATAACCATTGTATCAACAGAATGTATAAAAGCAAAAAGTACGGAAAACCCTCGTTTTGTTTCGTTTCTTTGAATCAGACCCTGTCTCTGTATCACTGTCTGCGTGATAATGGATGATCAAGCAAAGCAAAGCAAACAGTACTATGAACAAGTTAACAAGGAAGAAGATGATGTGATGAAAAAGCAAGAATATAAAGAACACAGTTTTCTTCTTGAAGATTAATCAGAAAATTCTCATAAACTTGACACGCAGAATCTCTCTCTCTAAAAAATTACTAAATAATTCTGGATCTCCTCTTCTGATGAACAGTCCCATAAATTAAATTAAATTAAATAAAAAACATACTACTGTTGTCATTAATGATCAATTAATTAAAGTTTTTTTCATTACTTTTTTTATATATATAATATAAGATTGTGTTTCAACTTTATAAATTAATTGATTATATATCTAACCTAAATTCAAAAATGTTAAATAGATCACTTGTAGTTGTAGATGGTTAGACTTGTGTTGGATATGAAGTAGTGTATTGAATTTTTATCACTAATTTAAAAAAAGTTATGTTACTTTTGTATAAAAAAAAACAATATTTAAATTTCTAGAATATTAATATATACACTTAAATAAATAAAAAGCTATAATAAATCATTTTTGTATTTCTAAAATTGTACTTTTTATTTTTTTATTATTTGTGAACTACAACTTTATATGGGATAAAATATTTTAAACTTGACTATACTTCTGATTATTAATGAGCATTGATTATTTTAAAATTCAAAATTAATACCCACTATATTACTATAAATAAATAAAAGTGATATTAATAGACAAAATAATGGTAGAGTGTTATTTTAATTCTAAACAAAATAATAATAAATAAAATCAATTGATTCAAAAGTCTAATAACTTGTTATTTGATGTAAATGAATACTAGACAATTAATTAGTTTTGAGGGTAGGTTGATCAATTATTGTGACATTAGGTTGCATAAATAAAATGTTTGATAAATTATTTATTTTTTATTACATTTTAATTTAAAGTATTTAAATAAAAATTAAACTCGTAATTTTTAACTTTTAAATAATAACATGTATAAAACTATATTTTATCTAATTGTTTGTAACTATATTTTGTAATATTTTTATTTATTTTATTATTTGGCTTTATTTTATCAAAATTTATATTTAAATCAAAACACTTTTAAGTAAAAATTGAATTTATTTATTTTATATAAAAAGGGTTTTATAACATGCAATGCACTAATATTTTCACCAACCAAAAATACAATTCACTAACATACAACTAAGTAATACAATCCACTAAGTATAGCTTAATGAGAAATTATTGAAATTCTATAGATCATTGTAAATAAAGTTATTGGGTTATATAGGTCATACCTAATATTTCATTATCCTCATTAATCAGAAATGGAGATGAATAGTTTTACCTCAATATTTGGAAGGTTGATATTAATGGGTTTTATGCAACTTTATTTTCACCTTTTAATATATATAATAGTTTAATGTTAAAATTAAATTAATTTAGTTGATTATTATTCTCTTTATAGTTGAGTGACTAGGTATAATTAATAAGAGAAATGATTATGTGAGAGAATTTGATGAGGGAATTTGATGAGGGAATGACTTGGCATAATTTTATTCGTTGAAAAAATCAAATAATTTCCTTTTTTTTCTCTTTCCTCTTACATTTTCCAACCAAACCAATGAAGTTGATGCAAGTCATTCCCTCACAAAATTTCTTCTCTGTATCACTCCTCAATTAATAATATATATATATATATATATATATAATATTGTAGATATTTTAATATATTATTTTCAGAATTTTGATACATATTAACCACTTTAATTTTTTTAATAATTAATTATAAATTATTAATAATAAATAACTCACTATTCAATTATATATTTATAATGTAAATGTTTTATTTAAATAATTTGAATTTTTTATTAACATTATGTTAAATATTAAATATATCACTTTTTTCTTAACCTTCATTCATGCATTGAAGATGGCGAAACAGTGATTGCGTGGGGAAAGAGTTGAGAGATTTCATCCGTTGGATCTGGAATCATCTTGTCCAGTGGGACCCATAAATACCAGCCTCGATTTGGTAAGAGAAACCATGGGTCCAGTTCCTAGTTTGTTTAGGTAGTATATATTATAATAATAATTTCTTTTTTGAATTTAAAAAAAATATATATATTTAGGTAAAAACAAGTTAGGTGCTCAATGTGCCGTTTAGATGTTTTTACAAAATTCTTTGGATCACATCAATTTTATATCTTCTTTTTATATATATATATATATATATATATATTTCTTTTTTTATTTGAAAACATTTTTATACCGTCTTCAAGGGCGATTTGTAGGATCCGAAATTGGTCGGCCTCATACCTTAACTTGCTCTCGAATCCTAAGTGGGATAATCAACCGAAATTGTAAATGACATGTGCACTTTAAAAAAATATTTTAATCGATTACTTTGCTAAATCTTATGAGTTATGACTTACATTCCTCAAGAGTCATCTCGTCTTAAATTGAGATTAGAAACCAAAATAGAACTTAACAATAGTTAAACATATTTTTGACTATTTTTTAGAAGTCACAACTTAGTTTACTTCGAGAAAAACTAAGAAATAAAATTTTTAGATTTTCTTTTGAGCTCAGTGCTTGATTACGTATGGGAAAAGACTTTTGGCGTTATAACCCACACGCCCGTTCAAAACGACAGTCTTTATTACGAACCAAATTTGGCATTTTTTTTAATCATTACAAGTTTCACATATATAATTTAATTTAAATAAATAACATAATCTTGTTAATTTCTCTACATATGCCCTAACCTAGGATCTAAGAGAGATGCTATTTTTAATTCTAAAATGCATCTAGACTATGATATTCATTAAGTAAAATGTTGATTTAAGGTTTAGTAAAAGTTCATATAGCATATGTAGCAAAATATGGACCAAAAATCGATAGACGATTTAGTTAAAAAATTACTTAAACGTGCAACGTGTCCGAAAATTAAGGTTAATACATCAAACATTCAAGAATAATTCAAGAATTCTCTTGAAATTTTCCTCATATTTTTCGGACACTTGTAACACAAGTTATGTACACTGTAAGTTAGACAAAATGAGGTAAAATAACCAAATTGCCTCTAACTTTTGAGTAATCAAATATGTACACTGTAATTCAAGAACTTTTGAGTTTCATAAAATGTGAAAAAAAATATTTTGGATCATTTTATATTTTTTTTTCAGATTTTAAAAAAATATTTAGAGCCTCTTAAATAAAAAAATGACAAAAAAAAAAATGTTAAAATTGTCAAACAAACAGGATTTATGGGCTGAACTGATTCAACCAATTTAAGTGTGAACCGGACTCACACTAAATTCGATCAATGAAATTCAATGAAAAAAAAAAATCAACTAAACAAGTTCATCTTCTTTAGTTGCATCTTCTTCACGTTTTTTTTTTCTTTTGGTTTTGTAAATCCAAGCTTGAACATTATTGATCGTACCCGATTTCTTGATTAAATTATTCTCTAAACCTGACCAAATTAAGAACACATAACAACCGCAACTTCCAACAATAGCTAGAAATCATGCTACATTTTCCAATAGATTTTTAAGACCACAAACAAACTTAATAGTTGATTTAGAACATGTCTAAGCAAGTAGGAAAGGCTGATTCGACCTATGACTTAAGCCGAAATCTCGCCGAACAAATGAAAGAGATCACCGTAAAATATGAAATTTATCGAACACGATTACAACAAAGCGAAATATATTCTAGTTGACTTAAAATCATCACACATTAACATATAGATCAACAAATTGTTCCAGCCAACACATAAAGAAAAAGAAAATCACAAGACATACACAAATTTTAACAGTCATTGAAACCTTGATAGAGTTCGAATTTAGGATCACAAATAGCTTACAAATCAATTTAGAATGATTTTAGATCATCTCCTTTAAGCTTACACTTGAAGGAGACAATCTTAAAATTTCAAATTATTTCAAATTTAGGCAAACTCAAGTTAGATTAAAATGTACTTTTAGGATTTACTAGATCGTTTCTATATCATCCTAAGATCACAATAGATCAAACGATAGACAAACTGGCAGAGTGTTTACAAAGTTATGTACTCAAACAATTAAGAATAAATTTTAATTTGTAACTTGGATGATGTATAAAATTGTTTCTTAATTGCAAAACGTTTCAGTCAACATAAAACATTATGTTAAAATAGTAACTTAAACTTATCAATTTGTATAAAAGGTACAAAGTTATAAATTGATTCATTTATCTTGATCTTCCCTCTCAAAATGCATATCTTGCAAAAACAATTGCGATCGAAGAAAGTTGAATTGTGGATTGTTAAAGCCTTTGAAAAAATATCAGCAATTTACAATTTAGTGGATATATGCTGCAATTTTATATAACCAGATAAAAAATGATTTCGGACTACATGACAGTCGATGTCTAGATTTTTTGTCCGCTCATGAAATACATGATTTTCTGTAATATGAATAGGCTATAGCTGCCTGATTATCACAATGTAATGTAATGTAATGAGTAATTGAAGAATAATTCAAAAATTATTAATAAGATATGAAAATCACTTAAACTCGCAAACTGTCACAGCTAAGCTGCGATACTCAGCTGAAGAACGAGATACAATGGGTTATTCTTTTATTTTCCAAGAAATAACTGAATTTCCAAACATAATATAATAACTTGATAATGATTTTTTCTTGTCTCTGCACATTAGCCCCAATCAGAATCAGATAATGTCTCAATATGTAGTGAATTATCAAATGAAAAAAACAATTCTAAAGAGATTGAACCCTTTAATTATTTAACCAAATATAAAGCTGCTTCCTAATGACAATTCATTGATTGATTAACAAATTGATATAGTTGTTGTACATCAAATGTAATATTTGGTCTAGCATAATTAAGATATAACTATCTCCTAATAAGACTCCTATATCTACAAGGATCTATCAATATATTCTCATGATAATTGGAAAATTTAATGCCTTTAATCATGAGTATTTTAGTTGGTTTACAACCCATAAGACCAACATCACCAATAAGATCGATAATGTATTTCCTTTGGTTAACACAAAAAACATTATTGGTTTGTGCAATTTTAAGACCGAGAAAGACACAAATTTTCTCTCCACAACACTATTTTATTGTGGAGAATATACACAAGTTTTTTGATGAATGACACTTACAGAATAAAAAATATATTGAATTTTGAATTTATAAATTCAGTGCCATTATCACTTCTTACTGTTTTAACTGAAAATTTATATTAATTTTTCACCAAAGTAATATAATTTTTTATGTTTTCAAAAATATTTGTTTTTTTCTTTGGGAAGAAAAATCAAATTGCATCTACTATAATCATCTACTATGGTTAACATTATAAGAAATTTGAATTATTGAATTTCTTTATAAGGTCTTTAAAGATCAACATGAATAAATTCAAAACATTTTTTTTTTTTAAATACAACTATCAGGAAAAGACAATCTTGACATTTTTGAAATAGAACAAACTTCACAATGGTGTATTTTATTTCTCAAACTAGGGTATACATTGTTCATGACTTTATAGGAGATGGATGACCAACCTTTTTCTAATACAATCAATAACATGAGATGAAAATTCAGTAGACCTACTATTAGAAATGTCTTTAGAACAATAACGAAGAGAAGAAAAAAAACAAATTTCCAATTTTCTTCCCAAGCTGAAATTTGTTGACCAATTTATGGTCTTGCAAAATACATTAATTTTCATAAAAAATGCACATCAAATTCTCATCTTTAATCAATTTTGCTACTGATATTAGATTGTATTTAAAGTCTTTTTCTATCATGAAATCTTTTAGTATTAATCTTTTATTTAGTTTCATATCTCCTAATTCAACTATTTTTTAATTGACCCATCTTCTAAGTATAGAATCCTTACTTTCTCCAATTTTCTAATATTAATGAACAATTATATAGTATTACAAACATGACTGCTTGCCCCTGAATCTATCAACCACATTATGATATGTACTCATTTTGTGTTCAAATGTAAATGCATAAAAAGAATCACAACAGTATGAAATTTTAGTGTACTTACATGCACTACACTTTGAAGTTCACGTTGCTACTTTCACTTTTCTTTTTGAATTTGCTTTGCACCATTCTTAAAACAGTTTATATTCCGTTCCAGTAACCTCTACATATTTTTCAATGTCATCCAATGGAGAATGTCACATTTGATGTGTTGACAGCATCCTGATTTTTCTTGATTGTTTGAACCACTCAAGATATCCAAGTAATTTGAAACAACCTTCTTTTATGTGACCTTTTAATTAGGGGTGAGCATAATATGGGTTTACCCAAACTCAACCCTAACCCAAACCCAAAATATTAATTTGGGTTGGTTAATATGGGTTGGGTTGAGTATGGATTGGGTTGAGTATGGGTTGAGTTTAATTTGGGTTGGGTTAGGGTTACCCAAATTACCCAAATTATATAAATTTAGTTTAATTTTCTATTATTAATCCAATATAAACTAATCATCTTTCAACTTTAAGTCGAACACGTTTTTGACATGTCTAACATATTTTTCATACGTTTAACACGTTTTGCACACATCTAACACGTTTTTAATATTTTTAACACGTTTCACTTATAACATATTTTTCACACGTTTAACACATTTTTCACACGTTTAACACGTTTTTCACACGTTTTCACATTTTGACACATTTTGACACGTTTTCACGTTTTTGACACGTTTAACACGTTTTTGACATGTTTAACACATTTTTACACTAATAACATGGTTTTCACGTTTTTGTCACGTTGAACACATTTTTGACATGTTTAATACGTTTAACGCATTTTTGACAAGTTTAACACGTTTTTTACGTTTTTGACACGTTTAACACGTTTTTAACATATTTAACACGTTAACACGTTTTTGATAAGTTTAACACAATTTTCACGTTTTTGGCACGTTTAACACGTTTTAAACATATTTAACACGTTTTTGATAAGTTTAACACGATTTTCACGTTTTTGGCACGTTTAACACGTTTTTGACATTTTAACACGTTTTTGATATGTTTAACACGTTTTTCACACGTCTAACACGTTTTTAATATTTATATCACGTTTTCACACTTAAAACATATTTTTCACACGTTTAACACGTTTTTATGTTTTTGGCACGTTTAACAAGTTTTTGACATGTTTAACACGTTTTCATACTAATAACACGTTTTTGTCATATTTAACACGTTTTTGACATGTTTAATACGTTTAACGCGTTTTTGACAAATATAACACGTTTTTTTTACTTTTTTGGCACGTTTAACACGTTTTTAACATAACTAACACGTTAACACGTTTTTGATAAGTTTAACATGGTTTCCACGTTTTTGGCATGTTTAACACGTTTTTAACATTTTAACACGTTTTTAATATGTTTAACACGTTTTCACACGTTTTTCACACGTTTAACACGTGTTTCACACATTTAATATGTTTTTCACGTTTTTGGAATGTTAAACACGTTTTTGACATATTTGACACGTTTTTCACACATTAACACATTTTCACATTTTCGTACGTTTAATACGTTTTTGACATGTTTAACAGGTTTTTCACATTCTTAACACGTTTAACATGTTTGTAACATGTTTAATACGTTTATAACATGTTTAACATGTTTTTCACGTTTTTGGCACGTTTAACATGTTTTTGACATTTTAACACGTTTTACACAGTTAACATATTTTTGACATGTTTAACATATTTTTTTGCACGTTAACACGTTTTGATAAGTTTCAACACGTTGTGTCACGTTTAACACGTTTTTGGCATTTTTGACACGTTTAATATGTTTTTCACACGATTGACATTAAACGTGTGAAAACGTATTAAACGTGTCAAAAATGTGAAAAACATGTTAAACGTGTCAAAAACGTGTTAAACATATCAAATGTGCCAAAAACGAAGAAAATGTGTTAAACGTGCCAAAAACGTGGAATATGTGTCAAAACGTGTTAAACGTGCCAAAAACGTGTGAAAACATGTTAAACATGTTACAAACGTGTTAAACGTGTTAATAATGTGAAAAACGTGAAAAACATGTTAAACATATCAAAATGTGTTAAACGTGCCAAAAACGTGAAAAATGTGTCAAAATGTGTTAAATGTGTCATAATCATGAAAAATGTGTCAAACATGTTAAAAACGTGTTAAACATGTCAAAACATGAAAATAGTGTCCAACGTGTCAAATGTGTTAAACGTGTTAAATGTGTGAAAAATGTATTAAACGTGTCAAAAACGTGTTAAACGTGTCAAAAACGTGTTAAACGTGTCAAAACGTGAAAAACGTGTGAAACGTGTTAAAAATGTGAAAAATATGTTAAACGTGCCAAAAATGTGTCAAAATGTGTTAAACGTGTCGAAAACGTGAAAAACGTGTCAAAATGTGTCAAGCGTGTCAAAAACGTTTCAAACGTGTCAAAACGTGTTAAAAACGTGTTAAAAACGTGTTAAACATGCCAAAAACATGAAAAAAACGTGTTCAACGTGTCAAAAATGTGTTTAACGTGCCAAAAACGTGTTAAACGTGTCAAAAACGTGTTAAACGTGTGAAAACGTATTAAGAATGTCAAAAACGTGAAAAACGTGTTAAACGAATAAAAATGTGTTAAATGAGTCAAATACATGCTAAATAAAAAATAATAATAATAATTTGGGTTACCCAACCCATACTCAACCCAACCCATATTAGTAAATAATATGGGTTGAATTATGGGTTGGGTAAATTTAATTTGGGTTGAATATGAGTTGGATAATACGGGTTGGGTTTACCCGTTTGCTCACCCCTACTTTTAATCCACAGTGAGTGCAGATAAAGTTTTGTAAGGTTTGAATTTTTCAGTAGGTACTTTTGAACTCCATTCAAATTTCTGATTTTTGTTGTTAAGTTCTGTTAAATTTCTAATTTTTGTTGTTTAGTTTTGTCTTCTCCTTAACCATCATTGTAGTATATTCTCCCTTAGTTATACTAATATTCCTCTTAGTTTCAACATTAACTAGAACAGTAAATACTTTATGAACTGAATGTCATAGATTTGATACTAACATATTATCTACAACATGTTCATAAGAGTCATTTACTCTCATAAAAAACTGAAGCAACTTTTCTTCTTCAACATCTTCTGCTACTTCATTTACAACTTTATATCCATAATAAGTGACAACATTTGATCTATCACAGTTCCAATTTCTTGCTGGCTTCAAATGTGCAGTTTCATCCCAAATCAATATAATTTTAGAATAATGCTCAACAATATGAGAATTACCTTGTTGAATAGTGTATATATCATTCCCTAACTAAAAACATCTTGGTCCGTTGTTTCCTTCATATGTATTTCGAATATATTTCCATAGTTGTTGAGCAGTTACAATATTCTAGAAATGAATTTTCAAGTTTTGATCCATAGTGTTCATTATCTAGTTTCTTACCATAGTATCCACTAGCTTCCATTGCATTACTCCATCTACATCTAGTGGCATATTACAAGATCCATCGATGAATTCGAGCTTCATTTTTGCCTCTAATGCTAGCCTAATACTTGTACACCACTCATAGTAATGAGATATTGTTAGTATAGAATTAGTAGTGACTACACCTGTAATGTCTCCATTTTGAAGAAGTAGTGGATCGGTGTTGTATTTCCTCTTATTCATCATTCTCCTCTTCAATCGAGCCTCTATTTCTTGATCTGTGTTTGAAGACGACGGTCCTTCGTTGATAGTCAAATTAGGGTTTGAGTTCTCCACTTCTTGATTCTTATCGGTTGAATCGCTCTCCTCTGTGTCTGAAGAAAATATGAACCACGCTGTAATATCATGAACAAATCCAGCAAGCTAATACTTACTAGTAAAAAACAATCAAGAAAGCTAGAAACCAGTAACCACAATTTTGATCATTTCAGGTACAAAGTTACAAAGTTTCCATCAATTAACCCCAAATTAGTTTTACTAAATTAATAAATAGATCACTTTACACTTAATACAATTTCAGTCTTGTTAAAATAGTAAATTAAACTTATCAATTTGTATAAAAGCTACAAAAGCTATAAATTGATTCATTTATCTTGATACCTGACTTTATCTCGTGTCGAATAATACCCATTAGAGAAAGTTGCGATTTTTTCGTTCATCGTCTTCAACATGTTCTTGATTTCCCAAGATTTTTGGTATTCCTTTAGCTGACTGTAAACGATCCGTTAGCTACTAATCGTACTCACACGTTTCGTCAATGTACAATTAACTTTTCCTTTTAGTGGGGCTATCTCATCTTTGACCTTTAGATCATCTCTAGAAGGTTGACGAGTGATTGATTTACAATTAAATTTTCCTTTTTTTTTTGTAGTGTCAAAGAAAATTTAGGGTTTGTTTGTTTTCTTGTAATGTCTTAATCTTTTTTGCTCTATTTTTTTTTTTCTGATAAGGAATTAAATACAATGTTAAATAATAAAACAAATATCTTTTTTTCTTATTATTTTTTATTTATTTCCTTTATTATCTTACTTTTCCATTATTATCATTTATTTATTTAGTAATTATTTATTTGTATTATATCTTGGTTATGTTGCCTTATTTATTTTATTTATTTTCTATATTTAGTTATTATTTGGGGTAAAAAATTAATGTCTACCGTATATATTTTATTTTTAAAAATATAATTATATGAAATTGTTAACTTTCTAAAATAAAATAAAAACTCTTTATTTTCATTTAAGACTATATAAGTTTTGAATTCAATTGGACATTTATTTTATAAGACCATATTATCAAATTGTTTTTATTTATATTTTTTAATTATTAAATTATTTAATTTATTAATTAAAATATATTAAATTTATTTTTATTAAATTTTAAATTATAATATTTTATCTTAAAAATATTTTATTAACTTATTATTTTATAAAAAAAAAATTAAAGAAAATATCTATGAAATTTTAGAAAAAAATGTCTAATTATCTAATAGAGCCCACTTATATTTGTTGGACTAAAATTTGTGATAAGTAGCCCAACCCGCACACTCATACTAATTAACCGATTAAATTAAAGATTTTTAGTTCTTTCTGTCTTGTGCATCTCTTTCTTCTTCGTCTTCTTCTTCTCGTGTTTGACCGACAGTCGACGCCTTCTTCTTTAAGGTTAGTTTTACTGGTTTTGTTCAATAGAAATTATGAAATTGATATCAAACTTTGAGATTGATACTTGTTAATATTCTGTTTCAGTGTTTGAATTGAGCATGTTTCTTTCTTTCTGTATGGATGAATGAATTTACGTTTATTTTTGCATGAACTAGATGGATACACGATCAGACCAATCATTGTATAGTAAGAAGAAGAGAAGGGTCAATACTGAAGTGGGAGAGTTTTCTTTGTTATGTGTAGATTTGTTATTGAATATTCTAATGAGGTTGCCTGCAAAAGATGTTCTTCAATACAGATCGGTCTGCAAGGAATGGAACTTTCTATTACGAACTCCTCACTTTATTTCTCTTCATTATAACCATTCCTCACAGATTAGTAATGCCTCCTCACATTTCATTCTCTTCCTCCGTTCGTGTAATTATCTTCCTTACAATTTCGGTAAAAATGTATTGGCATTCATTACCTTAAAGAAAACAAACAACGAACTAGTAGCCACAGTTGACAAAGAAGTAGACGTTAGTTCCATTCTATCATCATTATGCTCTCCATCCAATGTAGATGACATCCAAATATTTTCTCCTTGTGATGGTCTGATATGTTTTGGATATGGGTCACATGTGATTGTGTATAACCCATCAACTAGTGAATCTAAATTGTTGCCCTATGAACCTCATTTTTCAAACATTAAAGTTGGTTATAGACGTCGAATTCTGGATGTTTGGTTTGAATCCAGCATGAAGCAACAATACAAAATCTTTAGAATGGTTCATTGGGGAGACAACTTCAAGATGGATACATACGATTCAACTGTCAATAGTTGGAGATTAAGCAAATCCATATTTGGAAGTGCACAATTTTTCACATCCCTGTTATTGAATGGAATTCTCCACTTTTATATGAAAAAGGATTCCAATAATGTGATTGTCACATTTGATGCAAGATTGGAAACCTTTGGGCAACTTGAATTCCCTCCTCCCTATTGTGCGCATTGCGACATGCAAACGTTCCTTTTGTCATTGGGCGGAAATCTATCCTTTTTGAAAATGGGCATTAAGTGGTGTGAGATATGGGTGATGACTCAATATGGGGTGGTCAAGTCTCGGAGAAAAATGTACAATATAAACGTTGGTTTGTTCTATAAACGTCAATGTTGTCCGTTAAAGTTTTGGAAAAACATGGATGGACAAGATGAGTTGTTGCTGAAAACCCTCGATAAAAGGATCTTTACTTTAAATCTCCATACGCACAAGATCACCGATTTGAAATTGAAGCACGTCCCTTATAAAGTGTCAAATATTGTATCTAATGTTGAGGGTTTATATTCTTTAAAATGATTTTTATTTATTAGTACTTTATTAAGATATTTTGAATATAGTTCATTTTATTTGTTTAATAATTTAGATGCTGTTGACATATATATTTTGAATTTATAAAGTAATTATAATTTTTAAATATTATCTGTTAAATTGTTAAAGGTAAGGTTTGATTTTCAATAATTTATTTTAAAATAAAAATTATTAAAACAAACAAATGAATTCAAAAAGTCAATCTAAAAAGTCAAAGATTGAGTTTCATTTATGACTAATAGCTTCTTTGAAATCGTTTTCTTGCTCCTCAAAACTAACTCCTTTGTGGGGTACAAATTCACAGAGATATCAAATTGGGATTAAGGGGTTTGTTTTCTTTCCTTACACATCCTCTCAAGTAGGATTCGATAACAATCGACTACTCCACCCCTCCAACTTCAGTGACAAAGATTTACCAGAATTCGGGTCAAGCCACGCCTGTATATTACAATTGAAATTTACGTCTAGTATGTACATCTAGTGCTGATAGACAATGTTGAACATCCGCCTATAGAGAACGGTCTCGAAGATCGAGATAGATTTGTATGGTGCCTTGAAGGATCCATTATTCCTTTAAACCCAATACCAACGGGTAACCGAAATGGAATGGAAAGACTCATGGGAATTTATCACGTATGAAAGAGCCAGATGAAAGGCAAGGATCCAGGTCATCGAAAGTTTAACAAACAAGACGGCACCCGCGTCAGAATAGACTGATCCTCCAATTCGCGTCAACGATTGGCAGCTACAAAAGAGGGAGGGATCCTGGAATTCGTGCTGATTGCCTAACTTTGGGTACTTTCAATGCTCACACTACAACAAAGAGTCTGAGTGACTAGAAAGAGATTCATATTTTTTGTATTTATTTATCAATTTTCTTATTAACAAACACAACCATGTTCGCTTACCCCTTAATTTGCATACCAATGATACTGAAGGCTTACCTCAGACCTGAACCCCAATGATTGCTTCCACTTTCAGAGCCCTTACTCTAAGAAGCAACAAAGGAGGTAGTGGTAGCAACGAGAGCAAGTGAAGAGACAGAGTAAGGCAAGCCAAAACCTGACCTTACCTAAAGACCTGACCCTTTGATTTGAAAGTGATATAACGACAATGTTCAGGATGAAATTTCTAAGTGAACGCGGGGTTTTTCAAAGGTGGAACATGTATTAAAAGTGCGCTCAATTGATTCAATATCAATGATATTAGAAAAGAGGAATCTGGGGCTGTTTGATCTACTCTTAGGCAAAAGTAAAGATGCCTCTAGCAGACAGAAATCTGCATGTTATGCACCCCATAATATCACATTAAAGTTTAAAGTGGTAGATTTGAAGCTTGATACACAAGCAATGAAAGAATGCATTAAAATTGACTGAAATAGGAATAGTTCCTTTAGGTGTTCTCCGGAGCACAAGTCAACTGCCTTAGTCTCATTGGTGCTTAGCTTATAGCCATGTGACTGGAGCACAAGTCAACTGCCTTAGTCTCATTGGTGCTTGACTTACAGCCATGTGGCCAAAGCCCATAATCCGCTTCCGCATAATGTAGTCCCTGCGCCTCCACTTGTTCTTACATAGAGTGGTTGTTGAATAGACTTGAATAGTTGGGCCTTCTTAATGGGCCGACCCAATTCTCTATTTGTTAGGGTTTCTGTAAAAGGATTTCAGGGGACCGAGTGTTATATAAACTCGTGTTATAACCCTAGTTTGTCATATTATATTTGTAAACAATCTTCTCAATAATAATCTCTCTCTTTTGGGTGGACGTAGCCAAGTTCAATCTTGGTGAACCACGTTAAATATCTGTCTATTTATTGTTTACGTCATTCTCATGCATTCTGTTATAACAAACTGGTATCAGAGCCAGATTAAGTCGGTCATTTGTTGTTCTTCAACTAAGATGGCAGTAGTGAACATTAAAATCGACAAGTTCACGGGGAGAAACACTTTTAGCATATAGAAGATCAAGATACGAGATTTGCTGAAACAACAGGGCCTATGGGGGGCACTAAAAGTGTCATCAGGAGTAGATATAACCGCTGAGATAAACATTCTGGAGGAGAAGGCGTATTCAATAATAATGTTGTGTCTTGCAGACGATGTTATCATCGAGGTCTTAAAGGAGGAGAAGGTCACTAGGTTATGGTTGAAGTTGGAGAGTCTCTATATGACGAAGTCACTCACCAACAAGTTTCTTCTGAAGAAACGTTTGTTTACTCTACGAATGCAGGAAGGTATGCAAATCAGAGAACACCTATATCAATTAAATTCTATTATGTTAGAATTAAGAAATATTGATGTTAAGGTTGATGATGAAGATGCTGCATTAATCTTGTTAGTATCTTTGCCTCCATCATATGAAAATTTTGTCTAGTCTTTCATTGTTGGGAAAGATACAGTAAGTTTGGAAGATGTCAGGTTTGCCCTTCATTCAATGGATTTACGTCATATGGTGTCTGGTACAATTACAGATAGTCAAATTACTGATATCTGCAATTACTGCAAAGAGAAAGGACATTGGAAGAATGAATTCCCTTTGAAGAAAAATCCACAGAAATTTGATTCTGGTTTTGCAGCTATTGCAGAAGATAATATATTATCTAATGATGACATTGCTCTAGTGGTAGATGGTCATACCCATCAAACTGATGCATGAGTTCTTAATTCTGGAGCTTCGTATCATATTTGTCCTCGAAGAGAGTGGTTTGAATCTTACAAACATGTAGATGGTGGTAGTGTTTCTATGGCCAATAGTTCCGTTTCTAAGGCAGATGGGATTGGCTCAATCAAGATCAGGACACACGATGGTAGACTCTGTACACTAAATGAGGTTAGACATGTTCCACTTATTACTAAGAACTTGATATCTCTAAGTATGTTAGATAGTAAGGATTTTGGTTCAACGGTGAAAGTGGAGTTCTGAATGTCTGCAAAGGTTCTGATGTTATTCTGAAAGGTGTCAAAAATGGAGCTCTATATTTCATGCAGGGTTCTACTGTCTCAGGTTCTGTTTTTGTTGCATCCTCAGAGATTCACAAGGATGATATGACTAAACTTTGGCATATGAGGCTTGATCATATGAGTGAAAGAGGGATGCAAATTCTAGAAAAGGAAGATCTTCTTGGAGGTCACAAGATTACGAGTCTTAACTTCTGTGAGCATTGTGTTTTTGGGAAACTACATCACAAAAAGTTTCCAAAGGCTATTCACACGACAAAAGACACACTTGATTAAATCCATTCAGATTGTTGGGGTCCAGTTAATGTTGAATCTATTGGAGGTCATAGATACTTCTTGACAATTATTGATGATTTCTCAAGGATGACTTGGTTGTTTGTCATGAAAAATAAAGGAGAATCATTTAGATACTTCAAAGAATGGAAAACGTTGGTGGAAAATCAAATTGGAAATAAAATCAAAAGATTGCGAACTGACAGTGGTTTGGAGTTTTGTTCATTTGATTTCAATCAGTTCTGCAAGGATGTAGGGATTGCTCGACATTACACGGTAAGGAATACGCCACAACAGAACAGTATAGCTGAAAGAATGAATCAGACATTACTGGAAAGAGTAAGGTGCATGCTCTCTAATTAAAAGCTTGATAAAAGTTTTTGGGCAGCGGCGGTGACTACATCATATTATTTGATAAATCATGGGCTTCACACCGGAATTAACTGTAAAACACCTTACGATGTATGGTCTAGAAAATTTGTTGATTACTCGGATCTAAAAGTCTTTGGCTGCACAGTTTATTATCATGTCAGTGACGGTAAAATAGAGCCAAGAGTGAAGAAAGGAGTATTTGTGGGCTATGAAGATGGTGTAAAAGGATACAAAGTATGGTCTCTATCTAAAAAAAGATTTATTCTGAGTAGAAACGTCATTTTGATGAGAACTCTAAACTTAACTCTATTGAGAAATCTATAGCAGAAAGCAATAGTGTTAACAAACAGGCGGAGTTAGAAACTACTCTACAAAAGGAAAAAGAACCCCACGTTGAGGGTCAGCTACCAGAGTCTGAACAATTAGATTCTCAACCGTCTAAAGTTATTCATGAGAGTGTAGCTGAAGGTCGGTTAAGAAGGATTGGAGTTAGACCACCTCAAAGATACAGTTATGAAGATATGATTGGTTATGCACTACATGTTGCTGAGGAGGAAGTGAATACGTCTGTACCATCCACTTACAAAGAAATTGTATCTGGGTTTGAAGTTGCGCAGTGGTTCACAACAATGGGAGATGAGATGGAATCACTTCACAAAAATTATACTTTGGAGTTAGTCTCTTTGCCTACAGGGAGAAAGGTTATTACCTGAAAATGGGTTTTCAAGAAAAAGAAAGGTATAATAAATGTTGAAGGAGTCAAGTTTAAGGCTCGAATTGTTGTAAGGGGGTTCAATCAGAAGGAGGGAATAGACTATAACAAAATTTTCTCACTAGTAGTCAAACATATTTCTATTAGGGTGTTACTAGCAATAGTGATACATTAGGATTTGAAGCTCGAACAACTTGATGTGAAAACAACCTTTCTACATGTAGAGCTAAATGAAGAAATACACATGACTCAGCCAGAAGGTTTCCAAGTTCTAGGAAAGGAAAAATATATTTGCAAGTTGAAGAAGTCTTTATAAGGACTTAAACAGTCTCCAAAGCAGTGGTATAAGAGGTTTGACAACTTTATGATGTCTCTTAACTACAAGAGGAGTGCTTATGAATGTTGTGTGTACTACAACAAGTTGAAGGATGACTCATTCATCTACCTAGTCTTGTATGTAGATGACATCTTGGTAGTAGCAAAGAGCAAAACAGATGTTCAGAAACTAAAAGATCTTATAAATGCTGAGTTTGAGATGAAAGATCTAAGAGTAGCTCAGAAAATTCTAGGAATGGAGATTCTTAGAGATAGAAGTCAGAAGAAACTTTTCTTATCACAAAAAGGTTACATTGAGAAGGTGTTGTCAAGGTTTGGGATGTTATCAGTTAAACCTATAAATACACCTTGTGCTGCTAATATTCATCTTACTATTTTGTTTGCTCCTCAGACAGATGAAGAGAAAAAGTATATGACTCGAGTTCCTTATTCTAGTGTAGTAGGGAGTTTGATGTATGTTATGGTTTGTACAAGACTAGATCTGGCATAAGTAGTAAGTGTTGTGAGAAGATTTATGGTACAACAAGGGAAGGAGCATTGACAAGCTGTGAAGAGGATATTTAGGTATCTACGGGGAACTTTTGATGTTGGTCTCATATATGGAGGTGATACACAATGTCTGATTACTAGGTATTCAGATTCTGATTATGCTGGAGACATTGATAGTAGGAGATATATGATTGGTTATGTATTTACTCTTGGGGGGCTTAGTTGTTAGTTGGAAAGCGACTCTGCAACCTACTGTGACTTTGTCTACAACAGAAGTAGAGTACATGACATTACCAGAAGCTGTTAAAGAGGGAATATGGCTGAAAGGATTAATTAGTGATTTGCGCATACATTAGGATCAAGTAACTGTCTTCTGTGATAGTCTGAGTCCTATATGTTAAGCCAAAGATCAAGTTCATCATGAACGGATTAAGCATATTGACGCGCGATATCATTTTCTAAGGATTGAGAAGAGGATAAAGGTGTAAAAGGTAGGAACTACTGACAATCCTGTTGTTATGTTCACCAAGCCAGTTCCTCATAGCAAGTTCCAATATTGTTTGGACTTACTTAATGTCAGAAACTGTTAAGTTGCCCTGGGGGCAACTTTAGAAGAGAGAGATAGAGAAGATTGAATATCGGGGCATTGACTAATGCATCTGGGCTATCTGGGCATTGACTAATGCATCTGGGTCATCTAGGCATTGACTAATGCATCTGAGCCATCTAGTATTGATGAATGCATTTGAGCCATCTGGTATTGACTAATACATTTGGGCCATCCGGCACCAACGAGTGCATCTGGGCTATTTGACACTGACGAGTGCATTTGGGCCATCCGACACCGGCTAGTGCATCTGGGTCATTTGACATTGACGAATGTATTGGGGAGATCTGGGAATTGACTAATGCACCTAGGACATGTGAGAGAATTCAAGTCAATGTGGAGATTTGGTGAATAAACTTGAATAGTTGGGCCTTCTTAATGGGCCGGCCCAATTCTCTATTTGTTAGGATTTATGTATCAGGGTTTCAGGGGACCGGGTATTATATAAACTCGTGTTATAACACTAGTTTGTCATATCATCTGTAAACAATATTTTCAATAATAATCTCTCTCTTCTAGGTGGACGTAGCCAAGTTTTATATTGGTGGACCACGTTAAATCTCTGTCTGTTTATTGTTTACGTCATTCTCACGCATTCCGTTATAATAGTGGCCATCTTATCTTCTCCATAGTGAATTTTTGGCATGTCTCCTTTTCCTTTGCTTGTTTATCCATCCAAGCATATAATTAATATATATAGAATGTTAATTTTATACACCAAGTTATAAGAATGTGTCAAATTTACTTATTAAGTATCAAAATTCTATTTATATATACTAACTTGTGAAAAAGTGTCAAATTTGTTTAAAATAACGGAAATATGAAACGTTGTCAAAACAAATTCACATGTAATATCCACCTTTTTATAATTTGACATTACTTTAATTATTTTTCCATTCAAACAAAACATCAAAATCTTTTTATCCATTTTCTCTCTCTCTCTCTTTCTCTCTTTACCCCCAACTCTCTATTTTTTCTAACGGTTATCTTTAATATGAGTAATTGTTATAAAATGAAAGGCTGAAATCCATAGTATGTGGGATCTCATTAATTCCATGAAAGAATTTTAACCCACCATTAATCATATTTGATGAAGAACCACCGAAATATTTGGAAATAGCTCTGTTTGAAAGCCTAGATCAGGATTTCATTTTCCTAGCTTTTCCGACAGCCGCCGCCGATCAGTACAATACTAAGGGCCCCACCTTTTGTCCAGTACCTTCTACAAGTCTTGTAAAAATGCCTCGGTTGCGTGAGGCTGTAGTTGTTGTAGTAACATAATTTTGTGTTCGGAGAATCGCATCTCGGACACTTCATCGGTTGTTTCTCCACCCACACCGCCGTCATAGTTTTCCGGCCACCTGGTTGTTCTTCCGTCACAACATTATTATCTAACTCGACATAGCTGGTTCTTTAATTTTCTGGAAAAAGTTGAGAAAGAAAAGATCTTTACAAATAATTAGTTCATTATTTCATAATTTAATCTTCAATGTAGTAACCCACACTCTATTAGATCAATTTTAATTCCAGCTATAATCTAAACAAGAATAGACAATCAGAACTATATAAATGGTGTTCGTGAACATTACAAAGATTTCAGAAAAAATACATACAAATCGCTACAAATGAAGAAATGGAACATATAGAAGATAATCAGAGATGTTACCTTGTTAAATGTTCGGTTAGAAATATTTAAATTAGAGAGGTTTCACTTGGAGATTAATCGGAAGACGTAAAAATTGAAAGAACTAATAGATTACTCATATTAGAGATGAAGAGAGAACATTTATGAAGAAAATGGATAATTGTGGAGGTAAAGAGAGAGAAAAAATGGATAAGAAAAGATTTGGATGTTTTGTTTGAATGAAAAAAGAATTAAAGTAATGTAAATTTTAAAAAAAATAAAAATATGTGGACATTACATGTGTCAAAAATTTTAATGTCGTTTCACATTTCCGATATTATAAACAATTTGATACTTTTTGACAAGTTAGTATACATAAATAGAATTTTGATACTTCATGAGTAAATTTGACACCTTATTACAACTTAGTGTGAAAAAATTGACATTCTTCCCATATATATATTTATTTATTTATTGTTATAACAAAATATATTATGTTGTCATTTAATTTGGTCTAGACTTATTTGTGGTATTATTTATTTTCTCATTATATTTTATCTTAGATGGTCCTTAATATAAAATAATTATTGAACAAATTTAAAATAAATATAATAATATTTAAAATAAACTTATCATAAAAGATATTATAAATTTTTTATTAAAAAAAAATTGTTTCAAAATTCACAACCTTTTATCTAACTACTAAGAAAAAAATAATAATTAAAAAAAATTATATATTATAATTTGTGTTATAAAACTCACTAATATAACAGTAATAATAATGGCATATAAGAGAAAAAATCACAAGTATAATAAAAAAAAGTTATGTGTCATTCAAAAATTTATTCAAATTATTTAATAAAAATCTTAATTTAGGACTAATTTGATGTTAGATTTACATTTTTATGTAATTTCCAATCTCATTTCATAGGGGGAATTTGATCAAATGTCCCTTCCTAAAATGCATTTGAAAATATAACTTTTTTTTTTAAAAAAGTTTTGACCATTTTATCCTTACTAATATTTATTTTATTCCCTTTTCTCTCTTATTTTATCTCCTCTTCTTTCTCTGTTCTCATCCGGCGACGAAGGACGCCTCCCCCAACGACTCATTTCTCTTCTTTTCTTTCCACCTTCTTCATCTTCTTCCACTCTTCTTCTCCCCAACATTGATCCTGACCAGCGTCGCCCCGACTCCCCAAGCGTAGAAACTCCCATCGACTCCCAACGACGACGCCCCAACCAGGTTAGTTTTTGTGTTTCCTTCGTTTTCCGTCGTCTTCAACATTTGAATGCATGAAATTGTTTTAGAGTTTTAGGGTTTAGAGTTATTTTGTGTAAATGTTGAATGGTTTGGTTTGAATGATGTATATGACCGGCTCAATTTGCAATTTGCGCTCTCACACAAAATACTTTGTGCCTATTTGCCCACCCCACGAGTTTTGCGCCTATAAAGAAGTTTACTGATGTGGGTGTTAATATGGTAGTAAATATCTTCCCAAAAATTCAGCAAACCAGAAATGGATTATTACTACTACAATAACATTGGGGAAGAATTGATTGTCGACTAATTGATAGATGATTTAGTAGATAATTTTATTTGATTGGTAGTATAATTCATTTCCTTTCTTGTAAATAACAATCATTTAACAATGTTTGTCAATTGACAAAGTATCTACAATAAAACATAATTTGTTTGTCAGCAACCTTGCTCTCTCACCTCACCTTTGATATTATCTTCACTAATTAGAAAAGAGCATGAAAATAAAGGTCCACTACTTGTATTCTTGAAGGAATTGATATCAAGAATAAAAAGAAAATTTTATATTTATTGTTTCTTACTTCAGTAAGTTGTTTTAGATTTTCCAAGCAAATTATAAAAGGCCTGTGTATTGCAAGTATGCCTTGAATAGTTAAAAAGAAGAGAAGTCTATAACTGTTGTTTTTTGGCACAATTAGAATTCCACATCGGAAGATAATGAGAGTGAAAGAAGTTTCTTAGTATATAAAAGAAACTATATTCACAATTAGCATAAATCCCACATCGGAAGATGATGGGAGTTGGGGAAGTTTCTTAGTGTATAAAAGAAACTCTCCTCTCTTTGGTTTATTGCACCCAAATTTGTATCTCTTCTTCCTTATTAATTGATAGCCTTAGTGCTCGGAAACGTAGGCAACATTTTGGCCGAACTCCGTTATCAAATTCTGTTAGTGTGTTCATTCTTTTGTTTTCTTCTTTTGTGGTTCTGTCAGGGTTTTCCCCAACAAGTGGTATCAGAGCCGAAGGTTCGTCCTTGGCATGGTGGAGTCTTCAAAAGGAGCGTCAACTCCTTCGTCATCCTGGACGAGGACACCGATGTCGAATTTGAAGTTTGCGGTGGAGATCTTTGATGGAACTGGGCATTTCGGCATGTGGCAAGGTGAGGTTCTAGATTGTCTTTTTCAGCAGGGTTTAGATGTTGCTATTGAGGTCGGAAAGCCAGATGGTATAGAAGAAAAAGAGTGGAGTATCATGAATCGGTTGGCGTGCGGAACAATTCGGTCGTCCCTGTCCAAAGAGCAGAAGTATGCTGTGAAGAATGAAACTTCTGTACAGAAACTGTGGCAAGCATTGGAGGACAAGTTTCTGAAGAAGAGTGGTCAGAATAAGCTCCTTATAAAGAAGCGACTGTTCCGGTTTGAATACCAATTAGGTACTACGATGAATGAGCATATAACTAAGTTTAATTAGTTAGTAGCGGATTTGTTAAACCTTGACGTTAGGTTTGAGGATGAAGATAATGGGAGTGAAAGAAGTTTTTTAGTATGTCATTTGAACGAGGAAATCTACATTTATCAATCAGATGGATTCAAAGTTGCTGATAAAGAAAATTGGGTTTGCAAGTTGAACAGATCATTGTACAGGTTGAAGCAATCGTCGAGACAATGGTACAAGCGACTTGACAAGTTTATGATGGAGCACAAGTACACAAGAAGCATATTCAGTTCATGTGTGTATTTGCGCAAATTGCAAGATGAGTCTTACATCTATCTACTCTTGTACGTTGATGATATGTTGATAGCATCAAAGAGCCAATATGAAGTTGACAAATTGAAGGCTCAATTAGGTAAAGAGTTCGAGATGAAAGACATGGGGAAAACCAAATCTAATTGTTTAGATTTGGTAAACACCTTCCGCATTTGAGTCGGCGCTGAAGAGAGCCAATTGGAAGCACTGAAGAGCTATTTTTTAATATTGAAGATTAGTATTTGGATATTGTGCCAAGGTGGAGATTTTTTGTTTTTTGGCACAATTAGAATCCCACATCGGAAGATAATGGGAGTGAAAGAAGTTTCTTAGTATATAAAAGAAACTATATTCACAATTAGTATAAATCCCACATCGGAAGATGATGGGAGTTGGGGAAGTTTCTTAGTGTATAAAAGAAACTCTCCCCTCTTTGGTTTATTGCACCCAAATTTGTATCTCTTCTTCCTTATTAATTGATAGCTTTAGTGCTCGAAGACGTAGGCAACATTTTGGCCGAACTCCGTTATCAAATTTTGTTAGTGTGTTCATTCTTTTGTTTTCTTCTTTTGTGGTTCTGTCAGGGTTTTCCCCAACAATAACTTACATGCCCACCCCTGCGCAAACTGTAACGAAGTCACAATCAGGACATCGATGATTGAAAAATGAATAAATATAGTAGAAAGTGAATAGAAACTCTAGATAATGAAACAAACTGGATTGAGATTATGTCTATTGAACTTGTTAGAAATAAGAACACAATTACAAAACTTAAATAAATTAAAGCATAACTAAGAGACATGGAGAGTCTCATTTACTAGATAAGACCAAGAGACTTGAACAATTTAAGAGGCTCTTGAATAACAAAAAAAACACTTTAATTATTATTATTATTACTTTAATAATAATATAAACACTTTAAGAAGAAGACTTTTGAATTCTAGAGTGAAAAATATAAAGGATGACACAAAATAAGAAAAAGACTTTTGAAATTCTAGAGTGAAAAAATATAAAGGATGAAGTGAGTTTTAGATTAGAGATTAAAGATTTTATATTGTTGAAAATTTAAACCATTAAATAAAATCATCAATTGATCTAATGGTTGACATTGCTAGCCTCTTCATTTATTTTAACGCTTTTCTTTTCATTTTAGAGTAACTAGCATTTAGCCCGTGCATTTGCACGAGTAATAATATAAAAATCGTGAAAAAAAATTACGGATAACATTTTTAATTATATTTTTAACCGTTTTAAGTTTATGGGTGGGTCAAACCACAATCCGACCCAAAATATCCATTTACTCAATATCATTATATATTAGTTAGTTAAAAAGTTGAACTTATATTAATAATAAAACGTCCAGCGTTTATAAAATTTGGTGTTGAATTTAAAATATAAAGTCTTAGTAGCCTAGTTGGTTAAAGAGTTGTACTTGTTTTGTTAGGTTGCAAGTTCGAAACATACCTCTAGCATTTTAAATTTTATTTTTAACCGTTTTAAATTTAAAGGCGGGTCAACCCACAATCCGACCCAAGTATCCAAATTAACCACAACTCTCGACCCGGCAATCCGGACATTTTAAAAATTAAGCATCATTATATATATATAGATTTCTAACACTCCCCCTTAAAGTGATGTCCGATGAACTAGTCCCAACTTAGATCATAGATCTTCGAAAGGACCTTTAGGAAGTGCTTTTGTGAAGATATCAGCAACATTGTCTTCACTTCTTACTGCAACCATCTCAATGATTCCCTCTAATACTTTTTCACGAATAAAGTGATGCTCCAACTCAATGTGTTTTGTCCTCGCATAAAACACATGATTTGAAGTCAATTTAATAACACTCAAATTATCTCCATATATAGGAACTGGCTGATCAAACTTGACATGACAATCCTCCTAGAGTCTACGAAGCCATATGCACTCCTGTGCTGCGTGAGTTGATGCTTTGTATTCCACTTCTGTTGTAGACAAGGATACCGATCCTTGTTTCCTACTACTCCAAGATATTCTAGTGTTTCCACAAAGAAAAACAAACCCAGATGTAGACTTTCGATCGTCTCGATCTCCATCAAAGTCAGGATCTGCATATCCTTACAAGACAAATTTCGCATCTTTCTCATATAGTAGACCAATATCTAGTGATGTATTAATATACTTCAAAATTTTCTTCGCTTCTTCGAGGTGTGGTTTCCTTATTTCATACATGTATCGACTCACCACTCCAACTGCATAAGCAATGTCAGAACTTCTTATAGTCAGATAAATCAAACTTCCCACAAGAGCACGATAAGGACGAGGATCTAGTAGACATGTTCCTTCATCTCGACTGAGTCTAGGATTTACGTCGAGAGGAGTATATCTCTTTTTTCATCAGTCATACAAATTTTATCTACCAACTTATTTGCGTAGTTGATCTATGATACAAATAAACCTTTATCGAAATTTTCGATTTGTAAACCAAGGAAAGTTCCAAGTTCACCAAGCTTCTTCATCTCAAAGCGAAGCGATAGCTCATCTTGTAGACGAACAACCTCATCATAGTTACTGTCCATCAAGATTATATCATCCACATAAAGAAGCACCACCACCATTTGTCCTTGACTCTTCATTATAAATAGACTTGAGTTGGATTCTGAATCCTTGTACCCACAAAATTGAAGATATTCTGCAATCTTTCCATACCAAGCACACGGGACTTGCTTTAATCCATATAGTGTCTTCTTAAGTCTACAGACCAACTAGGGACCATCAGTCTTCTTGAATCTAGGTGGTTGTTCCATATATATTGGACGATCAAGTTCTCCGTAGAGAAATGCATTCTTGACATCCAATTGCCACAACTTCCATCGAGAACTTGCTGCTAAGGCCAACATAGTGCGAATTGACGTCATCTTCGCAACTAGGCTGAATGTCTCCTCGTAATCTTCTCTATACTTCTGTGAGAATCCTCGACCAACCAATCTAGCTTTGTATCGATCTATTCTTCTATCAGCCTTTCGCTTGATTCGATAAACCCACTTACATGTGACTGCTTGAGTATCAGGAGGCTTTAGAACGACGTCCCATGTCTCATTCTTCTTGAGAGCATGCATTTCCTCCTCCATTGTTACCACCCATTCCTTGACATTCTTTGCTTCATTATAAGAATTGGGTTCCTCGTCGTCTATTGCGTTTGCCAAGAAATAAGAGAAGGTTGTTACAAAATTATCATCCCTAAATCGAAGGGGCCTTACAATGTTCCTTTTTGGTCGAGATTCCCCATTCTGTTGTTGAATTGATTTTTCCTGATGTGGACTTCCTGGTAACCTTTCACTTTTTGCTCCTTCATCGACTGAAGTATCTTGAGCTAAGTCAGGGCTCCCCCTGTCACTATTATCACTACTACAGGAGCTTCCCGTAGACGTGGGAATGAGAAGATTAGTCTGAACAGTTTCCTCAACATCTTTCATGTAGTATGAAGAGATTTCGTCGAAAACAACATCTCTCAACATAGTGCATTTATGGGTTGATGGATCCATACACCACCACCCTCTCTTTCTCTTGTCATAGCCGATAAACACATATTTGACTTCCTTCGTATCCAATTTGGTCCTTCTCGAGTCTGGAATATGGACATAACAAGTAGATCCAAAAACTCGAAAATGTTTAACATTTGGCTTAAAACCAAAAGGCATCTCGAATGGAGATTTGAACTCATTTGGGCTAAGTGGAACTCGATTGATGACATGAGCAGAACAACTCATACCTTCTGCCCATAACTGCCTTGGTATATTCTTCATATGCAGTCAAGACTTACAAGTCTTTGTAAGGTGTCGAATCTTCCTTTCGGCTATCCCATTCTGTTGTGGGGTCTCAAGACAAAAGAGTTCTCTTTTTATGTCATTTTGTCTACAAAACAATTCAAACTCTTTTGAGCAAAGTTCCCCCACCATTATTTGTCCGCAATACTCGAATTTTCCTTTCTTGTTCTCCTTTTACCGTCTCCTTGAACTCGAGAAATTTAGAGAACACTTCAGACTTCTCTTTCATAAAGTACACTCAAGTGAACCGGGAAAAATCATCCACAAACAACAACATATATTTATTTCCCGAGTATGAGGCAGTTCGAGTTGGTCCCATCAAGTCATTATGAACTCGATCCAAAGGACCCTTTCTTCTCCATACAGAGTTGTCGAATGGAAGTCGATGAGCATTCCCATATTGACATCCTTCACACACACTTCCCTCCTCAATTCTCAGATCTTCAGGTAGACCTTCGACAAGTTTCTTTCGAGACACAACACTGAGCTTAGTCATATAGACATTCCCAAGTCTTTCATGCCATAGAAAAGAGATACTTTTGTCGTTCACCTTTTCTATGTACAAATTTGAAGTTGAAAAGACAAAGAGATCATTTACCCGAGTTCCAGTATGAACCACATCCGCCTTGATTTCTTTCACGTTCCTTAAGAACTTCACATCATGTGGACCGAACAATACCAGATTTCCAGCGTCTACAACATTTGCAACCGAGAAGAGATTCTTTCGGATTCCTGGAACATGGTAGACATTCTTCAAGGTAATAGATTCTCCTTTGTCGTTATCAATGACAACGTATCCTTCCTTTTTAACTTCGTGAACCGAGTTATCTGCCGTGATAATGTCACCGCCCCCATTATGAACTCGACTCGACGAGAACACGGAATCATCTCCAGTAATGTGATGTCCTCACCCTAAATCGACGATCCACCTTTGATCGATCTCATGTTTATCATGAGAAGCCTCTGTTTTCTTTTCCTTCGAAGTCGTCACATTGACATGAAAAGCCTTATCCCAGTCCTCCTCAACACGTTCATCAGACTTTTCTCCGAGATTTGACCAACGAAATTTCTATTCAAATTTACTCGACAATCTCTCTTGAAGTGTCCAGTCTTTCCGCACCTGAAACACTTAAGGGGCTTTTTAGGAATATTTGAAGAATCTTGACATGTTTATTCCTTCTTCGACTTTCCCTTTTTCCAGCTCGATTTCTTCACGAACAACGCATTGTTCGACTCCTCCTTTATACTCGTTCCAGCCATTTGTGCGGCCAACGACTCTTGAGATGACAAGAGATTTTCAAACTCCTCGAGTGAAGGTTGCTGAGTCCAACCTTGATTCGAGGTAATGAATGATGTATATTCGGGTCGAAGTCCTCGAACAATATGCCTCTTTGTTCGAGCCTCTGAGATTTTCTCATCTGGGTTAAATAAAGAAATTTCTGAGCATATATTCTTTACCTTAAGAAAGAACTCCGAGACAGATTCGATTTGTTTTGCGGTTGCCAACTCGTTTTCAAGCATCTGGAGACGAGCCTCGTTCTTCTTGTTGAAAAGACGATCAAGCGTTTCCCAGATCTCACGAGCAGATCCACAACCGATGATGTGTTCGAACAGATTGTGGGAGATTGACCTTTTTAACACAAATTCTACATTTGCGTTGAGTCTCTTTTGCTTCTTCAATGCTTCCGCATTTTCTGCAACATCCTCAGGAGCTACATCATCATCGTCTACGACGATGTCCCACAAATCTTCCCCAACCAGGTACGATTCCATACAGGTTTTCCATATCCGGTAGTTTGACTGGTTTAACAACTCCAAACCGAGTCCAGCTAAACGACCACCACTTTCCATATCGAATAACAACGATATCTTATTCAACAATATTACCAAAGCTCTGATACCATGTAACGAAGTTACAATCAGGACCTCGATGATTGAACAGTGAAGAAATATATTAGAAAGTGAATCAGGACCTCGATGATTGAGATTCTGTCTATTAAACTTTTTAGAAATAAGAACACAATTACAAAACTTAAATAAAGTAAAGCATAACTAAGAGACATGAAGAATTTCATTTACTAGATAAGACCAAGAGACTTGGACAATCCAAGGGCTCTTTAATAACAAAAAAATACTTTAATTATTATTATTATTACTTTAATTTCTAACACAAACTGCAGTTTGCCTACCCCTGCGAAAAATTAATCTCTTCTTCCTTTTAGTTCTAAAACAACCCAAATGTGTTCTCTCCACTGTAAGTCATGTAAAGAAAGTCATCTTCGTCCTTATTTTCTTCATAAACCGCAGACATTATAGCAGCTGCAACACCCTACAATAATTCAACAATAACCTATTTAGAAATTCAATAGAACTCATTATAGAAGTTATCAATCGCAAGTTCGTAACTGACATGTGGGTGGCAGAATGTTCTTGACAAAAATGAAGATAGCCTTTTCAGGGCTCAATTTGATTCTCTTCCTCACCACATACACAAATTGATCACGCAATGTATAATTTGCGTCGACATAATTAAATGTAAAGTAGTTTTAGTATAGTGGTATTTATTCTTGTCTGTCATTCAAAACAATCGCAAATTGCGTGGTGCTTGCGTGGGATGCAAATTGCGTCGACGCGATGTAAAAAAAATAGTTGCATGAAATTGAACCCTAGTCACTTGTATGATAGACATTAATAAGTACCACTATACTACAACTACTTATTTTAATTGTGTCGACGCAAACTATATATTGCGTCGACGTAAACTATAGATTGCGTGGACGCAAACCATATTTTGCGTGGACGTAAACTATATTTTACTCGTATCTTGTGCCAACGCAAACTAACTTTTACCTCGACTGCTACATTGTCTTCTAGTATGAGAAGAAGTCCAGTGAAGCAACCTGTTCGACACCATGATCCTCATCTTTTGTATCAGCTGCTACAGTCGCCTTGCTATAGTTGCATGCGTGGTCCGAAAAAGCTGCTCGAGTCGGAGCTCGCGGGGAAGCGTCTTCCGACGTTGCTTGGCGATCGTCAGGAGTAGGAGATTCGGGGAGGAAATCGGGGATGTGAGGGGAGGGAAGCGGGGAAGGGAGAGCAACGATCGCCCGAAAAAAAAGAGAGAAAGAAGAAATGAGAAAATAAGAGGGAAAAGAGAAAAAAATAAAAAAATATTTAAAAATGTAAAGTTAAAATGGTCCGAATTAAAAAAAAAATATTTTTTTTGCAAATTCAGTTTAGTTTGGTTAGTTTTGAGATGACCATTTTTTCAGCCTTTTCCTTTCATTTTCATAGATAAATTTTATTTAATTTAATGGTGAGTCTTTGAATAAAATTGTATAAACAAATTATAAAAATATTATAAATAAATAAATACTTAATTTAATATTTAACTGGTTAACTGATCTGTTCGAATATAATTCCAACATGAATATCAAAATTTTATAATATTTTTTTGTTGTTATAAACTAATTAGTAAAATGATATGTACCGTATCATAAACGTTCCTTCTAGTTTAATTTATTGAAAATGTTAAACAATTAAAATAAATACTAATATTTTTTTAACTCTTATATTATATTATTAATTTAATATATATATATATATATATATATATATATATATATATATATATAAATGAGAGAGTTAATAAGAAATATATTATAATATATTTAGATAGTATTATATTTTTAAATGATATAGAATTTAGAAAAGAGAAAAAAATAAAAATTTTAATATAATTTTAATTTTAGTAATCTATATATATCTAATAATAATAACGCTTAATTTGAAATGTTGAGGGTGTACTTCACGATCTCTCCAAAATAATTTTTATATCACAAAGTATTTTTTTATATTTCTCTCTCTTTATTTATGAATTGTTTTTTTTCCTAAATATATTAATTAATTTTAATTTGTATATATATATTAATGTTATAATTATTATTAAAATATATTAAAATTTATTATTTTACATATACACATTAAACCAAATATTTATCTATATTAATTGAGTTTAGCATTAAATACTAATTATAAAACATTAAAACCTACAATAAAATCAAGAATTTCAAATATATATTATATTAATTATAAAATGTAACTTTCAGTTATTCCATTATATTAATTATAAAATAGAAAAAAAAATTATCATATTTAACATTAAATACTAACTACAAAATATTAAAACCTACAATAAAATTAATAATTTCAATTATATATTATATTAATTATAAAATTTAACTTTAAGTTATTATATTATATTAATTATAATATAAAACTTAACCCGCAATAAAATCAAGAATTTCAAATATATTTTATATTAAATATAAAATGTAACTTTCCGTTATCCCATTATATTAATTATAAAATAGAAAAAAAAATGTAGTTATCATATTTAGCATTAAATACTAATTATAAAACATTAAAACATACAATAAAATTAAGAATTTCAATTATATATTATATTAATTATAAAATATAACTTTCAGTTATTATATTATATTAATTATAATATAAAACTTAACTTTCAGTTATCATATTATAATAATTATAAAATTTAACACAAAAACAATAATTATGAAAAACATAAACAGTGTAACTGCAATTAAATCAATATAATAAATCAACCCAATTTTTCATATTCTTTTCCATCTAAATATTTGTTTTTTCCTATAAATAATTTACATCAACAAGGTTCAATTTGAGAGAGAAGAGTGATATTCTGCCTATTCGATCTCCTTTTGCGGCTTTCATTGTTTTGCTTTTTTTTCTCATAAATTTTATCACATTAGTCAACTACAACAACATTCTATCTTTTGAATTCCATCTTGGTTAGAGTGAGTAATAATTAAATTATATTAACATCAATTTCTCTATCAACATCATTATTTCATTCAATAATTAAATTGGTAATATGTTATGTTTCCCCAATCTATTGTTCATTGTTTTTTTTCCAGAAATTTGATCATTTCAGGCCGCTGCAACAACGTCCTATCTTTTGAATTCCATCTTGGTTAAAGTGAGTAATAATTAAATTATATTAACATCAATTTCTCTATCAACATCATTATTTCATTCAATAATTAAATTGGTAATATGTTATGTTTCACAAATCTATTGTTCATTGTTTTTTCCAGAAATTTGATCATTTCAGGCCGCTGCAACAACCAACGTCCTATCTTTTGATTAAATTTTATGACTAATTAATAAAATAAAAAATTTAAATACATATAATCTCTTTATTCTTAGCATAATATTTTTTTTTCTATTCTCTAATTTTTTTTTAATATTATTATTACTTATAATAACGTTTAATTAATTGATCTATTATTCATATTATTTTATAATATTTGTCATATTTAATATATTTATATTATATTAATAATCTTTTTATTATTATTCAATCTAAATATTTTTAAAACTATTTTACTTGAAGTTATTCAATATAATATTCATCCTTCTTTTGAGTAAAGTAGGAGTAATGACTATATTTTATGATTTAATAAAATAAAAACAATTTTTTAGGTTAAATATATTTAATTTTTTTAAATACATATAGTTTTATTAGTTGAAAAAAGATGATCTCTATCTTTTGAGTATATGATTTTTGTTTCTATTCCAAACAATTTCAATGATAAAGTTTAATGTATTTAATAATATTTATTTTTAATCACAAAAGAAATAAATAATTTTTTTTGAAATATTATTATAACATTCAATTAATTATTTATTATTTCCCATTATTTTTCAATATTTATCTTTATTCTCATTTTTAATATATTCATATTATATTAATAATTTATTATTATTATATGATATATAAATACTTTTTTTTATAATAAATGTGTTTTTTATGTCCATAACATCTAATTTTTAAATATTTGGTCATTTTTTCACAAATTTTATCATTTTAGGCAACTACAACAACATTCTATCTTTTGAATTCCATCTTGGTTAAAGTGAGTAATAATTAAATTATATTAACATTAATTTCTCTATTAACATCATTATTTCATTTAATAATTAAATTGGTAATATGTTATGTTTCACCAATCTATTGTTCATTGTTTTTTTTTCCAGGAATTTGATCATTTCAGGCCGCTGCAACAACGTTCTATCTTTTGAATTCTATCTTGGTTAAAGTGAGTAATAATTAAATTATATTAACATCAATTTCTCTATCAACATCATTATATATCTAATAACGCTTAATTTGAAATGTTGAGGGTGTACTTCAAGCTCTCTCCAAAATAATTCTCATATCACAAGATATTTTTTTATATTTTTCTCTCTTCATTTATGAATTGTTTTCTTTCCTAAATATATTAATTAATTATTTTTAATCACAAAAGAAATAAATAATTTTTTTTTAAATATTATTATAACATTCAATTAATTATTTATTATTTCCCATTATTTTTCAATATTTATCTTTATTCTCATTTTTAATATATTCATATTATATTAATAATTTATTATTATTATTAACATATGATATATAAATACTTTTTTTATAATAAATGTGTTTGTTATGTCCATAACATCTAATTTTTAAATATTTGGTCATTTTTTCACAAATTTTATCATTTTAGGCAATTACAACAACATTCTATCTTTTGAATTCCATCTTGGTTAAAGTGAGTAATAATTAAATTATATTAACATCAATTTCTCTATCAACATCATTATTTCATTCAATAATTAAATTGGTAATATGTTATGTTTCACCAATCTATTATTCATTGTTTTTTTCAGGAAATTGATCATTTCAGGCCGCTCCAACAACGTCCTATCTTTTGAATTCCATCTTGGTTAAAGTGAGTAATAATTAAATTATATTAACATCAATTTCTCTATCAACATCATTATATATCTAATAACGCTTACTTTGAAATGTTGAGGGTGTACTTCAAGCTCTCTCCAAAATAATTCTCATATCACAAGGTATTTTTTTTATATTTCTCTCTCTTCATTTATGAATTGTTTTTCATTCCTAAATATATTAATTAATTTTAATTTATATATATATATATATTAATGTTATAATTATTATTAAAATTTATTAAAATTTATTATTTTACATATACACATTAAACCAAATATTTATCTATATTAATTGAGTTTAGCATTAAATACTAATTATAAAACATTAAAACCTACAATAAAATCAAGAATTTCAAATATATATTATATTAATTATAAAATGTAACTTTCATTATTCCATTATATTAATTATAAAATAGAAAAAAAAATTATCATGTTTAACATTAAATACTAACTACAAAATATTAAAACCTACAATAAAATTAATAATTTCAATTATATATTATATTAATTATAAAATTTAACTTTAAGTTATTATATCATATTAATTATAATATAAAACTTAACCTGCAATAAAATCAAGAATTTCAAATATATATTATATTAATTATAAAATGTAACTTTCAGTTATCCCATTATATTAATTATAAAATAGAAAAAAAAATGTAGTTATCATATTTAGCATTAAATACTAATTATAAAACATTAAAACATACAATAAAATTAAGAATTTCAATTATATATTATATTAATTATAAAATTTAACTTTCAGTTATTATATTATATTAATTATAATATAAAACTTAACTTTCAGTTATCATATTATAATAATTATAAAATTTAACACAAAAACAATAATTATGAAAAACATAAACAGTGTAACTGCAATTAAATAAATATAATAAATCAACCCAACTTTTCATCTTCTTTTCTATCTAAATATTTGTTTTTTTCCTATAAATAATTTTATATCAACAAGGTTCAATTTGTGATATTCTGCTTATTCGGTCTCCTTTTGCGGTTTTCACTGTTTTGCTTTTTTTTTCTCAGAAATTTTATCATTTTAGTCAACTACAACAACATTCTATCTTTTGAATTCCATCTTGGTTAAAGTGAGTAATAATTAAATTATATTAACATCAATTTCTCTATCAACATCATTATTTCATTCAATAATTAAATTGGTAATATGTTATGTTTCACCAATCTATTGTTCATTGTTTTTTTTCCAGGAATTTGATCATTTCAGGCCGCTGCAACAACGTCTTATCTTTTGAATTCCATCTTGGTTAAAGTGAGTAATAATTAAATTATATTAACATAAATTTCTCTATCAACATCATTATTTCATTCAATAATTAAAATGGTAATATTTTATGTTTCACCAATCTATTGTTCATTATTTTTTTTCCAGGAATTTGATCATTTCAGGCCGCTGCAACAACCAACGTCCTATCTTTTGATTAAATTTTATGACTAATTAATAAAATAAAAAATTTAAATACATATAATTTCTTTATTCTTAGCATAATATTTTTTTTTCTATTCTCTAATTTTTTTTTAAATATTATTATTACTTATTATAACGTTTAATTATTTAATTTATTATTCATATTATTTTATAATATTTGTCATATTTAATATATTTATATTATATTAATAATCTTTTTATTAGTATTCAATCTAAATATTTTTAAAATTATTTTAGTTGAAGTTATCCAATATAATATTCATCCTTCTTTTGAGTTAAAGTAGGAGTAATGACTATATTTTATGATTTAATAAAATAAAAATAATTTTTTAGGTAAAATATATATATATTTTTTTTTAAATACATATAGTTTTATTAGTTGAAAAAAGATGATCTCTATCTTTTGAGTATATGATTTTTTTTCTATTCCAAACAATTTCAATGATAAAGTTTAATGTATTTAATAATATTTATTTTTAATCACAAAAAAAATAAATAATTTTTTTTGAAATATTATTATAACATTCAATTAATTATTTATTATTTCTCATTATTTTTCACTATTTATCTTTATTCTCATTTTTAATGTATTCATATTATATTAATAATTTATTATTATTATTAACATATGATATATAAATACTTTTTTTTATAATAAATGTGTTTGTTATGTCCATAACATCTAATTTTTAAATATTTGGTCATTTTTTCACAAATTTTATCATTTTAGGCAACTACAACAACATTCTATCTTTTGAATTCAATCTTGGTTAAAGTGAGTAATAATTAAATTATATTAACATCAATTTCTCTATCAACATCATTATTTCATTCAATAATTAAATTGGTAATATGTTATGTTTCACCAATCTATTATTCATTGTTTTTTTTTCCAGGAATTTGATCATTTCAGGCCGCTGCAACAATGTCCTATCTTTTGAATTCCATTTTGGTTAATGTGAGTAATAATTAAATTATATTAACATCAATTTCTCTATCAACATCATTATTTCATTCAATAATTAAATTGGTAATATGTTATGTTTCACCAATCTATTGTTCATTGTTTTTTTTCCAGGAATTTGATCATTTAAGGCCGCTGCAACAACGTCCTATCTTTTAATTAAATTTTATGACTAATCAATAAAATAAAAATTTTAAATACATATAATCTCTTTATTCTTAGCAAAATATTTTTTTTTCTATTCTCTAATTTTTTTTTAAATATTATTATTACTTATTATAACGTTTAATTAATTAATTTATTATTCATATTATTTTATAATATTTGTCATATTTAATATATTTATATTATATTAATAATCTTTTTATTATTATTCAATCTAAATATTTTTAAAATTATTTTAGTTGAAGTTATCCAATATAATATTCATCCTTCTTTTGAGTCAAAGTAGGAGTAATGACTATATTTTATGATTTAATAAAATAAAAATAATTTTTTAGGTTAAATATATTTAATTTTTTTAAATACATATAGTTTTATTAGTTGAAAAAAAGATGATCTCTATCTTTTGAGTATAAGATTTTTTTTCTATTCCAAACAATTTCACATGATAAAGTTTAATATATTTAATAATATTTATTTTTAATCACAAAATAAATAAATAATTATTTTTGAAATATTATTATAACATTCAATTAATTATTTATTATTTCCCATTATTTTTCAATATTTATCTTTATTCTCATTTTTAATATATTCATATTATATTAATAATTTATTATTATTATTAACATATGATATATAAATACTTTTTTTTATAATAAATGTGTTTGTTATGTCTATAATATCTAATTTTTAAATATTTGGTCATTTTTTCACATATATTTTCGTTAATTATAACAATCTAATTATTCACTTAAATATTCTTAATGTTTTTATATAAAAAATGTTTTGCATAATATATTAAATTTTCATAAAATAACTATTTTTACAGAAGATGGTGAATCTATTAAAAGCTAATACACGATATTTATTTTTAATCATAAAAGAATTTTTTAAAATATATTATATTTATTATTTCTCATTATTTTATAATATTTGTCTTTATTCTCATATTTAATATATTCTCATATTTAATTTATTATTATTATTCAATCTATATTTACATATAAATATTTTTAAAGTTTTTTTATTTTTACTTTTTTTATTTTAAATTTTATTTTTATGTTTATATTTTATACTAACTATTATAATGTCAATTCATATCAAAATATCAAAAAATGGACACACAAGCCTCCATTGGATTGGAATTCTAGATTTGACTACGGATGACAACTACAAACATTTAGTTGCAAGAGTTATGTACATGTGGGATGCAATAAATATTAAAAAAAATAATGAATTGCTAAGTGTTGATTTCTTATTAATAGACAAGGAGGTAAGTGTGTTTAATATTTTGTTATATATTAATGTATGTTAGTGCAAACTAACATGTAATTTATAGGGTACGGTTATTCACGTCAGCATCGATCGTCAATTTGTTCCAAGACATCGAAACTTATTAAAGGAGGGTAACATGTACATATTTCAAAATTTCCGAGTTGTCAAGTCAAACGCTCAGTACAAACCAGTTCCAAACTCTTTGAAAATTTTGTTTAGCTACTTTCTGAGATTCTAAATATTCCGAGATATAAATTTAATTTTTCTGATTACAAGGAGGTTATTTCTAGAAGTGACAATTGCCCACAACTAACAGGTAGTGTTTTGATTAACTATTGTCTTTCATTTAATTTTTAACTTACATTTTCCTTTTTTATGTTATAGTTATTATAGCTCGTCTTATCAGTTTGGGCTATAAGACTTTTAGCAAAACTGGATATAACACAGTTGCAAAACGTGGTTTAAACCTTCAATTTGATACGTTTGTCATTTATAAATCTTTAAGTTAAATGAGTTCTTTTGTTTTTTTACTCTATTAAATATTTTAATTTATTAAATATTTTAATTTTTACCTTTTCTATGTGTTATTTTATAGTGGAGAAGATATTAATCTAACTTTATGGGGAAACATAACCGAAAAAATTGAATTTGTTGAAGGATCTAACAACCAAGATCCTATCGTAATAGTTGTGACCGGCTTTCTTGTCAACTTATACCAAGGTATGAATTGTAAAAAAAATATGTTTATGTCTTAATATGTTTGTGTTAACCATTTTTATGTGCTTTCAATAGGTCATCATGTCCTTTCTTCAACAACAACCACACAAGTTTTTCAAAATCTAATGATTCCAGAGGTGGTGACTATGCGAGAAAGGTTGATATTGTCTTTCTTTAAACAATACTCTTTGTTTAAATATTTGTTGTTTTAATGACTATTATTTTTGTGCCACCTTTACTCAACTAATTGTAAATTTGTTTTCCATCCATCTCAAGTATGTTTGTTGGATGATACTGTTGAAAGTTCGATGTCTTTACAAGATGAGATGATGAAAGATCGACACACAATTGGGGAATTATACAACCTATTGTCAAATGAGGAAAGCAAGGTTGGTAAAATTGGTATTTCAATATTTTTATAGTTATCTTACTCGTTTATTGGTTAACAGGAATGTATACGTACCGTTAAAGCGATAATCAATAATGTATGCAACTACAATGGTTGGTTTTACTACTCTTGTGATGATTGTCGCAGAAAAGTAACGCTCGAGGGCGATGTTTTTTTTTGCAACTCATGTGTTAAAGTTACAAAAAATCCTACTCCAAGGTGTTTATTTTTGTCTCTTTGATCATTAACAAACTATATTCATATATTTAATTATAACTATTTTGTTTTTTCATTAATTATTTTATATCTATTTTAGATATAAATTAGAGATTGAGGTTGGTGACGAGTCAAGAGCTGCACTATTTGTGCTTTTTGATAGAGTTGTAAAAAAGTTAGTTAATCTAACTGTTTCAAATTTGTTACAATTACATCCGAGTTGTGACAAAGATTTACCATTGCCGTTATCATCAATGTCATCGCGAAAACTTGTGTTCCAAGTTAAAATTACTGATTACAACCTCAAGAAAAAATCACACAATTTTACAATTATAAAAGTGTTTGATCCAAGTCAATCACTCATTACTCAATAGGTAAATATATTTTGGATATCTTTATGCTCAACTTTGAAACGTGTTTTATATATTAAATTAAATTTTGTTAAGGGAGGAGCATCAATTTCAGACAAAATTGTTAAAGAGGTACTTTTTCAATTTTTTTATCAAATAAATTGTTTTTTAATCTATTTTAATGTCTTATTTAGATATTTGAAAAGTTTATATATATTTGATTAAATTTTATTCGGGATGATCATCAATTTCAAACAAAGCTGTTAAAGAGGTACTTTTTCAATTTTTTGTGATCAAATAAATTATTTTTTATTATCTATTTTAATGTCTTATTTAAGTTTTTGAAATGTGTTTTATATGTTAATTAAATTTTATTAGGGAGGAGCAACAGACAAAGTTGTTGAAGAGATAGGACAAAAAAGACAAAAAATTTAGTTTTTATTTTTTATTTTACAATTTTTTAATTTCATTTTATGGAAGTTGTTTTTTTATTAGTATACATTATTAACTATTATTATAATATAGGATATCTTAAATTATACTAGAGTTATACATTTTTTTTATGAATGTTTGTTTAATATTGTGTTAACTTAAATTTTTATTTTGCTTTCAATAGTTTAAATTAAATCAAGCATTTTGGTTTGTATTGTATTATTATTATTTTCAGTTTTAATCAATCATTCTTTTTTCTCACATCATGTATATATTTCATAATTAATTTTATATAAATATATTTTTCCTTACATAATTTTTGCACAATTATTTATATATTATTTGTTTATTATTTATTTTTTATACAATTTACTTATATTATGAAACAATTAATAATTATTATTTTTTTATTTTTTTCTCTAATTATATATATATATATATATATATTATATATTTCCTCTTCATATAAATATATTCTCTTTTATTAAATTAAATATTTTATAAAAAATTCGTTTATATTTTTCCCGTACAACGTAGGGTTTCATACTAGTTTTATTAAATTTAAAAGAATAAAATGGTTTCTTTTGTATGATTTTTGTTTAGAGGGGTGTGTTTAACTATATATATATATATATATATATATATTAAAATTAAGCTTAATATTTGAGGTTATTATTTTTTAATATATTGTTAGGATCGGGGACGCCCTTGGAGGACCGGGGTGTTTTCCGGTTTCAGGTAAGGGTGGCCGCTTACACAACACACAACTCTTTGGTGATAGTCCAGTTAAAGACTAAAACATTTCTCAGCACTGCACAACCTGTCACAAACTCTTGAACCGGGTTCAAGGGCGGAAATGTCTGTTTCAGGTTGAAGCAACGAATGCGGCTTTTAGATGATGTTTTAGGAAGGAGTCGGTTTAATGGAGGTGAGTGACCGGTTTTGGAAGTATGGTTAGTTTGCGGTTTACGTTAAGAAAGCAGGAAATGAAAGTGAAGGAAAGGACACGAGACAAAGATTTGTTTATGGATGTTCGGAGCAAACCCTCCTACGTCACCCCTTCTTCTCAGGTTATGAGAAGGATCTCCACTAACTCTTTAGAGTTACAATTACACTTCCGGTCGAGCCCAACTTCGCTACTCGCCGGTTACACCAAACTCACACTTTGATGTAATACAACAACTCAACAAAAACACACACAAAGGACTTCCGGTTTTGAACACACCGGTTTTAGAATACAGAACTTTATCTCTCTAGAATTTAATGCTTTTATGATTTGTTTTCGTAATCCGTCACTTGCATTTAATGAAGACGATCCGTCTTCCTTTTATAGCTGAAAGTAGCTAACGGCTACTTTCTTCTCTCTCTTGCGGATTGGTTGATCATCATCACGCCTGTTTGCAGAGAGGTTGCTTGCACGCTTCAACTTCCTCAACACCTGGCATTCATGCAGGTGACTCTGAGCATATGATGACATAGCCGGTTTTCAGATTGTAACACGTGTTGAACATCCGCCTCCGGTTGTCAGCATCGGATCAACAAAGCATCATTACTTTCCTCGCATGCTTCTGATCGGATCCGATCTTCTTTTATTCTTTCGAGACACGTTTCTTCCGTCATGGTACGTCACTCTTGAGATTTGAATCTTCTGACTTTTGATCTGTACTGTCCGGTTTTTGTGTCTTGTGCATTATGATCCGGTTGGAATGTAATCTTTTGTTCTTCGTTAACCGGTCGCTTTGAGAAAGTGAAGCCGGTTCCTGTGATCTTTTAACTCGATCACTTGAGGCTGGTTTCTTTGAAGTAGTAGCAACCGGTTCTTGACACAAGATTTCCGGTTCTGGTTTGTTAAGTACCTGCACATGAAGTTTAACTTCTGTTTAGTTTGTCTGGCCGGTTCCAAAATTAATCTACTTAATTTTTCTATCAATTTCTCCCTTTTTGATTATTTAGAATAAATATTCAAAAATTGTAATGTGTGGCCGGTTTTAAGAAAATTAACTTACTTAATTTTTCTATCAATTTCTCCCTTTTTGATTATTTAGAATAAATATTCAAAAATTGTAATGTGTGGCCGGTTAACAGTATGAGTTCAAATTGCTTTGAGAGAAACGTGTTTGAAAAACATGAGTTTGATTTTTGATAAGTGTATGTTTTGAAGAAAAGTAAGTAAGATTTTTAAGAAAAATATGTTTGAAAAACATAAAAATATGTTTGAAAAACATAAAAAATATGTTTGAAAAACATAAAAGATAGCAAAGTAACCAAGTTCTGAAACACAGTAAAACATAATTGTTCAAAAATAATTATAGAAATAGAGTTTAGGGCTTGGATGGTCCCCCCTTGTGTTGCTCTTTTTCCAGCTCTTTTTCCAACCGTCTTCTTTCTTCTTCTTGCCTTGCTCTGTGTTCTCTAGCACGTCTGTCGGCATCGATCAGCACACCGGCCCATACACTTGAATGACCGGTGCTCTTTTTCTTAAGGTTGAAGTTGGCGCAAACTGGCTTTGGCGGTCGAGGAGGTGGAACAGTCAAGGGTCTGAAGCTTGGAGTTGTTGTGGATTCTCCGGTTGTCCTTCTCTTCCGTCTGTTAAGTTCCTCCGGATCTTCTTCTTCTTCCTGATCAAGCGGTTCCGCATTTATCGCAACCGGTGCGGCTGTTTTCTGTTCTGCCCACTTCATCACGTTTTTAACGGCACTTCGTTTCTTCTTGTTCTTGTTCCTTGTATTCATGGAGTGGGACGATTGACCCAGTATCGGTTCCTGGACGTTAGCCTGCTCCTCTTCATTGCATTGTTGGGCAAGCTCATGGTCTTTATCTTCAAGTTCCTTCTGTAGCCGTTCTCTTTCAATCTCTTCTTCTTGCAATTTCCGTGCGGTTTCAGCATCCTTTTCGATTTGTGTTTGGGTTGAGCTGACTTGAACCTTGGACATTTCCCCGATTTGAATTGCCATTGCTTGCAACATGTCCAAAAGTGGAGCGGTTGCGGCGTTGACGGACTCGGTAATCATGGCTTTAACTGTTGTTTGCATGGTCGTGTCCATCATGGTTTGTAGAGAAATTAACATTTTATCTTCAGCCACTGAAATTCTTTCGTCGGTTACTGCTTTAAAGTTCCCAAGGCATGAATCAGCTGTTTCCACCACTGCTTGCTTGATTTGATCTATGTCCAGAGCTTTGGCCGGTTGAGAGGCTTCTTGTTCCAGGTTTTCAGAGGTGCCGGATGTTTCACCGCATATAAAGAAAGGCTTACTTTGATATAACTCAGCATTGTCGAATTGACGTTGGCAACTTTTCCACCATTGCTTGTCAAGACGATCGAGATTTCGCACAAGCTGTTCTCGTACCCCAAGAAATCATTCTGCCATCTTCATTTCAATCGGTTCTAGTGTCTTTCCTTTGATTTCTTGAAAGGCATTCTCAACTGCCTGTAACCGAACGTTTTCAAGGATTACCGGAGCTTTGTTAAACGCCGGTTGGATTAGATTGGTGTTAGCTAGCTCGAGTGCCCTTTCTTCTAGCTTGACGAGTTTGTCCCACTGTCTGTTTCCACTAAAACCTGGAAGCATGTCGGATAGTTTGGTTTCGCATCGGAGCTTCACCCACCGGATGTATGGAGCTAGCGCATCACTTGCACCTTTGTTCATGTCTTGAATGAATTCCTCAAATAGCTCATTTTCTTGCTCTATGGAGTATGAAAACTCGTCTCCGATTATGGCTTCAGTTTGAGGGTCGATTTGCAACGTGCCCGTTCCGGTTTCCGTTGTTTCTTCAAAAAGAATGCCTTTGCCTTTGTCTACCTGAGTGGGACCTTCTGGAGCTGTCTTGCCTCCTGCGGAACCGGAAGGTTCCCGTTCTTCAATATTTCCCTCCTGAGCCGGAGGTGCAGTTTCTGTTGATTTGGTCGTCTCATCGACCGGTTGAACTTCTGTTTGATCAGGTATTTCAACCTGATTGTCTGGCTTCCGACGACTTGAGACATCGTCCTCTTCGGTTTCTCTTGTGATCTCCTGGACCACATTCTGAATTGCTTCTGAGGTATTCAAGCCCACATCGGCTAATACCTCTTCGGCTTGCTTACTGGGTGACTTGGAGGTTGCAGAGTGAACATTTCCCTCTGCCTCCTCCTTTGAGTTTGACTTGTTCTCCTTGCTCCCCGAAGATTCGGTTTGCCTTGGAGAATTGGATGGGATGGGAGTTGGGATAACGGTGTTGATTGGGATGGGCTGAAAAACATCTGCGGTTCTTTCCGGTGGATTGTCCGAGGAAAGCGTTTTCTCGGAGTCCGCCGGTTTCTTTGCACTCTTCTCGCAACTACCTTCTTCCTCCTCTTCGGTTCTGGTGGAGCTTCTGCCTCAACCGCTTTTCTTGACGGTTTCTTCTGTCTTGTTTCTTCTTCAACTGGAACCGATGAGCTAGCTCCCTTAGATGATTTAGTCTTTGAGGATTTAGGTTTGATCGTCTTCTCCGGTTTTTCTGTCATTGACTCGGAGTCAAGAATGTTGGAGATCGGAAGCGGTATGCCTTCACCTAGTTCCACATTAAGGAACTCAAGAATTTTGACGATTTGCATAGCATAGGCCTGCACCCGGCCATCTTTCTTAATCACCATTTGACAAAACTCTTCGTAGATGACGTACCCCCAGTCCACCTTGTCGCCGCGAACAATAGCTAACAACATTCTGAGCTTAAACTTTGTGAGGTTATCGAAGTTACCTCCCTTTCCTTGGAGCGATTTGGCGATGACGGTCACTAACCATCTGTATTCCGACTTTAGCTTGATCTTCCGGCTGTTGTGGATCACCAGATCCTGACCTGAGAAAGATACAACCAACCGAGCAGCATTTGATTCTGCTTCGGTTAAGTCGAACTTTAGGTCTGAACCTGTGTTGGGCAGACCAAGAGCTTCCGCAAAAATTTCTTCAGTGATGAGGACGGCCTTCCCGTTGACAGTAGCCGAGATCTTTCTCTTCAACAGTGTCGCCGTCGCTAAGAACTCCGTCACCGCCGCCGGATGAATGGTGAACGGACCAGAAAGGAACTTCTCCAACCCAGATTCTCGTAGAAGTTGAAGAACAGCCTTGTTCTTGTCGTCAGCATGCTCGTCAATATCTGCGAAATCTACCTGCAACATCCATTGAAATGGAGCTTTGCCTAGATCCATGATAGTATTTGAGAGAAGAAGATGAAGAGTGATGATGATCGGAGAGAGGAGATCTTTGAAGTTCTGGAAATTTTTAGAGAGAGAAAGCACGTGTGTTGAATGGGCTGATTTGAGTTTATATAGATGGCGGTTCCAAGAGGTTTTGAAGATGAACCGTCAATTTAATGTTTTGGCGCCAATTTTCCCTCCAAAAAGTTACTGGCGTAACTTTCGGCGGTAAACGCGGAAATTCGATGGGCGGTTAAGATTTTTCAATTTTTTTTTTTTTTTTTTTTTGCTCGAAGTTCCGGTTTCTCTTGAAGTTTTGTTAACCGGAGATTGTGAAGTTAACTTTGAGTTTTTGTATAAGTTTGAAAAATCGGAAAGGAATAATGAAAATGAAAGACCGGAGACTTTTTAAGATTAACTATTTCATTAGAAATAACATTCGATGTTGAGCGGTTTTGGTCGTACAACAAAATGACCAAGAACCGGAAAATAGAAGTAAAGAGAAGGAAAGATTTAATCTTCGGTGAACCATCCTCCTTCCACCATCCTTTCATACCATTTTTCAATGGTGTTTTCAGGTGATCGTGCCTCAATCCTTGATATCCACCTGTGCATCATGATCATGGTGAAAGTGTTGGACGGTCCAACCGGAACACCGGATCCAAGGTTGCGACGCTTGGACATCAGAAACCGGGTGATTTGAGGAGCATAACTGATCCTTCCTCTTTTACCGGTCATAAGCTGCTTCAGCTTATTGAAAAGATAGGACGCCCAGTTGATGGCGGAGTTGCGAATGATTGCTATCATAATGTCGAATGCCTCCCGGCTGTAGTTCTGGTTGGGCATTCGGCCTATGATAGACCTTTGAACCAAGTCATGCAGGACTTGGTAGTGAGGAGCAAGTGTCTCTTTCTTCCCAAAGTCCTTAATCGGAGCGTTGGAGGAGGAGAACATGTGGAAGAAGTCTTCCTTAGCCGGCAGAAATGGCGTCGGGAAGTCAGAAAAGCCTTCGGTCGGAAGGTGAAAGAAGGTGGCGAATTCCTCCTCAGAGAACTGGAGGAATTGGCCGTCGATGATGGTGCGGATGCTGCCGTCATCCAGAATATGACCATTATTAAAGAATTCATACACCTCCTCTTCGAGGATGGTGTCCGAACCCTTGAGAAATCCTTTCAAACCAGAGTCTATGATGTGCTGAAAAATGCCATCATAGTAGGCACTATCCTTGATATCCTCAAAATCGATGATAAGAGTGTTTCTTAGCTCGGCAGACATGGTGATGAAGAGAGGAAGATCTTAAGAGAGTTCTTGAGCTTTTGAGTTTTAGAGAGAAGAATGCTTGAAGGCGTGTTTTTGAAAATGGAGGTTGAATCCCCTTTTATAGTCTGAAATGAATGAGAGCATTTAATGAGAGGATTTAAAAATCTAGCCGTTTATGCTTAGTCATTAATGTTTTTGTGATTTTCCAAGAGAATAAAGGCAGGTCTTGTCAAATCAAGTCAGGCATGCTTTGAGATTTATATTTCCAAGAGTGAAATGATTTATTTTTGATACGACGCATTGAATATTGTAGATTTTGACTTGGAAGGAAAGAAATCCGATTCATTAATTGAAGTACGAAACCGGTAGTACAGCAAAAGTACCGGTTTTGTAAAGAAAGGATAAAAGAAAATAGGAAAGACAGGTTTAGACATTTGATGACTCAGCCGCTTGAGCATTTGAAGCCTCAGCCGCTTGGATTTTTCTGGCTTTAACCGCTTCCCACCGGTCGATCATCTCTTGTACTCTTTCTTTGGTGAGCACGTGCCTTGGGTGAAGAGTGACGAAGGCTCCGGTGTGGATCTCCAGACTTGCGCAGAAACCGCTCAGCTGAGGAGCGTATCCGGTTTTGTTGGAGAGAATCATCTTCTTCAGGTTACTGAAGATGATCCAGGACCAGTTAACCGGTGTCCCAACCGTTACGGCGATCATCATCTCGAATACCCTTTGAGTGTAATAGTAACTTTTCTCTCTGCACAAGACAGATTTTCCCAGAATCTCGCAGAGAATCTGGTACTTGTGAGAAAGTTGACTCTTAGCACCCCAGGGTTTAACCGGGATGTTAGATCCAGAGAACCGGCGACACATTTCTTCCATTGTCACCGGAGAATAGGTTAGGTCGGTTACCCCTTCATTGGGTAAGCCGCAGTATACAGCGAAATCCGTCTCGCTGAATAGGAATTTTTGACCGTAAACCTGTGCGACGAGTATATCTCGATGCACTTCTTTCACGGTTTCAAACAGTTCTTCGACTACAAGGTAGTCGATGATGAACCTGTTTTCAAGAAAACTTCTTAGCCCACTCCTTTCTATGGCTAAGAGCATTTCCTTTACTTCATGATCCTCATATTGGTAGATTGATTCAAAATCTGCCAATAGGATTTTCTTGGCTAGGGGGTTGGTATTCATGTTTTTGAGAGAGAGAGGATTTTATCTCAAGGATGATTCTTGTGAATAGTGAGCTTGTGATGTTTTTGAAAAGGATTAAGGATGGTTTATATAGCCCGGGGATTCGGCTTGGTCTTTAATGAGTTTAAGCATGCCTGATGATGTCATCAGCTATTTAATAGACTTAACTTGTTAAAGTAACTAATGGTTATTTCCAAGGTAAATCTAATAATTACTAAGATAGCAATGATGAAAAATATCTATTGACAAGATGTAATTCTCCCTCTCTTGATGATGGACACATGTCGTCATCTCGATTGTGGTAGACTTGTTTTAATTAATTACAGGCTTCATTTTTCAAAACATGCACGAAAACTCGCTCAGTCATCTCAGGTTAACCGGAAGAGTTCACTTCATCAGACCACAGTGCATATGTACTAAGCGGTTTTCTATGACCGGTTTTAGTAGGATATTTCCGTTTATGAAAAATAGTTGATTGATATCAACAATTGTTCAACTTTGGACTTGTTTTATCCACTTCAACCTGGTTATTTCAACCGTATTAGTAAACATACATTTGATTTAAAATAATGAGATAATCGGGCATAACTGGAGACTTCCTCCCGGTTAGCATATTTGATTTATTAATGGCCTATTTGAATCTGGTTTGAGAAGCTTTAGCTTCTCCCTGAACACATATCCCGGTTTTGTATACAAGCATTCATCATGATTATATCAATTGATTAAGATTAGTAAGACCCAAGATATTTCGAAAATGTGAAAACTTAGCTTCCTGTAGCGGTTTCGTGAAGATGTCCGCTACTTGTTGCTCGGTCGACACATATTCCAGCCGGATGTGTTTCTCCTGAACATGCTCCCGGATGAAATGATGTCGGATGTCGATATGCTTTGTTCTTGAGTGCAACACCGGATTGTATGTGATCGCTATGGCGCTGGTGTTGTCACAAAATATTGGAGACTCCTTTGCTTCTATTCCGAAGTCCCTGAGTTGCTGTTGAATCTAGAGGAGTTGTGCACAGCAGCTTCCAGCCGCTAAGTACTCCGCCTCTGCGGTTGACGTTGCAACGGACGTTTGTTTCTTG